>NW_006399751.1:29663315-29734334 GCF_000299155.1 Elephantulus edwardii | reverse complement strand
ATAATTATATACATATATTTACACACAAATATTGTCACTAGAAATACAATAAAAACTGGTATGCAGTAGATCTTCCATTCTAGAAGCTGGATAATTCATGTGACTGTGAATCTCATTTTTTGGACTGAAAACCTCCCCAACTATAGCTTAGATTTATTAAGACTTGCACAAGCACAAAATGTATCATCCAATCTTACTAGTGGAGTCCTTGTATGGTTCAGTAATAGTACAGATTTCATCTCCTGCCCAATAATCAACCAAAGTCTCAAAACTCCAAGATTGTAATGGAAACCATAGAGGTCACAAGTTCATTCTAAAGTGATGCCTCCAGAGAATGCTTACATCTTCAAAATATTAATAAAAAATACCTCTGCAGTGATAGCAGCCAGAAGTGGCTATAATTTCCACATGCTTATTAATGATCATTTAAAGATCTTTTTTTTCTCCCCTTAATAGGATTGTGTTCAACCTGAATTTTAACACATTATCAGATGATTTGTTCCACAGAGCAGTAAGTTTTATAAAATCCTTGCTATCTTTCTCCCAAGACTTCCAGACTCCCCCAAGTGGATATCTGAGAAATTCAGCCAAGTGCCTCTACATAAAACTCTACCACTTCTTCACTCTTCGACCAATTCACACCAACTTTTTTTCCTCTATGAATTGCACCACGACAAAGAATTTCTCTTTCTTTATTAATATTCCCACTTTTACATCAGCATTTTATAATTTATACACGTGGATATTGACTTCCTTAGAAATAATCTTTTTCTTGTTTACGGTGTCCCACCTCCAGCCCCTTCCCTTTTCATCTTTAAATAAGTGAAGGCAAAACTGGCAGACTCATTTAAAAAGCACACAATGCTTTGCAGGGTCAAGGTTATAAAAAGCCTTTTACATATATCAGGCACCCAAACTGGAAAGTCTTGCAATCTTTACCCTGAAATAAACAAGACAGACAGAGTTTAGATAGAACAATGTAGTCTGCTCTGAGTTACAGGCGTCAGAATTTCTGGAATCTGCTTTAACCAATTAAGCCATTCAAGGCAAGAGGAAATAAAGGCTTCAGTAAATCCATTGAAGGCTCCATCTCCCAGCCTCCCACTGCCTGTTATTGATCTTTTTAAGTGCGGACTAATGAGTCATATATATATACCTGATGGCATGCTCTCACTCCACCACCTCAGAGGAGCTAAACTTACACAAAGAGTATAAATCGGGTGAAAGGGAGGTCACAAACCGGCGGCTGCCTTCCTCCGCCTCTTAAAATCCAGCTCCACAGGCTGCCTCCTGGGGAAACAGCAGACCCGGTTCCCTACTTTCCCGACAAAGCCATTATTAGTTCGTTCGGAGGAGATTTTCCATTCTGGTCGCTTCTAGGGCGAACGCTTTTGTTCGCCACCACTCTTCAGTTGTGGGAGAAGAACTATAGAGAATTGCAAAGCATGCTCGTGTCAATAGCTTCTTTGCGGCAAAGCCTCCCTTTCCGTTCAGCTTTGGCAACTGAGAAGCTCCGAGGTTCTCATGAGAGATGGGTGAGGGGAACGCCAGCATGACAGACACAGAAACCAGAGACCCCGATTTACCTTCTGTGCACTTCCACTCGCACCGCCACAACTCCCCTTCCCCCCAACTGGCATCAGCACAGACTTTCAATTCTCTACAGAGGGGTGGGGCGGCTAGGGGACATCCTCCCCTCCTTTCTCTGAACAGGAAAGGGCTCCTAAACCCCAAATACAAGAAAAATCAGTACAATCAAGTAAGGCAAACGCAGGGGGCCGCAACTCTGTGGCTGGGGAAGCGCGGCCGGCCACTGCTGGGCTGCGCTGTAGTTGGAAGCCTTGGGTTTTTGCTAGGAAATAATTTTATTCAGCCTCCCCGCCCCTCGTTCTTGCCCCCGCCCCCCCCCCCCCGGACCTCGGGGCAGGAAATCTCCATCCATTCATTCTCCTCTCCGCCCCCACCTCGCAGGCATCTCTCGTGTCCCTGCGGCTGGCCGCTCCGCCGCCCGCCCGCGGTGGCCGGCGCGTCCCTCGCCCTCTGCGCCCGGCGCGCGGCGCGCACGAGGTGCGTTCCGCTCGCTGCGCGCTCCCTCTCCGCCCGGGCTGCGCGGCCGTGGGTCCCGGCGGCGGGGGAGGGCGGGGGAGCGGCGGGTGACAGATGTACTCCTCTGACAGCTCTCAGTATCAGCCCAGTGGCTCCCTGCCATTGGCTCAGTGCAATGGACCGGCAACGCCGCTCACTATAATAACACTCATGCCTGCGAGCAGCAGCAACTCCGAGTGCGGGCGCCCAGCGCGGGGGATGCTGCCGCCGCCGCCGCCGCTGCCGCTCGGGCGGCTCCTGCTGCCCTGCTCTACGCGCCCTGCTCGCGGGCACTGACTCGGGCCAGCTCGCTCCGGCCCGCCAGGGCCCTCCCAGCCAGGGGTCCTCCAGCGGGGCTGCTCGGCCTAGGCGCATTAGGAAACCCAGACACCGAGACAGACTGAGACCGGAGAGCGCGGAGAGGATGCGGAGGCGGGGCAGTCGGGGTGCGCAGGGCGCTGGGCTGTAGCGAGCCGAGCTCCCCAGGGTGTGCGCCGGGCGTGCTGCCCTGCTGGCCGGTCTCTCGCCCACCCTCTCCCGGCTCAGGCACGCTGCGGCGGCCGGCGCGGGTGCATGGAAGCGGCGGCTGCGGTGGAGGAGGCGGCGGCTGCCCCATGGAGTGTTACTACATTGTCATCAGTTCCACGCATCTCAGCAACGGACACTTTCGCAACATCAAGGGAGTTTTCCGGGGCCCTCTCAGCAAGAACGGGAACAAAACTCTGGTAAATCGCTTCTGTTTTCTCCTCTCTTAAATCACACGCTCAGTCTCTCTCCACCACCTACCCTCTGTTTCTTACCCTCTGCCTAGTAGGTCATTTAAAAATTTTAGTTTATTTATTTATTGGTGGAGATGCCTGCTTGAGCTTACCATCAGGTTTTCGAGGGGCAGGGAACCGATTTGGTGTGCAATTTGTTTCTTGGACGTGGGGTGGGAGTTTTAAAAAGGTTTTAGGGAATTGTTATTCATTGCTTTGATGGATAACTCTTCCCACTCACTCCTCAATATTGAAGGGTTAGCATCCTCTTTATTTATAGCAAATAGTGTCAAGAGAACTGCTCGGGGGTGGGGGGGGGGAGGGGAAAAAGATATGAGATCCCCAGTGAACCTTAACATCTTGTGGATTCGAAAGCTAAAGGTGAAGGGTGTGGGTGTCTCTTGGAGGCTGTGGTTGATGTCAGAAGTAGTGGAAAGAGTAATGGTCTCATCAAGAGTTTGCATTTAGACTGTCTCCTTAAGGACTCGCAACTAACTTCTCTTGTGAGAAGTTGTCAGTACTGACTTTAACAAAATTCCAGAACCCCGGGCAGTTAATTTTCAAATATTCTGTCAACATAGATAGAGGATTAGTGTGAAGACCATTCATTACAATCACAGCCACTAGAAAGCATGTCGGATAAGCAGAAGGCGTTCAGTCGCAGGAATGTTCTTAGTGGACTACAGAGCTTTATTTTTCAGCATCCTGTTGGGAAGAGCACTCCTGATTGGTGAGAGAAGATAGGCTGAACATAGAGATAGTGCAGAAATAGATCTACTTTTCATCCAGACTTCCTCTTGGCTCCACAAATCTCTTTGCAGAACGAATTCTAGTGTATTGATGTCTCCCCAGAAGTATTACCCTCCAGACAAGAAAAATGGAAATGGAAAGCATATTCATTCGGTGGAGCACTGCCCAAAGCATAGCTTGAGTAAGGTCTAATATACGAATGTAAAACCTGTGTTACTGAAAGTATGGTCCATTAGCAAACCACGCCCTCTTTCTTAAAAACTAAAATCTCTTTACATTCCAACTTCCACCTGACCTCCAACGCTCTTCAATGTTCCCCACCCCCCTAACCTCAGTTTTACCATGTTAACTGAAGAGGTGATAAGTGAAAGTTCAAAGACAAATTCAACTCAAAAGGAAATAATTGTAATAAAATTTTCTTTATATATCTTAAAATGGGATTCCCACAGAATACAATGGTTGTGTTGTGTGTTTTTCTGAGAATAGTAAGTTATTATCTGAAGTTTCAAGGGAATTCTGACATTGATGTGTTTTTATTGATGTGTCTTTATTGAATTCTGACATTGATGTAATGATGCATTCTAGTGTCTTTTTTCTTTGGATTTCTTTTCATCTCTCTCTCAACTCATATGAGGTTCAAAAATCAGAGCTATTTTTAAATATATTGTTGTTCTGGATGTGGAGGTTGGTGGTGTTAAAGAAAGTGAAAATACTCCTCCCCAGCTATTCTTAGTGAGATACTGTAGAGAACTGTAGACAAAGATTAAGGGAAATAATAGAAATTATGCTAGCCTTTCTTACAGAACTCAACTATATAGAAGCAATAGATGGGGGGAGATCCCTTCAGTAATATTGACTAGTGTTTTTAAATCAAGTTTCACTTATGAGAAAGGCAGACTTGCTGAACAAGATTTCTTCAATATAGCCACAGTGCTAAAAGATACACTTTCACAATAAAGAATTAATTTAAGAAATTATTCATCAACTTCACCATGCTAAAATGCTGTTATTTGTTAAATTAGATTGTTTGACCTAAGATTAGATCTAATTAAACTGCTATAATCTTAGATTAAATCAAACCTGTATTTCTAATAGTGGTTAATGTTATTTATGTGGACCTGTTTATTTTTTAATTTGCAAATTGATCAATAATGGTCATAATCATGTTAACAAAAGAGAGTAAGAAGATTAGATTTGCCAGTGTAACTTTGTGATTAAAATGAGTGATTAAAAAAACCAGAAACAGTTACCAAATTTTAACTAATAAAGGTAAATATGAGAAAATGTCAGAAGTATTAAAAAGACTTAGCCATATCTCATATACTCCTTTTAATTATAATAAAAGAGATTTCCAGAAAGTTCCCGACTTACACTTTGAGGTTGTGTTTATAAACTGTCAAAACTTTGGATTTTCTGTATGAGGGAATTACATACATTTGAAATTATATAGGTTTTTTAATATAATCCAACTTTATGTGAAACAACTTCATCATAAGACATATAAGTCATCTTTATACATAGAGTTAGGTAAATTTTGATATTGGAATGAATGTGAGTTATGTCTGTTTTTAAGTATAATAAAAGAGGGTCTAAGTATCAGTAAGTTAATATTTTTAAAAAGATATAAATATTAATATATATTTTTAGTAAGAGCGTCTTTACCTTAAAATGTAACTTTTGCAACATGTAGGAAACTGTGAGCTAAGAGTTAATATACAACAGAAAAATTAACTGAAACTTTGAAGAATTAGCAACTTTAATAAAAAATAGAAATACTGTCTTAACATAATGTATGTGCTATTTTTTGAAAACATTGGGTAAAACTTCCGAGTATCATGTATCTAGGAAATTATTCTGAGATATGTTAAAATTTTTTCATATTTGGAAATCTCTCTTTAAAAAGATCCCTTATTCTTGCACTTTGAAATGTTTATTAACTATAGTACTTTTAAATGATGACTTAAGTGGTAATTTAATTTCAGGAAAATAAAACTAAAACTAGAAGACCACTCAGGGGAAAATTCATTCCAAAAAAGTATAAATCCTATTTAATTATAGAATAATTAATGGATGTTACAAAAATATTTCATTTAAGATTTAAAAATTTATTCTTCATAAAAACACAGGATTCATTCAAGATAAACTTATAACTGTATTGTTCTCTCATTAATGGGATATTTATAAAAGGATAATTATATAACTCAGATTTCAGTGTTTGTTTTATTACTTTAGTCAAAACTCCAGAATGTAATCCTTCCCCTAATATTTAGCAGATAAAAAAAACTCACCCAAATCCTTTCCATAAATCATCCAAATATAGATTTCTTGGGGGGAAGCATCCCTCCTGAAAGTTAGTAAAATGGTAAGTCTATAATTAATATTCACTTTATTATTAAGCTTTTAAAATTTATTTCACTGGACAAGTTTAGCTAAAAAAAAAGTAGTAGAATTCCATTTAATAATGTCTTACAAGCAAAAAGAAAGGTTAATCTGTGTGTGAGCTCTATTATACATTGCATTATATCTGTGATATAGATTTAATTCCATTAAATAAAGATTAAGGTAATATTTTATTAGTGCTCCAGAAAGTTTTGAATATGTTAGAAAGTTCATTGATAATGGAGAAAGTTTACCTTACATATATTTTCTTTGAATTATCCCAGGAGGGACCAATCCTTGGAGAGGGACATCATGCTTGGGAGGGTAGAGGGACAGTGCAAGAGAGGAAGACCCTTGATGACTCATCGATTGACCAGTGATGGGGTTATGGGGATAGGTTCATCAGAGACAATAAGACTCAGGATAGAGCAGGGTTAAGAGCTGTTGTACATAGGGGTCACTATGAGTCGTTTAGTCGAGGGCACATAACAACAATAAACCTTGTATAAGCTAATATTTATTAGTTAAGGACATTTAATTATACTTTTTTGTTTACAAATTATCCTAATATTTCTTTGCCTTAATTACGTAATTTTTTAAAAATACAGAGTTTGGGTTTGCCTTTAAGACTTCAGAAATCATTATTAATTTGCGCATTACATTCCATTAGCATTCAGCATTTTTATAATAGTATTGCATCCAATTTACTGACTGTGGTTTGTTTAAGGCCATGTAGTCAATTAATAATATGATGCAGAGAATCTGACTCCAGTATGTTTCCTTTATAATGTATCTATTAAATTATGAAATCTGTAAAGATTGATGTGTATGCTGATATTCACTCTGATAAAGATTTTTTAAAAATTTCCCATTTATTGATTGTAGTTCTTTTACTTTTTCCAGTTGCATGTAGATGGCATACCTGCAATATCCTCGGGATAAATTAGACTCAACATTATTTTTATGGCTTATCTTCCACGACTTGGGGTTGTTATCAGCTGGAAACCCATTTGACAGCAGTTAACAACAATAATCATCCATTTGGGAAACATCACTGACATTTGGCTTCAGCTTTGTTTTTTTAGAAGACACTCTCCATTTCAGTGTATTAAGAACCAGATTTACCAATAAAAGAAATATTCATTTACTAATTCATTGTTAACTTATTTGATTAGTTCATTCAAGCTCATTGAGATGTACAATTGCAAAGCACTGTTAGAAGACTCTCAACAAGATGGTTTGATAGAGAGCTATAACTATGGGCTTGAGCATATATATCAGAGATCATATGAATGGTACAGGGTACAGCAGGTTTTACATCTGTTGTTAGAGAGAGAGTCTCCATGAGTCTAAGTTGTCTTGACCAAACCTGAAAGCAACAACACGACAATATTCTAGGTATCAAAGATTCTATGCTAAGTATTATTTACTAAGCATATATGCTTCGTATTTGTGAAGCTGGTATATGAATACATCTTAGCATTCAGGGATATTCTCATTGTGAAACTGCTGAAGACATCTACTTATTTCACATGTTTCTAGGTTTCTTGTCACTCTTAAAGTTTTCAAATATATTAATATTGAAAAGTTAAATATTCTGATTTTGTTCCTTACATATCAGAAATTCACTAAGATTAAGACTTTCAAATTTACTGTTTGGATTTTTAAATATCATTATTATAACAATGTTGTTATTAATCTCATTCTTTTAAATGCTTTCAATATCTTCTAGAGTGTGTATTTTAGAAAATTTCTCCACTTAACCAATTGAATCTCACTTAAATGGCATGTTTATGTGTAGAAGAATAGAGATAAGATGTTTAGTCTTGTAAGAAAAATCATGTTCAGTTAATGTTCAGGTGAATCTGTTGTAAGAATGGATAAGGTAACAGCATAGTATATCTATAAACGTCCTTACTATAAATCTATTAATATAATCACTGTAATACATGTTTTTCTCCAAGTTTTTTAAATTCAGATATATGTCTGTATTAGAGATGGGATATGTCTTCAATGTTTTTGGACCTGAGGTGTCATATATGTATTCTTTGCCGTATTTTTATTCTATATTATTTTACAACATACACCTATTTATGAACACATTATTCAGTTAAAAAATTGATTGATATTTGCAAGCTTTCAAACTACTTAAGCAATGTTTTAATGCATGTATTTTTGGTCCAAGTTACGAGTTCTATTCGATTGCTGAAATTCAACTTGAGGCATTTCTTATCTTCCTAGATCTGCACCAGAGTTTTCTAGATTACTGATGACTGTAATGACACTTGTGTGTGTGTGTGTGTGTGTGTGTGTGAAAATAGATGTTGGTAGCTTTTGAGTTGGTTCCAGCTCATGGAGGTCCCATGGAGACACGATAAGACTGTCACTAGTTTCCAAGGTTCTGACCCATGAAGTAGATAACCATAGATGGTTTTTGAGTAGGTTTGAACCTCCACCCTATCTGGTAATGATTGAGAGCTTAGCTATTTGCACCAAAGAGGAACTCCTTACAAGGACTTTGTTGTTATGTGCAGTTGAGTTGCAGCCAATTCATAGCTCCCAGAGGAAGTAAATTGTATGGGAGGATATTACAGTTGGCGAATTCAAGCTGCTTGCTTTTGAGTTAGCAGTGCGACGCATTACCACTAAACTAACAGAGCTCTCTTGCAAGAACTTTAGGGACCAGCAAGTCCAGCGTCAAATTCAAGCCTCAAAAGCGGTGTACTCAGCGTACACAATGTTTAAAAAGACTGTATTTAAAAGCCATTAGGAGAAGAATGCTTTTTCCAGATTGACACGCTCTGTGCTGCTTTTTATTGTTCTACAGACTCTTCACTTATTTATATCATCTGTCTGGCCACTCAAAGTTATTGAGCTTCCACTATTAGTTTTACTTCAAGAACTAGATTTTATGTAATAAGAGACAGATATTTTCATCATTCTCTGCATATCCTTTGTTACACCTGATATTTTTCAAAAATGTTGAGCATTTTCATGTTATTTTATGTCATCTATATAATTTCTTTGCTATATTGGTTGAACTATTTAATAATATTTCTAGGCAAATATTTAGAAATAATATTTTAATAAAGATGTGGACGTAAAGGGGATATATTTTGCATTTTAATATTGTAAATACTAAACAAACTCACTTATATGTGAGACTTCTTATTGATTTTAATAAAACCTATTTTAGGTAATTTATAATTTGAGTAAATATTTTCAAAATTTTATTGAAAATATTATACATAGGGGAAATAACATTTTTTATGATTACTGTGTTGATTTTCTATGTAATTTATATAATAACCCAGTGTGAAAAGAGTAAGGGTTGTATAGGGACAGCCATGTCTGATGTTTACCAGCTTCACAATTTTAGGAAACTGTTCCTGTAAATAGCAGCAACACAAAACAAATTCCCATAAGATCAGACAAATCCCCTACGCACCCACTGGTCTTTCTACTTATCTCAACACCAATCTTACTGCTTTACAGGATCCAAAAATATGATGACACACAACTATACTGGGAAAGTTAAAAGGCTATAAATCAGGTTAGTAGCTGTCAGGCACCTCTCCAGACTACTGAGAAGGAACAATGTTAGTCTAGAGAGTAAGGTGTTCTTGATTCAGGCCATGGTCTTTGCAATTACTTGTTATTCATCAGAGAGCTGCACAACGACTAAAGATGACAGAAGAAGAATTGATGCCTTAAGCTGTGGTTCTGGAGAAGAGTATTGAACATATGTACCACTTAGGTATCAAATAATTCTTTCTTTAAGAGGGTGAAACCAAGTTTCTCCTTGGAAGCTAGGATTTTGAAGCTCCATCTCATTTTGATATGTGGCTAAGAGGGACTCATCTTTGGAGAAAGACACCATGCTTTGAAAGGTGGCGGGACAGGACAGGGCAGGAGAGAAAGACCCCAGATGAGATGGATTGATAGTCAGTGAGGCCGGCTCAGGATAGGACAGGCTTCAGAGCTGTAGTACATAGGGTCGCTATGAGTCATAGGTGACTTGATGGCACATAACAACAATAACAAAAACAACAACAACAAGAAGAACAGTAGAATAAAGTCCGAACAGGTTAAAAAATGTGTTTGTGGGTCCCTCACCCTTGACTCTGGTGGCTTTAGGCCAGTGTTACAAAGTTCTTCGTCCTGCCAATACTGGCTCTTCCTGTCTACCCCCTTTGCCATTTTCCCTGCCCCAGGGTGTCCATCAAACTTGGGCAAAGTCTCTTAGCTTAGCTCTGGTTCTATACATGGTGGGTAGCAGTCTGCTCCATCTCATGTTGGCTCTCTGGTCCTCAGTTTCAGCTGCCATGTCTGTAGCTCTGGTCCTGAAGGACCATTGCATTTTCTTGCTGCTGCTTCTCTGGCAAGGAAGAGAATTGTTTTCTGATTCTGGATCACTCTTTTTAATGGTGAGACTAATCAGTCCCCTTGTCAATTGGTGAGACTAATCAGTGTTCTTATAGATTTGTGAGATAGCAATCCCCTTGTGGATAGGCTAACATGCCCTGTTATTGTTGTTAATGTGTACTGTTGAGTGAGAATCGACCAACAGCTGACCCTACAGTGGGTTTTCAGTGGCACTTAATCGCACAGGAGGAGATTACCCATCCTTCTTCCTTGGAGTAGATGATGGATTTGAACTGCAACCCTTCGGGTTTGTAGTGCAGCTTCTTACCACTAGAGCTCCCTGCCTGCCCTATTCACATTTAAATGACAAAGTCAAGAAATGACTATGAAAGCCATTTTGAATAAACCTTTAACTCCACGGGCTGCTTAATAGAAATATCATTGTTGAAGACAAAAAAAGACTCCGCTATATTGATATTGTTCTTAACAACCACCACCTATATTAGGAGTTCATATAATAATTTTATTAAATATAACATTTTAATCTGTGATGTGTATTTATTATAATTTGTATTGCTAAGTACAAATATTTTGCACCAGAGTAAAATAGATTATAACTCATAGTGACACTCTGTTTGAGAAGGATTTTTACTGAAGGAAACGGAGACTTTAAATATTTATGAGAGAAAACTGTTCGTTTTTCTTCAGTGGAACAGCAGGTGTATTCAAACCACCAACCTTGATAACAGCAGGCCAACATGTAACACATGAAACCAGTACTCTTTCCACAAAGATTAAGAAATAAAATGTTACTAGTTTTCTTTTTCTAAAAATATTGACATGAAAATGCTTGGCTTATTATATTTCATTCTCAATTATCTATTACTTCTGAGAAAAAAAAGCTTTTCTATATACTATAAAGTTGTTCACAAGTAGCAAGGCTTCATTAATATTATATATGAATTAGAGTACACTTGCTTTTGCATTGTAAAATAAAGTGGAATAATAAATAATTAAAAGTCAATCTTAGTTGTCAAAGTAAACAAAGTCCATTGCCTGATGCAGTACTCTGAACTCTTCAATAAGTGTTTGGCACCACTGGAATAAAGTTATATACTTTTCTAAATCAAAATGCATTTAATATAATAAATGTTTATGATGAGACTGTCTTATCAATATAAAGTAGAATACAACTTTTTGGGGGGGTTTGAAATAACTTGAGAAAATTAGCTTAAGGATGTTAGATAACTTTATACGTCAATTTGTCTCGGTTATTTTTGTGGTTATTATGTACTGTTGAGTCAGAACCAAACCATAGCTGACTCTACAGCAGGGTTTCAGAGACAGTTAATCACACAGGAGAAGATTGCCTGTCCTTCTCCCGCAGAGCAGCTGGTAGATCCAAACCATGCACTTTTGGGATTATAGCATAATTTCTTGCCATTAGGCCGCCAGAGCTCCCTTGGTTATAGTTGTTGTTGTTGATTGCCTTGAGTTGAGCATAACTCATTGCAACCCTATGAACAAAAGGCCTGAGGCCTTTCTATAACTATCTACATATATCAAAGTTCTTAGAGTCTCCAGAGGAATGTTTAGGCAGTAATTGGAGGGTGGGTTGGGTAAAAGAAAGGAGAAAGATTTGCCGTGAAAACAAGTTGTATAAACTTTGTAAGTAAACCAGTATAAAATAAACATTTTATTAAAAAAACAACTTTCACAGCAACACCTATATTTTTGTCATCATTGTGTGCCATTGAGTCAGAAGTTGTAGCTATTTAATATGACTGAGGGAACTCTGGTGGCCTAGTGGTAAGAGACTGCGCTGAAATCCCAAAGCCATGCAGTTGGAATCCACCAGCTGTTCTGGAGAAGGATGAGCAGCCTCCTCCCATGTGATTAACTGCCTCTGAAAACCTGCAGGAGGGTCAGCCATGGGTTGGTTCTAATATAATCAATATACTAGCCTATACAGGGAAGACCAGTTTATAGTATCTCTTTTATTGTAAGCTAACTACGTCACTGGATTAATGACTAAATAAATAAAATAGAAATCACATTTGTATTTAATTGAAAGTAACTGAAGTGTCTGCTGTTAGGGACCTCTCTAAAGTACTCAGGAGCAACAGTGTCTCTCTGGAGACTAAGGTGCGCCTGATACAGGCCATGGTATTTGCAATCGCTTGTTATGCATCAGAGAGTTGGTGGGGACAGAAGGAGAGTGGATGATTTTGAGCTGTGGTGCTGGAGAAGAGTACTGAATGTACCATGGACTGCCAGGAAAACAAACAGATTCATCTTGGAGAGGATTAAACCAAGCTACTCCTTGGAGGCAAGGATTCTGGGGCTTCGTCTGACATACTTTGGACATGTTGCCAGGAGGGACGGGTCCTTGGAGAGGGACATCATGCTTGGGAGGGTGGAGGGACGGCGCAGGAGGGGAAGACCCTCTATGAGATGGATTGATTCGGTGACTGGGATAATCGGGATGGGTGTGTCAGAGGCAGTGAGGTTGGCGCAGGATAGAGCAGGGTTTAGGGCTGTTGTGCATAGGGTCGCTATGAGTCCCAAACGACTCGACAGCACATAACAACAACAGCAACAACTGAAGTGTTGTTGTTGTTGATTGCCTTTGAGTCGAGCCCGACTCATAGCAACCCTATGAACAAAGGCTTGAAGCCACTCTACAACTAATGACATTAGTATATTGTTAAAATATTTAAGTTTAAATTGATAGAGTTTACAATGTGGCTATACAGGAATTATTGTATCTTTTATAAATAAATTCCTAACATCTTTATGTGGTGGAGTCATTACCTGTTTTGCAGTCCTTCACAGTGCTAATACTTATAAGAAAAAACAAACTCTTGTAGTAATGTGTAATATAGCTATTATTATCTGTTCAGCTTAGAAAAGCTGATCACAAAAAAAAGAAAAGAAAAGCTGATCACATTTTATGTGATGGAAAAATAACTTTTCAATGAGAGAAAACCTATTATTCAATGAGAGAAAATAATTTTAAACTTAATACCTGGTATCTATATGTTTGGAGCTTACATGTAAGAAAATAGGCATTAAATAAGGAACTACATTTTGCAGAACAAAAATAGTTTTCTGGTAATAAGAGTATTATATAGAATAATATTTGTGCTAACTAGCAAAAGATCATGAGAAACACAAACCTACTTTAACCAGTTGGGTTAGTTATTAAGTGTTAGAACAAAGTTAACTGTTTACCATGGGAAATCTTGGGGCATCCATGATGGGTTTTTTGGTTTTGTTTTGTTTTGTTTTTAAGAAAGAATAAAAAGCCTAAAACATCATCAACAAAACGGCCTTCCAGTTGATTGGGACTCAGTGACCCTTCATCGAGTTTCTGAGGATACATCTTTAAAGGAGGAGACTGCTCATTTTTCCCCCTGCAGAGCAGCTGGTGTACTCGAACTGCTGACATTTCATTTCTCAAGGCATTTACATGTTATAGCACTAGAGTGTATATGTCAATGACATAAAAAGAGGCTTTGGAACTGTGTGAAGTAATTTTGCGAAGCATTGCCAATTTAATTGTCAAGAATTAATTAAAACTCTAGGACTTTTATGATAAGCAGTTCTGATGTTGTATTCTGTAGAATGTTGCTCTGTTATTCTAAAATATCCAGTCTGAATCCATCAGCCTGTATGTTGGTGAAAGACTCCTCTGTGATTTACAGCTTAGGGAAATCCAACAGGAAGGTCATCCAAGAGGAAAGTCAGATGTGAGTAAGCTCCGACTCTGTGTCAGTTAGTTGAGTTGAGGAATTATCACAGAAGTAGTTTTGGAAGAAGCAATGGCTGAAAATGAACATCAATGTTGGTACTATTTCTGTTCTCATTGCCACTGAATTGGAACTGACTCATAGTTAACACTCCATTGAATTATGAAGGCTGTGAATTATACAGTAGGAGATTGTCCATCTTTCTTTCTCAGAGTGTCTGGTGCATTCGAAACAGCATTTGGGCTAGCAGTGCAACACCCTACAAACCATGCAATGAAGAAATAGTAAACTATATAATTTAATAAAGTGAGAGTAAAAAATAATGGATGAGGGAAGGAATGTAAAAAAAGTATGAGGGTTGATGACTAGAACTGAAGTCTTTGGACTAGAACTAGTCAAGAAGTATAAAGGTTGATGTACTAGGACATGAACTCCACACAGGGACATTTTTATGAGAATTTGAGGAGATAAAACTACCAACCCAGTGAAAGACAAGGGGAGAAAAATCTGCTTAAAAGACACATAGACTCCAAGTAGAGATATTAGGTGAAATGAACTTTGAGGAAAGAATTCAAAGGTACAGGCACTTCTGAATTAAAGAAGATAAAGTCTAAAGGTTTAGGATATATGCAGGAATAAAGGATAACATAAGAAAAAGAGATATATGCCACCGTATTGGGATTGAAATGTAAGAAAGGAGGGAGAATTTAGGTGTTCTGAGGTTCTTATGATTACTGATATCATGGGAGATAAAAATAAGACAAATTCTGATAATCCCAGTGCACGTAATAAAATAGGAGTGGCAGTGGAGATGAAGAGTATAGTTGTTGTTATGTATCTTTGCGTCAAAATTGACTTATAACTGATATTCCAGTGAGCTTTCAGAGGCAGTAAATCACACAGGAGAGAATTGGCCATCATTCCCCCGGAAAGCAGCTGGTAAATTAGAATCTTATGCCTTTGGATGGGCAGCACTACTCTTTACCACTAAGCTAACAGAGTTTCCTAAAGAAGATAGAGAAGAAGAGAAACTTGCGAAGAACACTCAGAGATCTTTAGCTTACTCTTGATTTCCTTTTTTTCCCTTCCCTTTTTGAGAGTGAATTCTGCACAACATTACTCTGAATCCCAGCACTTTTTCTTGATTTCTCATGAAGAGTTCTGGCAGAGAGGCATGTTTACTCTCAGTGCACAGATAACTTTGCATTTTCTGCCACTGAGGATTCTAAGTTTTAACAGTGATTCTTAGTTTAACCCATCCGTGTTGTATTGGTTATTTCCCTCAGGGAGAAAGCACCTAAAAATGCTATGAAGAACAGATAAATCTTATTTGAAAAGACATTTAAAAAGCTCTGAAACTGGAGAAAGATAGGGTTTAATGATGAGTTTTGTAATGACTTTTTTTTTTTCAGCAAATGGTCAAGGAGAAAAAAATCTCTGATAAATGCATATATTCTACCATTGTTTATGAAAATGTCTCGAGTGGCATGACCAAGTGACATCCCAGGAAATAGCATTAGTAATATAAAGTTATTTTTGTTATCGTCTTCAAAAACTAGCAAATAATCACTTTTTATTCAAAGCCTTCATTGTGTCATTCGAGTACTATTACGTAAAGGGAGTGTTTTCATTTCCGTTTTTTTTTCTCTTGAATCCAGTATGGCAGGTCTTCATTAAAACATGGTTGAAAACATACACACTCTTATCAAGTAAATCTGATATCAGATTTTAGATCTACCTGTGTATA
Source organism: Elephantulus edwardii (assembly GCF_000299155.1). Taxonomy (NCBI): domain Eukaryota; kingdom Metazoa; phylum Chordata; class Mammalia; order Macroscelidea; family Macroscelididae; genus Elephantulus; species Elephantulus edwardii. The sequence continues at coordinate 29,718,498 of NW_006399751.1, read as the reverse complement.
GCAAATAATTAAGCACTGCACCCAAAACTTGAAATGAACCAACTTCTTTCCTGGCAATTCTGACTCATAGTGACTCTCTTTAGGTTTCCAAGACAGGAGGAGACCTCTACTTCTTCCACCGAGTGGCTGATGGAGTTGAACTTCTGACCTTTTAGTTAGCTTTCAAACACATTATGCTATGAAAGCTCCTTAAATGGCAAATATGTGCTCAAATAATGTTCTAGTTCAATAAAGTAAGAACTATGTAAGTTGATCTTTCGTGGCTTTATATATCAGTGATACCAGAGCTGAAGAGTTTTAATTTTCATTTATCTTAAAACTGTTAAGATGGCTGTTGCTCCACTTGTCACATCTACACTGAAAAGAATAAAAATTAAGAAACAGAAAGCACAAAAGCTTAAATGATCTTTCTTCTTGTTCATCTCTCTCACTGTGTTACAGTCGCTTTAAATGGAGGTGATAATTCCTACCTGGAAAGCTGGTTTGCAAATAAAATAAGAAAATTCATACGGAGTAATAAAAGATTTGGCACATCCTAACGTCGTAAATGTCAGTGGTTGTCAACATTTCATGTTTGGACATTCATATCTATATTAGAACCTCAAAGCTATTCGCTCACCAGGTTATGGATTTAAAGAATTTGGACCTTTTCTCGTATGAAGTAATATGAAAATTTTCCATTTTTCTCTGTGAACTCATGTAACCTCTAGCATACTGTCTCTTTCTTAAAAATGCATGTTATTTTATGAAATATGGACTAAGCCATGGATATTGAGATTAAGAAGGTCACATATGAATCAGTCTTTTAGCACATAAGGATCATGAGTCTGTGGACTCATAGAAAGCTGGCTCTTGAGAAAAAAAAATTAATTATAAAACCAAACCAAAACAACCCTCTCCAGTGATAGTTTCCTAAAGCTGTGATTCTTTTGCAATGCCCTGGGTCACTGCAGTCCTGAAGTTAGAAAATTAACATATACACCAGGGGGCGACATAACATTTTCTCTTCCTCTAACAGACATCGTAAATAATTACAGATTAATAAATTTGTCGACTCTTGTTATCATAGTATATGAAATAGCATTTACTCTAAAATGTCGTTGTCCTGAAAATGACTATACAATATCAACGTAGTAGTGCTATAGCTCGCTATGCTCTTTCATTTGTCTTTTGAACCAAATGTTTAGGGTCACTGTGAGTCTCAGGCTACTCGACAGCACATAATAAAAACATCCTTTATGTCACATATAGTAGGAGAATGCTGAGATGGAATTAATGCATAGCTATCATTCTTGATTGTAAAGTATGCTATATTTTTCTAGTCCTTTCTGGGTACTATCAACCTACTAAAATTGTGATTCTTTATGCTCTATTTAATGTCATTGTTGTCATTACACGCGATTGACGTTTTGTACTCCATTATTAAAGAAAATAAAAATGGACTGTGATCATCATTATCTTTTGAAATAAGAAGAGCTGAAATGTGAGATAAGAAATATGAGAAGCTTGGAAATTCACTTCTTACTTTCATAATTGCCACAAGTAATATAGGATAATAGTTGAAAAATAAATCTGAGATACCAATTTCTAGGTTTTACTAAAATTTAATGGAATTACCTCTGTAAAAAATCAGCATTATATTTCCTAGGTAAAAGGTACAGATTACATAAAAGAATATGACTGTTCTATTTGTATTACTAATCACTGTGAAATTATTGATGAAACATGAAAGATGCAATTTTTATGGATCAGAATTTACAGGCGTTGATGTGATACTTGCAGTTGCTCACAACACATGAGACTCTTTTTTCCAGTAGATGGATATTAATAGAATTTAGAGTCACCAAATTGCATAATGCTGCCTTAGAATGCTGCATTTTAGGAAATTTATTGTCTTTGCAATTCTATAGTAAAAGGCCAGTTAGGGAAAATAATAACAATAAATCAAAACAAATTGGTTCTTATTGTTTAGTGCCTAGAATAGCACAAAGGGTAATTTTATGGTATATGGGGGGAGAAAAGATATAATAGCTATTATACTTTTATAATGTTAAGTTGCTTTAATTAAAATACTTAAAATATTTTATTAGAATATCAATATTTCCATTTACATATGATTATTCGGAGCAGTTATCTCCTTGTGAGGGATCAGACATGACTTTTGACTCATTAATAAAATGTCAATATTGTTTTATCAATTAGGGAAACTGCAAACCAAGTGAAACATTTTCTTTCATTTTTGTCAGTACTCCAAATAAATATCTACTCAGAAGCACAAAACAGCTTAGCACGCACAGGACAATGTAAATCTCCCTCTACTCTGCCCTCCTCTTTGCACTTCTTCCTATGCTCTCTCCTCTCCTACTCCTTCTGAGAACTCTTTCCAAACCTCTTAGAAACTCTGATGGCACAGTGTGTTGCACTGCCATTGAATGGTCATGTGTCTTTGGTGATTTGAATTAGTCAGTGACTCCTCGGGAGGAAAATGGTCAATTTCCATGAAAATTTAGAATAGGAATGGACTTGATGGCAGTGAGAGTTGACTCTTACCCCATAGCAGTGTAGCAAATTAGAGAGAATATCGTTATTCCGGCTCTACTCAGTCTGCATGTTTGTTCTTAGTAAATTCATGGAACTACTGAGATTTGGCCAGAGCCAGAGAGATCAGAGCAATTAGATCCTTGACAAGGAATTGAGAATTGGTTTTAATTTAGTCACCCATAATTAGAATTCAGAAAAGAGAACATTGTAAGGTTTAGGGGGGAACATAAAACAGTTCAACAACCAAAATTCCACTGGTTGACCACATTTCTGGAAAATTTATATTTTAAGAAATATAAATACTCATTTGCAGTAAAGATGAATGTAAACTAATGTAAGAAGTTATCTCAACTTCTAATATGGTTACAGCCGTATAGAGGTTTAAGTTGTACTTGAGATAGTGTAGCTTATGCTCTTTCCCTGGCATGATTAATAACAGCATCTTCCTTCTCTTTCCAAGCTATTATGATTTGAATGATCAATTTTATGGTCATCCTGCTAATGACAGAAACATCCATGATGACTAAAATCTGCCTAAAATATTTCTTTTTCTGCATCCTGGCTTGAGTTCTCTGTTCTGTTAGTCTTTGCATACTCATAAGAGGACATTTTCTATGGATGATATTTATAAGATGGCACTTGGATAGCATTTAAACAGTTCTAAGCTTCACAATATGCAGAAGTATAGTCATTCTCTCCCTCTTTATAGCAGCTTAAGTTTAGCCACATGATGGGAGAAGAGATAGAGGGAGGATGATAGAAGCATTGGGTTCCTTGGAAATGATCTGCAGCAGCTGCGGAGAAGTTTAAAGAGGGGCCGCAGTACCGGTTCATTAACTGACTCCGAACTAGCCTTGTCTGTGAGTCACGTCTGGTGCCCTCAAGAGCTAGATGCAATGTCCCCACACGACACTCCCAGAAGCAGAATTTTTCCCAAATATTGCCAGTTCTGGTATGTCAACAAGGCTAGTTTAACAGATTTATCTTTGGATTTGTCAGCTACGTCCTGCACTTCCAGTAAATACATTTTTCTGCTTCATTTAATGAGTTAATTTGGGTTGTTTTAAGAAGCCTGTCTAGAAATAGGAAAATCGCAGAAAATTGTAGATTTTTTTTTCCTCAAGGAAATAAACGTGTTGCTGGATCTTACATATGAAAGAGCTATGGCAGAGATTCACGCCTTTGTTTCTCATCTCCCCTTCTTATTTTCTACCATCATGAAAAGTGCTCAAGTTTTGGAACTAGAAACCAGAGTTTGAATGACACATATGTAGCTTGGGCCAGTTAAGTAACCTTCTTCATTTCTGTTTTTTTACTTACAAATAACAAGACAATATTTATTGAGTCTTTGCTGGACAGGATACACTATAAAGTATGCAAAATGTGGGTGATGTTTGTCCCTGAAATGATTTAAAATGGAAAGGAGTAAATAGAATGACTGTTAGGATGAAATATGCAAAGTGTCTACTTAGCTATCTGGCATATAGTCAATCACAGCTATTGTTATTTTGACTGGAATGGAAAAAACCTTCAATGTCCTTGCCATTGATTCAGAGTTGACTTCTGGCTGATCTTCCCTTTCATTGAGTTTCCAAGGCTATCAATGTAAAAAGAGAAGATTTTTCCATTGTTCTTTCTCCTGTGGACCCTTGGCCAATGCCAGAGGGCCGTGGCCTTTGGTTTAACCATGTAACCTCCTACAGACTCCACCAGAGCTCCCTTTGACTATAATAAATGTTGTAGCAAAGACACTGCTTCTTCTTTCTTTCCTAAACCTACCCCATGGGTTTATGCTTTTTGGATAAAGCAGGAATAAATTTTTAAATCTTCATGAGTCATAGAGACTTCATGATTTATGGAGCTGAAAGAAGAATAAGGAATTGCACATAAAATAAAGCAGCTGCAATCTGTCTATGATTAGATTACTTAGTTTAGCTTAAAAAGGACCATTAAATTCTCTGAAGTATATATAGATCCCCAAACCAGACATTTATCATCTAGAGATTGATTAAAAATTTTTTCTAGATATTACTTTGTATGACTGATTATAGGTGGTTGTTCTTAGGTTGACAGTGACGTCTGTATGTCCAGAAATATTGCTGCCAAGTGACTCTTCTTGTTCTGAAATGAAAATACATCTGGCTTGGGCTCAGTGAATTTGAGCCAAAAGAAAGTATGGTTGGCAAATGTTCGTATTTGGTGTGGGAGATGAACCTCAGCTTTCATTATTTCTCAGACCTTCTGCCTAACATCCTTTGCACGGAAACCAAACCAAATATATATCTCTATCTCTATCTCAAGCATATTTAAAATATATTTAAAGTAAGTGGTTTTGAAACTTAATAGACTCTAACATCTACAACTCAGGTACCCTAGTGAATAAGGAGTTGTGCTGCTAATACAGAGGGAGGTGTTTCAAATCCACCAGTTGTGCGGTGGAAAAGAGATAGGCAGTCTCCATCTGTGTGAATTACAGACTCTGAAACCTCACTGGTGGGTCAGCTATGAATAAGTTCCGATTTAATCATAATGAGTTGAGTGAATTGAGTTTGAACATCTAAATAGAGGACAAAATTGTTAGTTAGGCTAGCTGCTTTCTCAATAAATTCTAGTTCTAGGTTCAGCTCCATGAACCAGTTTAGTTAATTTGGCCTATTCTTTTTCAGTCATGATTTGAATATGTTAGTTCATGTATAGATCGGGAATAAAGTGCATTTCAAACAAATGATTTTTTATTGTGTGCTTTTATAATTTTTATGTTAAAGAGCAAATCAGACTGAAAGTGGCTCATCAAATAACTTGAAACTAAAGTGAAGGTAACTTCAAAACTATAAAGATATAAAAGTAGATTTATGAAGTATAAAATGCTCCTGGGCAATTTTTTAAAAATATACTAGTCCCCCAAATTAACATTATTAGTCAAATCATTCATCTGCACTCTCCAGCCTCCCCCCAACCCCCGCCCCCCTTTTAAGGCTATTAATTGTCATACACATCGTTTTCAATCATCCATTCCTTCCTTTCACCATTTCCGGTTCAGTGTCTGTATCTAATCCATACTTTTCTTCCTTCCCTGTCTTAATCCTGTATTATAACAAAATGGGCTTATACCATCTTTATCCCTTTGTGACTGAAATATTTCACCCAGCATAATGTTTCCCAGAAAATGTCATGTAGTGTTTTAAAAGCTCATTATTTTTCATTGTTCTTTAGTATTCCATTGTGTGAATGTGCCATAGTTTCTGTGTATTAGAGTTTTAAAAAATAGTACATTAGCTTTGTAATTAAAAATACTTAATTATATTCTTACTAAATTAAATGATTTATCATCTTCTATAATTTTTATACACAAATTTTATATTTTAAAAATAATTGTGTATATACTCTTAAATTGTTATTTGTATGTAGGTGATTATACTTATCATTGTTTAATATACATTTTAATAGTGTATCAAAGTCCTTCCTCCAATAATATTATATTTTATGAAAGAGGCAAACATTTAATATAGGTTGATACATCTTCTAAATGCTTTTCACTAATATATTCGAAATCCCGTTTTCAAACTGCACTTAAAATTCCAAAGTTAATGAATTAGTTTAAAGCTTTTAATTTAAATATTAATATAAACCTTTTAATATGAATTGCTTAATCTTTGCATCAGAACTTTAACTTCTACTCATTATAATTGCCATATTACGAATAAGAAACTAAGCATTTAGAAATTTTTGCTTTATTTAAAGTCCTCTACCACTCTTCGTACTTCATAATTATGTTACTATTTACAATTACAATATGAGAAGGGACTAGCAGACTAGTGGTAAGGAGTTATATTATTAACTCAAAGCCAAGTGATACAGCCTATGAAAATCCAATGGAGGATCAGTTATGATCAGTTATGATTCAGCAGCACATCTCAACAACGGAAATTATATCTATCTGTCTATCTATCTATCTATCTATCTATCTATCTATCTATGTATTCCCATGCATATTGCATTTTGTTGAATTTATCTCATGTGTAATAAACATTGTAAATTTTCATATATCAGGAAAAAATCCAGTAACTATATAAAATTATATGGTTTTAAAATGAGGAAACGCACAGATGAAAATATTTCATATTACTTCTATTTACATGGTTTTAGCCTCAAAAATGTTGTTCTGCCTGATTGTTTCCCTATTTTTGGTGCCAAAGTCTGAATTATTATGATCACTGTTATTGTCACTTGTTGTCTTGTCTTAGCAATATAGTGCTCAACAATGATATTTTAATTTCTTCCTTTTTTTAACAGAATATAAGCTATATAATGAGATTTTATAAATCTTATAACAAGTGACATTTTTTACTTACATTATGCATTCCACCAGGATAAGAAGATTAGTAAAATTTAGAGGTTTTTTTTTATTGTTTTCCGATTACTTTGTGATCTTCTGTAAGATTTATTTTTTGGGACATTTTTAATGCCTATGTTTTATGCTTGGAATCTTCTGTTAACCATTCAAGGTAATAAAAGTTTTCACACTAAGGCAGATAAGGAATTATTTTAAACCATTTACAGCTGAGAGTGCAACCTCATTTTCTGGGATATATTACTGAACTTTCCATTTATAGAACTAAGATAAGAGAAGCTGTCCATTTTCTAATCACTGAGTTTCAGCACAAACTTGTAGAGGGTTGACTTTCAAGTTTAGACAGTTCATAAAGTATAGGTTATCCTTCATCTTTCTCAGATTATTTTCAGCAAGAATACAAGAAAATGAAAAGATTCACAGTCTTTGCTGGCGCTTCTAAATTTATTCTCTCCTAATTGCTGGCTGTGCTGCAGAGAGGTGGAAATGGGAGGGGGGAGCACCTTGTGATGTGTGAACAGGAAATAATCAGGAAGGAGCCTTTGGACCACATTTTGACTTAATTTGTAGAGTTTTCCTATTCTTTGCCATCTTTAACAATTGGATCCAAGACTAAGATGTCGTCTGTCTATCTATCTAATCTTCTGATCAAGGTAAAATTATAAATGTAGTTACATGTGTTGATTTTTTTAAAAAAATAAAGCAAAAATATGTTTTAAAACTTTTTTGATGGTTTTGTTCAAGCCTACTATGCATTAAGAAGGTTGCCAAGTTTTGGATAGAACAAGATATCTTTATGTTGAGGAAATATTATAATACTTTAAAATAGAGTATTCAATGCAAGTCTTTGCAAAAATAATGCCAAGTTTATTTGCTGCATAATTAATAAGAAAATTTGATAATTGCTGTTTGCAATATAGAGGCACACAAGTTAATACAGTACCCTTAGATCACATTTATTTTAAGAAATTAATATTTTGCTAAAATGTGTGTATATAGAACAAAATACAGTCTTTAGTCAGGTAGGTAGCACTATTACCTGCCACTTAGTTGGGTAGCTAATAAGAATTTTAGGGCATTATTTTTATCGTAGGAGTATGCAATGAGGGTTGCAGAATGGATTATATTTGGGGGTAGGGGGTGGGGTTTGGGGAGGTGCGGGGGGGTGGATTGTGTGCCATACTGTTCAAACTGGCATCATTGCTCTTCAGAATTTTGCAGAGGTTTCTGACAGCAGACTTGTCCAATGCAATATACCAGAATTGACTGTGTAGCTGAGCATGCTTCAATTGTTAACAATCTCAGTCTCTTCTTCATCTGTCATAGTGCTACCAATTGGCCCAGTGTTGAGAATCTTTGCCTTCTTGATGTTGAGCTTCAATCCATATTGAAGATTTTAGTCCTTGGCCTTCTGCAGCAGACCCTTCAGGTCCTCCTTTGTTTTAGCAGGCAAGGTTGTCTCATCTGCATTATACAGGTTGTTGTTGAGTCTTCTTCCAATTCTGATGCCACATTCTACCTTATAAAGTCTAGCCTCCTCAATAATCTGTTCTACATATAGATGGAAAAGGTACAGAGAAAGAATGGATCCCTGACACACTCCGTTCTTGGTTTTGAACCATGCAGTGTTTACTTGCTCTCTTCAGACCACTACTTCCCGGTCTAAGTATAGGTTTCACAAGAGCACAATCAAGTGTTCTGGGATTCCCATTCTTCTCAATGCTAGCCATGATTTGTTTTTATAGCTCCATTTATAAATTATTACTATGTAAATTCAAGTTAAAGCAAAAGAAAATTAAAACAAGTGCATGAGGTGGAAAAGAAAGACCTCAGGTATATCTTTCCTGAATTAAGTGACCATTTGCACGTAACATTTGAAGCACTGAGCTATAGCGACCAAAGACCAAACAAGTTGTGGAATGATATTAAACAAGAAGAGATAAAATTGAAATATCAGAGGAAACAGGAAATACAAAATAGATGTTGAAAAAGACTCTGAAATTTGTGGATCATATAGAATAATAGGTAAAGGGAATTGAAGCAATTATGAAATGAAAGAATTAAGCAGAAGGTTTCGAAGGTTTGAGGGAGAAGACAGGAAAGTTTTTATAATAAAATTAGCAATGACCTCAAATTAGAAAACCAAAAGGAAGAAGCATTCCTGGCATTTCCCCAAGCTGAAAAAACTGAGGAAAAATACCTATGCCTTGAATTGCATTAGTGAAAGATTCTCTGAACAAAATATTCAATTACCAGAAATTTGGAAGATAATTACTCAGCTAAATTGGAGGTCATTCCTCCAAAATTGTGTTCATTCCTAAGAGTGATATTCAATATAATATTGTAAGGATTTGGCAATGTTAATATTACAGGTGAGTAAAATTTTGCTGAGGGTAATGGGAAAAAATGGTGGTAACACTATATATATATATATATATATATATATATATATAATGGAACTGCATAAATTCAAGTCAAATTCAGAAGAGGACTTGGAATGGAGGTTATAATTCTTGGTGTCAGATGGATTTTGGTTGAAAGCAGAGAACATCAGAAAGGTATTTACTTGTATTTTATTCACTATGAAAATTTATTGACAGTGTGGATCACTAGAAATTATGGCTTATATTGCAAAGAATGGAAATTGCAGAATGCTTAACTGTACTAATGTAGAATATGCAGATAAGTCTTGATACAGTAAATTGGAATAGAATGAGGGAATATTGCTTGTCTGCAACCGAGAGAAGGTGTGCATCAGAGTTGTGTTTTTTCACCACACTTATTTCAATTTGTATGCTGAATAAATAATGACTATATGAAGAAGAATGTGGCATAAAGATTGGAGGAAGACATTAACCTATGACAGCAAATAACAAAATTTTGATTAGTGTAAATGAAAAAGACTTGACGCAAAAGACTGATAAAGATCAATAACTAGAGGCTTCAGAGTGGACCACTTCAATATTTAAAATAAAGAATTCTCTGTAAATATTCATCAAAATTAATAAAATAAAATTAAAAAATAAATAATTAAGCAAACCCTCAGAATTGAATCTATATGCAGCATTATGATAAATACTGACATTCAGGAATTCATTTTATCTGTATTCACAATCAATTTCCATGGAAGTCAGAGTCAAGAATTCATACAAGTATTTCTTTGGACAAATCGGTTGTAAAATAGCATTTTTTTCACTGTTAAGAAGCAAAACTGTTCAAGGGGAGTAGTATGTCTTGACCCAATCCATGGTCTCTTTAGTTGTCTCATATTCATGGGAGAGCTGAACAAATAATTGAGGAAATAAAAAAGAGTTGGTGCATTTAAATGTTGATGTTAGTGGAGAATACTGAATACACTGGTCTGCTAATGGAACAAACAAATCTGTCTTCGAAGAATTACTGTCATTATGTTCCTACGAGTGGATGAGACTTCATTTTATAGACTTAGGACGTGCTATCAGGAGAGAGCTATCCTGGAAGAAGAGCACCAGAGAATCAGTGAAAAGGAGGAAGACCTTCAGAGTGATAGAGAAACACAGTGGGTGCGACAGTGGACTTAAAGATCCACAAGAGTGAAGATTGCTTAGGATTAAGCAGTGCTTCCTTCTACTGACCAGTGTTCACCATGGCTCAGAACTGGCTCAAGTATATTGAACACCATCACTGCCAACAACATGTACTTTAGTTTTGGTAATATAGAAAAAAAATGGCCATTTTTTTACCAATTTAATGAGTTATAAACAGAGAAATTCTACCGATGTTGTTGTTGATTACCGGCAAGTTGAGTACGACTCATAGTGACCCTATGAACAAAAGGCCTGAAGCCTTTCTAGAACTATCGACATTTATCACAATTCATAGAGTTTCCAGAGACATGTTGTTTAGGAAGTGGATGCCACTCAAGTGTATAGTTTTAGTTTCCCAGGAAAAAGATAGATTGCTATTTTCAGATGTTGTAAATATTTAATAAAAAGATACTTCCTTATTCACTTCTTGAATTTCAAAGTTTTCATTGTTTAAAATTTCCATTTAACAAGAATAATTAGTAGATGATGGGCAAGTACATAGATGTATAGACAGTGAGAGACAGGCAGGAGGAAATAGCTAAATGTCGGCAGATATTGCTCATTTCTGCCATTTTCGAAATTTGAGAATATTAAAAAAATGTTTTACATGTATTTTGTTCCCCCCCTCCCCTGCCATCTGTGTCTAATTTATGTATAGGAAAACTCTATAAAATTGTTTCTACATAGAAACAGCAAAACTAATTTTGGGGTAAAAGATACTTTCTTCCTATTTGGTAGGTAAATACTTAGGATTCAACATTTAGTACCTTAACAATTGTGTAGTAAAACTTGTATAAAAGTCTAGTATCAAATTATTTGCTGTTGTCAGCATTTACATTATTAGGGAGCACTGGTGTCCTAGGGCCAAGAAGCTGCACCACTGTGAAGCCTCTGAAGACCCACCAGAGGATCAGCTATGGGTAGGTTCTGACTCCATGGAGCACAGCAACGGTAGCCTAGTGGTCAAGAATTGGGCTGTTAACTTCTATGTGGTAGAAATATATGTCTGAAAACGTGCTGGAGGCTGAGTTATGAATTGGTTCTGACTCGATGGCACACAACAACAACAATAATGTATTTTATATAGTAATATTTACTTCATTATTTACGTAGACAACAGCATAATGTGAGGATTGAGTTTACATTCTGGAGAGGAAGTTTCTAAATAATTTTGTAATGAGTAAGTGATAATTTTCTCTCAATTCATAATAATTGTATAATGCATAAGTGATAATTTGTTCTCAAGTTTGTATCCATTTCTTTATTCTCGAAACACATACTCATTGGTGACCTATAGGTAGCAGACAATCTCTTAAGCACTATTACTACAATAGAAGAGAATGACTGGCCCTTCATTTTGGAGTCTGTGTTTGAGTGGGTCCCAGGACTCTACAGTAGGTAAATGCATCCTAGAAATTATATAAATATTTTTTAAGATTTAGTCTGAATACAAAATTCATATACATTGTGTTTCATTCATGTACACTGTGCTTCACGCATTCGTTCATTATCTGTGTGTTTCATGTAATTATTCATATACATTGTGTTTTAGAAAATTAATTACCCTTGATCTATGGCTACTCTTGCCCCATTTATCAGTTCTGTGTTGGGTCTTTCCTGATTCTTTTACCCTTACCTTCTGCCTGTCAAGCTCGATTGTCCTACTGATTTACTCTCCTCCCCACATTCTGACCCCCTAACCTTCTCTTCAGCCGGTGGATTTGAACCCCTCCCTCAGCAGCTCTGGTGGCCTAGTGGCAAGAAGCCATGCTGCAAACCAGAAGACATATGGTTCAAAGCCACCAGCCGCTCCACAGAAGAAAAATGGATGTTCACCTTCTGTGTCACTAACTGCCTCTGAAAACTCACTGGAGAGTAGGCTGTGGGTGGGTTCCCACACTACAGTACACAACAGCAGAAACCCCTTCCCATGCCCTCTTTGCACTTTTATACACATCTTACTAAATATCCTTTTTAATATAATGGCCTTATAAGCAGTATTTGTCCTTGTGAAATTGAGTTAGTTCACTCAGCATAATGCTGTATAGACTCTCCTGTGTTATATAGCATTTTGTGAAATTGTTGCTCCTTAGCCATGCACAGTATTCCATTGGGTGAGTGTACCACAATAATACTCTAATCCATTCACTTACTGATGGATATTTGGGCTGTTTTCATCTTCTTGCTATAGTGAATAATGTTGCCATGAACTTAGGTGTAGGAATTGCCATTTGTTTCTCAGTTCTGTTTTCTCTGGTATTTATTCCTAGTGGTGGAATAGCTCTGTTATACTGACATTTTTGTGGAAATACCGTACTGCTTTCCACAGTGGTTATACTGTTTTACAATCTCATCAGCAGTGTGTGAGACTTCCAGTCTCCCCTCATGCTCTCCAACATCTATTGCTTTCTGTCCTGTTAAACCTCACCGCTGTTGTTAGGGTAAAATGAAATCTCCTTATGGTTTGGATTTGAATCTCTCTTTTTGCTAGGATTTTTCTTCAGGTGTCTGTTTGCCACCCAAATATTTTTGAATGAGGTTGTTGTTGTTATGTGCTGTCAAGTTGCTTGCGACTCATGGCAACCCTCTGTACAACAACCCTAAACCCTGCTCTATCTTGTGCCAGTCGCATTGCCTCTGACACACCCATCTCAATTTCCTCAATCACTGAATCAATCCATCTCACAGAGGGTCTTTCCTTCCTGTGCTGTCCCTCCATCCTCCCAAGCATAATGTCTCTCTTCAAGGACTGGTCCTTCCTTACAACATGTCCAAAGTATGTCAGATGAAGGCTCAGAATCTTTGCCCCCAAGGAGCAGCCTGGTTTAACCCTCTCCGGGATAATCTGTTTGTTTTCTTAGCAGTCCATGGTACCCTCAATACTCTTCTCCAGCACCACAGCTCAAAGGCATCAATTCTCCTTCTAGTCTTCCTAGACATTGTCCAACTCTCTGATGCATAACAAGTGATTTCAAAGACAATGGCCTGTATCAGATGCACCTTAGTCTCCAGAGTGAAACCACTGATCTTTAGTACTTTGGAGAGGTCCGTAACAGCAGACTTTCCCATCACAATACATCTTTTAATTTCCTGGCTACTGGCTCCAAGAGTGTTGACTGTGGAGCCAAGCAAACTAGAGTTGTGAACAATCTCAATCCTATTTAAAAAATTCTTTATAATTATTTTCTAATACATGAAAATGTCTACACGTTTTGGAATATTAGTTTGAGAGTTGTTGTTGATAGGGTGTGATAGAAACCATCCTCAGAGAAATTATGTTAATAGGAAAAGCTATGAGTGCAATGAAAAAAAGTCCTATCAAGGCAAAACTTTACATAAAAAGACTAAAACTTTGTGGTATTTCAATTTTTTAAGCATCACATTTTTGTGACATGTACTTTCAAATTAGGCATTATATTTTATACAGTATGTTTAAGGACATTTTCAAGTATTTGGTTGCATGAACATGTTTTCCCCTCATAAAAATTCTATTTGGGAAGTACTCTGATTATATCTCACTATTAAGTTCCTTTCAAACTCAGATAATCTGTTTCCAGAGTCAGAACTCATATCCATTCTGATAGTCTTTCACATGTCAAGTTCATTGATAGAGTGCGATGATAACTAAAGATTTGGAAATAAATGTGCTATTGACAGCCTTTTTTTTTTTAAGAGCTATTGATACCTTTAATCTCCTTTTTCTTTTACTGGGTATTTTTTTAATTTAAATTTATTATTAATTTTAGTAAAAATTTACAGAGACTTTGGGTTTCCATTCATTCATTGTTGCACTTTCCTCCCCTTACAACCCTCCCCCCTAGTACACTACCCTCTTGGAAAAGTAAAAGAAAAAATTCATTCATTGTTTTACAAACCCTCCCCCAGGTCCACTACACCATGTAGCCTTCACTCTAGACTCCTGTCATGACAAAAATACCTAATCACATATCCCTTTTAAATAGTTTTCACCCTCATTTGTTTCAATGCAGTATACATTATTGAATCCATCTTTCTCAGTCTCTTCCTAACCCCGAGGTTAGTCCCATTCTACAACAGTGGCATCATGTAATATTTGTCCTTTTGTGACTGGGATATTTCACTCAGCATAATATTCTCCAGAGTGACCCATTTTAAATAATATTGCATGAGTTCCTTGTTTTTCAATGCAGCATAGTATTCCATTGTGTGAATATACCACAGCTTCTCTATCCGTTCGTTTGTTGATAGGGACTTGGGTTGTTTCCAACTCCTTGCTATTGTGAACAAAGCTGCAATAAACATGGCTGTGCTTGGATGTCAGTTGTGGTCTCTTTGGGGTATATTCCCAGTAGTGGAATTGCTGGGTCAAATGGTATCTCTATTTCCAACTTTTGAGAAAGCGCCATACCGCCTTACACAGTGGTTGCACCATTTTACACTCCCACGAGCAGTGAATAAGGGTTCTAGTTTCTCCACAACCTTGCCAGCATTTGTTGCTTGCTGTTCTGTTAAATTTTGCTATTCTGTCTGGGATGAGATGATATCTCATCATTGTTTTAATTTGCATCTCTCTTAGAACTAGGGATTTCAAACATTTTTTCATGTTAGTGTTAGCCATCTGAATGTCTTCTTCGGTGGGGTGTCTGTTCATATCCTGTGCCCATTTTTCTATTGGATTATTCACCTTTATCTTGTTGTGGTGTAATCTCCTTTTTATTATTTCCATCTTTACTTTGTATCATGAAATGGACTTTCTGTTCACGTGAAGTACACATTCTCTCTCAGTATTATAGTCTTCTTGTTGCATTGTTTTAAAATGCTATTCAAATAGTCCAATAAAATGCTTGAGTCAAATTTCAGCTTTACAGTATGCTGAGCTCTGCATCAGGTCTTGAGAAATTAGACTGTTGAATCAAATTCTATATCTGAATAGGAAGCCCCTATTTATACTGGATAGCTACCTACTGATACATTCATCTCAGTACTAGATATTTTATCTATTGACATGTGTGTGTATGCATATATGTATGGGAGAAATTAGCAATGTTAAAAATACTCTTATGATTATTTTTCTCATGCATGAAAATGTATACATATTGGGATATTAGTTTCAGAGTTACTGTTGATAGGGTGTGATAGAAACAAACTCAGAGAAATTATGTTAATAGGAAAATCACTGAGTGCAATGAAAATACCAAGACAATGCTATAAATATATGTAACTAGATATGTAACTATATATAAAACGATATAACTGTGTGTGTGTGTATATATATATGAAGCATTACAGTTTATACTGGGAAATTCTCATTTGCATCAGTTGTGTAAGCACATTATACTAATATTTTTATGTATTTATGGCTTCAGTTTTTTTTCTGTCCACTGGATTTAAAGTTCTAGAGTTGATGCCTTTAGGAGCTCAAGTTTGGTTCCCAGAAGCAGACCTTAACCAGTTCATCCTTAAATGTTTAAACCAGTCAATATCCTATCATAATTCCTTCCCTTCACTGCAAACCACTTTTTCAAGTGGAGGAATAAATTACCATTTGCCTCTGGAAATAGCCTTGGCTAGTGAGTGTGGTCTTATCCCAATAGGTAAAGATGCTCTGTGCTTTATTGATCTTCAAGACCACTCAGGCAAGCATGGCAATGAGCTACAGTTAATGAATGTTCTACCCAGGTGTTCAGCTGGCTAGCTACTGCACTCGGGCCGTTTGAGTTGCACAACCCTTGCTGGAACAAAGTCTTATTGGCTGTTAAGAAGCCTTCAATGACTGAGGCAGTATCCGCCTGACATGGTACTATCCTGCATCCTGGCACCATGAGACCCAGGAGCCCACAGGCCTTAGGCTCTACCAGTTAGAGGAACAGATTGTGGTAAGGTTATGGCAGCCCTGTGCATGGACCTTTGTTCATCCTTTTGCTGGTCTCTGTTGTTGTTGTTATGTGCCATCGAGTTGCTTGCAACTCATAGTGACCCTCTGTACAACAGCCCTAAACTCTGCTCTGACCTGTGCCATTCATACTCTCTCTGACACTCCCATCCCGATTACCCCAATCACTGAATCAATCCACCTCATAGAGGGCCTTCCCCTCCTGCGCCGTCCCTCCACCCTCCCAAGCATGATGCCCCTCTCCAAGGACCGTTCTGCTGGTCTCTAGGAGGACATAATATGGTTGTGCCTTGTTTACAAGGAACTTTACTGATCAAAGTTCCAGCTGCAGACTGCCCTTTCAATAGTTTTCAATAGTTTATTTCTGGTTATCAGGTACTACTAAATTAGATTTCTTGATTATGACTTACAGTTTTTATGCAAATGTGGTCAAAAGGAAAATTTTTGTACACTTAACTATTGAATGAGAATCAGTGAGGTAGAAATTCACTACTGGAAATGCTACAAGAAATATATAGTCTATATCTGGGTATATTTTATCAGATACATATATTCTTTACAACACAGTAATGACATATATATGATAGACATTAATTAATGAGACACATTAAATTAAGATCTTAAGTCAGTTTTAGAAATAACTATTTTTTTGTTGTTCATTTAGGGAGTTTTGGTAACCTAGTGGCAAGGGGCTGTGCTGCAATCCCCAAGGCAAGCAGTTCAAATCCACTAGCTGCTCTGTGGGAGAAGGGTGGACAATCACCTACTGTATGATTAACTGTCGCTGAAAACTCACCAGAGGGTCAGCTATGGGTCATTTCTGACTCAATGGTACACAACAACAACAACAGATTTATGTCACTTAATAAAGGTGTTTATTTTTCCAAAACACTGAAGAAAAATAAAATACAAAAACATGACTTATCAACAATGAATGAATGGAAACCCAAAATCTCTGTAAATGTTTATGAAAATTAATAAAATATAATTATAGAAAAAAAAACATGACTTATGTGTGAGTAGTATTTGTGTAGTACAGTCATTTACTCAGAAATATTCACTACTCAGAAACATTCATTTAACACCTACAGTGTAAGCACCTACTGTAGGTTACTATTGTAATACTATTAACGGTGTCAATACTGTTAAGAATGTATTGGTGAGCAAAAGCATACAAGTCCTCTGATCTTAAGAAGCATGTGATCAACAAGTAATGCAGGCATTACTCACAAAGAGTATCATATAAACTTGTTCAAATGTCATGAAAGAATAATATAAGCAGAATATGAGAATATTTGTTGATAAATGATGTAGCCATTATGAGATATAGGGAATGCTGTGTAAATAACAAGTAGGGTTAATGTGCCAGAAGGTGGGTAACAGGCAATGAGAAGAGAATGGGAGCAATAGCTTTTGAGAAAAGGAAACTTGCCATCTTCAGTGAACTGAAGAAATGCCAATATATCTGAGGATTTTAAAGTAAGAAGAAAAGTTGGTGGAGATAAGACTAGAGCAGTGAGTATGACTAGAAAATGAAAGATTACAAAAGTGGACGGAACAGATGATCCCATGGTATATGAAAATATCAATCCCTTTCAGTGTGGGAAAGTGTGTGGGTGGGTTGGCTATAATAATGGATACAGAAATACCAGCTAAAGGTCAATTTTGAGAATTTAAACTAGCGATGGCTTGGATTAGAAAGATGACTTGGTATTTTGAGTATATATCATAAATGTACATATTTAAGATATACCTTTAAACAAAATCAGCATGATTTATTATGATGACATCAAGAGATATGTAAATGATATGTAGAGAGTAAAGCAAAATGATACACTGAGAATGACCCTTAGCTATTTCCTTTGTGTTGTAATTAGCTTTGACCACCATATACTGATTATCTAATTTAAAGTGGCAAATGCCTGTTCATCTCAGCTCACTATTGGCTAGGATGTTGATCTTTACACAATCCATTATTTTTGCACAACTAATTTTCTTAGATTCATGCTTCACATAGTTTATGTTCTGATGTTTGCAAGTATTTCTCCTCATTTTGAGTGACTTCCAATCTGGGTACTATCTCTAATATTATAGCTGCCTGTGTTTTTCTGTTGTTCATAAGGTTTCCAAAAGCCTCTTATAGCAGAGTTGAAATAGAAATAGGCCAGTCTTTCTTCCTAATTGCTTTACCTGGGAGCTTTGCTATAACCTGTCCACCAAAGATGACTCTGTTGACTTTTGAAGTACTTACTAGTAGTGTGCTACTAGCATCAAAACAACCACAAGTTACTCCAGTACAGCAAACTGGCACACAAGTGCTATACAATCATAAACAACCATATACACACTTAAGCTATAAAATGGTGAACTCTGGTGTCCTAGTGATAAGAAGCTGCATTGCAATCCCAAAGGCATATGTTTCACATCCATCCGCTGCTTCTTCCTGTGCAATTAACTGCCCTGGATATTTCGTTAGACTTTGAAAGCTAATCAGAAAACCCCGTTTTAAGATCAAAGCGTAGGCAGGAGATACACAGAATCAAACCACAGCTCTGACACTTCATTTAAATAATCAAATGGATTTATAAATCTTATATCTGGTTGTAACAAGAGACTTACAAGCATGTCAGTGTGCCTTATCATTAATAGAGTAGTTAAAATAATGCTGGGCCATTGGTCATTTGCAACTACTAGTAGATTAAAGCAGAGTTGGACTTTATTTATTCAGTTGTTTTTTCATGTAATGGTTAAAAAGAAGAAATAAAAAAAAAAAAAGAAATCCACAAGTCAGCTGTAAAAGAAATGCTTTTAGCCTTCTGTAAAAGTCTCTCAGATTTCTTAGGTGCAAATATAGCATTAAGTTTCTAAAGTCTAATATTCCCATGATTTTAGATATGTATGAATATGGTAAATTACACGTTTTAAAATATGTTAAAATATCAGTAATGATCATGTAAAAAATGACCTTATGTGCCAACTTGGATCCCTTATAGTTAGGAGAAGACTGACATTTAAATAGTTGAATTATTCATAACATAGATTACAGGTGGTAACTAAAAGTGTAACTCCATCTGTAGTATTCTAATTTCTAAAATACTATAGTAGATTCTTTCTTTGAAGGACTAATATTCATTTTTCTGCATAAACTCATACATTTCTATTTCTCATTTATTTTAATTATGCAGTATTGTTTGTGAAAAGTTGGAATCAATTTCTGCATAATATTGACATTTATAACTGCTATGAAACAGCAGTTGATGTAATTAATGGTAAGTAATATTTCATTTGCTTTCTGCAGAAGATCGAAGACTATAATCTTATTATGGATTATATCGCAACATCAACATCCAGAAATCCATCTAGAACTAGAGATGCATTTTAATGTGCACTAAGGGAAGGGGACAGAGGGTGGAGGGAAGAAAAAGTGCTAAAATGAATGAATGAAAACCTAACCTTTCCATAAACTTTCATTAAAATTACAATAAAATAAAATTTAAAAAATAAAGACAAAAATCCTCACTATTGGGCTGGTAGACAACATATGATAGATGGAGAAGAGGTTGAAATTGTTAATGATTTCATCTTACTTGGATTTATAAGCAACATTCTTGTGCCTGCACTTAAGAAATCGAAGTGGATTTTGTAGTGGGAAAGTCTACTGTCAAGAAGCAGAGATGTCAGATACTAAAGTGTGCCTGATTCAAGTCATGGTGTTTTTAATCAATTGTTATGTATCTGAGAGCTGAAAAATGAATAAAGATGATAGAAGAATAATTGAAGCTTTTGAGTTTGTGGTGTCGGAGAAGAGTACTGAATGTCACAAAGACTACAGAAAGAACAAACAGATCTTGGAGAAGTGTTACCAGAGTTCCTTAGAAGCAAGTATGGTGAAGCCTTATCTCGAATATATTTGGAATGTTGTTAGGTGAGAACTTTCCTTGGAAAGGGACATCATACTTGGAAAGAAGGAGAGCTAACAAAAGAGCCCCTCAATGAGATGTGTTGACATAGCGACTGCAACAGTGGGCTCAAGTATGTTACAGATGATGAGAATGGCATAGGATAGGAAAAGGTTGAGATCCAATATTCATAGGATTGCTATACATCATGGTTGACTTGATGACACCTAACAACAATATTTTATTACAGAGTAAAGTTGAGAGTTATGCTACTTTTGTGGGTGGACATAGATGATAGGATACAAATGAGTTATGCATAGCAAGTCCCAGTATTGTAGTACTTAGAGTGCTATGTGATTTTCTTGTGATAGGAATATTCTCCTATTGCTTCATGTCATGAGAAGAAGGAAAACAATCTAATGATATCTGAACATTCTCCTATTGCTTCATTTCATGAAAAGAAGGGAAAAAATCTAATGATATCTAAAGGCACTCATAGTACTACTTCTATAATTAATTATTTCAGAAATACATCTGCATTTTTTCAGTTTAAGATCATCCTAAATGAAATTTCAAGGTTAGTAAGGGTAGGACAAAAGAATAATAATATATGTACCCCTCTAATAAACATCAGTGCTAATAGTGCAACACAAGCATATGATTTTAAAAATGACAACAACATTTATTTTAAAATCTAGTCATTTTATTATAAAAACCATTTAACTCTTACTGTTTTCTTACCAACTTTTTATTCAATATAAGTTACATGTGTTAAATAGAATTGAAATTATAGTCCTTTTCCAAGTATGAAATAATTGAATGTATTTTTATCTAATTTGTGTTTTTGTAGTTGTTAGATGCCATAGAGTGGAATAAAATTCATAGTGACCCTATAAATAACGGATCAGAACCTTGTCTTCTTCTTTGCCATCCTAATCATCTATGACATACTTGAACACATTGCTGCAATCACTGTGTCATCAGTCCAACTACCTGAAGATTGCCCTCTCTTTCATGGACCCTCCACCTTGCCAAGACAACATTCTTTTCCAAGCAATATACATACCTTCCTAAAAAAGATGCCAGAAGATGTGAGACTAAATTTCACCATCCTTGCATTTAAGGGTCCCTTTGACTACATATATACTCTAAGATTACCTGCTCTTTCACCTGGCCATTCTGTACTCTCTTCCAACACCACTATTTAAAGGTATCAATTCTTCTTCTGTCATCCTTGTTCGTTACCCAGCTCTCAGATGCATAGCAGGTAATTGAAAATGCCATGGCTTAAGTCAGGCACAAGTTGTCTTCAAACTGACATCATTAATCTTCAGGACATTTGAGAGGCCGCTGACAACAGATTTTCTCACTGCAGTACATCTCCTGATCTTGTTGTTTTGTACTGTAGAGTTGGAACCGACCGATAGCTGACCCTCTTGTAGGTTTTCAGAGCCAGTAATAGTACAGGAGGAGATCGCCCATCGTTCTCCTGAGGAGCACCTGGTGGCCTCGAATCACAGGCCTTTGGGATTGCAGTGCAGCTTCCTGCTATTAGCCACCACGGCTCCCTGACTGATGAAATTTTTAAGATGAAATCCTTAAAAATTTCAATCTTTTACTCATTTAACATGATACTGCCTTTGGGTCCAATGGTGAGGATTTTTGTGTTTTTGAAGTTGAGATACAATTCATATTGAACACAAATTACTGATAACTTTTCCTCCAATCCTGATGGCACATTCTTCTTCAAAAACTCCAGCTTCTGAACAATTTGCTCAGCATACAAATTGAAGAGGTGTGGAGAACGGATATCATCCTGACTTTAAGCCAGGTGGTGTTCTGTTTGGACAACAGCTTTGTGGTTTAGGATTAGGTTTTACAGGAACACAATAAAGTGTTCTGGGATTCCCATTCTTCTCGAAGTTAGCCCTCGCTTGTTGTGAAAAGACAGTGGCCTGAATCAGGTACCTCTTATTGGTCAAACTGAGTTGTTGCTCCTCCATAATTGGAGAGGTCACAGGCTACAGATCAGCTGTGGATAGGCCAACATAAGAAAAAGAATTAACCAAGACTGTGGGCAGAGTATAGTGAGGTATAGCCCAACAAAGGCCTGAGAGGGAGCCAGAGTTAAAGGCCATGCTTGCTGGATGATCGAAGGAAGATCTGACTTGTGACTGGTATGAGAAAAAGCTTGCTGGGTGATTGAGGAAACCAAGGCTGCTCACATTGGTTTTGCTGAACTGAACCCAGACTTTTCACTTGTGACTGAGAGAATGTTTAAACTAATTGAGGAATCATGTCATACTGTTAATCTGTCTTGAGACTGTTGTTCACTGAAGTTGGACTCTCACTGTGTTTTTTCTCTTAAGTGTTAATGCTGTTGAAGACGCTGATCAATGATGATCTATGTATCTGCAGTTGAGGCAGCTGGAGACCATACCCCCAGTGAAGCTATGAGTGGTGGTTGAAGCCTCAGAGGTTTATTTTACTTACACATTCCCAACTGGCTGTGGGGTCAGGTCTAAGGTAATGGATAGACAAGTAAAAAAACAAAACAAAACAACCCCACAATATTTTACATATGTGTGTATTTATGTTTGTACTCACATAGAACTGTTGTAGTGTGCTTTGTTTGTGTGTTTAATTTTACGATGAAGTACTAATTTTGTCTATGTCTTAGGTTGAGATTGGTTTACTATGGTTTTGCTCCTACCTATTTGGAGTTCTTTGAAGTTAAATCCTACAAACATTGTGCATTTGAAACATACCTTACAGTGAATTGAAACATTTTGAGGCCTAAATTGAAGATTCAAATTATTCATACCAATGTTTGCTTTGTTTAGAACTTTTTTTTTTGTTACTATTTTTCCTTGTTGTCACAGTTTCAAAGCAGACACTGGCCATATTCCAAATTTTCTCCCAACTCTAGAGGAAATAATTTGAGAAAGCTGAGGAAAAAGGCTATTATACTGGACTTGGGGAATTTCTCTTTAGCTTCCAGACTTTAGCTATATCCTGTTTTAGCTTTTGTCTCATGTAATTGATACAATTTCAAAGCTTTTACTCAGTACTCTTGCCCTTAAAATGTAGAGAAACTCTACCTGAGAATGATGACCTTGTCACTTGCTTACCTTCCAGGCTCTGGCTTTTTAAATAACCAGTTTGTTGCTATTAAAATTTTCAGTGAACTTTAAATTGTTTTTATAATCTTAAAAATTGTATCCACTATTTAGTTAAGTAAGTCAGTAAGTCAAACCAACTTCTAAACACATATAAAACAGATTGCATTATCTAATATTTTTCTGTAAGAAATTTTGTTTTGCTTACTTTACATTTAATTCATGAAATTATTGTTGTTGTTGTTGTTATGTGCTGTTGAGTCACCCGCAACTCCTAGTGATTCTATGTACAACATTCCATAACCCTGCTCTATTCTGTGCCAATCTCACTGTCTCTGACATACCTATCCCCATTACCCCAGTCACTGAATCAATCCACCTTATCGAGGGTCTTCCTTTCCTCTGCTATCCCTCCACCTTCCCAAGCATGATGTCCCTCTCCAAGGACTGATCACTCCTTTCAACATGTCTAAAGTATGTGAGACAACGTCTCAGAATCCTTGTCTCCAAGGAGCAGCCCGGCTTCACCCTCTCCAGGATGAACTTGTTTGTTATCCTAGCAGTCCATGGTATATTCAATACTTTTCTTCAGCCCCACAGATCAAAGGCATCAATTCTCCTTCTATCATCCCAATAAAATTATAAATGAGTTGTATTTATTTATGCATATATTTATTCATATATATCTGTATATGTGTCTATCTATCTCTATATATTTACATATATGTGTATAAAAGGATCTTAGCTGAAATCAGAGAGTACCAAAAGAATGTCTATTTGAGTTTTATTGACTATATAAAGGCATTTTGGCTGTGTGGATCACAACAAATTGTCGCTAATGGGAATCTCAGAATCCCTTGATTGTGTTCATGTGAAACCTACGCTTAGACCAGGAAGCAGTCATATGACTAGAGCAAGGAAACACTGCATGGTTCAAAATCAAGAAAGGAGTATTTAAGCGATATATCCTTTCTCAATATCTATATTCAGAATAGATCACTGGAAAGACTAGATTTATGAAGAAGAAGGTAAGTGGCATCAGAATTAGAAGAAGGTTCATCAACAACCTGACTTGTGCAAATGACACAATCTTGCTCGTGGAAACTGAGGAGAGCCTGAAGAAGTGTTTGCTGCAGAAAGTCAAGGACTGCAGTCTTAAATATGAATTTCATCTCAATATCAAGGAAACAAAGGTCCTCAATACTGGAACAATTACCAGCCTTATGATAGATATAAAAGAGATTGAGGTTAACAATTTCAGCTTGCTTGGCTCCACAATCAACACTCTTGGCACCAGCAGTCAGGAAATCAAATGATGAATTGCATTAGGAAAGTCTACTGTCATGGACCTCTCTGAAATGGTAAAGAGCCATTTCTCAATTACTTGCTTTGCACCTGAAAGCTGGACAGTAACTAAGTATGACAGAGGAAGAGTTGATGACTTTGAGTTGTAGTGCTGGAGAAGAGTAGTAAACATATCATGGACTGCTAAGAGAATAAACAGGTTTGGCCTGGAAAGTGTGAAACCAAGTTGTGCATTGGAGATAAGATTTTGTGAAACTCTCTCACATACTTAGGGCATGCTGCCAGAGGGACAATTCTTTGGAGAAAAGCATGGTGCTTGGAAGGGGGGAGGGTCAGCACAGGAAAGGAAGATCCTGGAAGAGGTGGTTTGACACAGTAACTGACAATGGGGGCAAATGTGTCAAAGGCAGTGAGACAGGCTCAAGAGAGGGTAGGATTCAGAGTTGTTCACAGGGGCACTGTGAGTCATAGTTGACTTAATTGCACACAACAGCAACAACAATAATATAATCAATGACAATTTTATATATGTGTGTGTGTGTGTCTGTGTATCTCACAGCACTGTTGACTTAGTGGTAAGGAGTTGTGCTGTTAACACAAAGGCATGTATTTTGAATCAACAAGCTGCTCTGCAGGAGAAAGATGGGCAGTCTTAGAACTGACTGGATGGTCAGCCAAGAGTAGGTTCCAACCAACTCAACAGCATATAAAGCAACAACATCTATATCCATTCATCCGTCCGTCCATCCATCCATCCATCCATCCATCCACCCATCCATCATCTATCACCTACCTCATGCCTCCGGAAAGTCTGTGAACTTTGATAAATGTCATTAGTTGTAGAGGGGCTTCAGGCCTTTTGTTCATAGGGTCACTGTGAGTCGTACTTAACTCAAAGGCAATTAACAACAAAAATAACAATATTTAAGATGTCATTAGATTGTCTCTAACTCCTAGTGACTCTATGAACAACAGGTGTAAACTTTATCCTATCCTGCTCCAAATTCAGGATCTCTGATATGTTGGAGTTCATTGTTACAGTCACTGTGTACGTGTGGATGTATATTTATGCACATACACATGCATATCTAAATAAATAATGTGAATTGATGCATCTAATGTAAAACTGAAAACACAATTTCTAAATTTATTTTATTGGTATAATTTATTTTCTCTTTAAGAAATGATAAGACAGCTTTAAATATTTTCTACCAAGTCCAGAGGAATGTACAAATTTTGAGATGCAATTTAAGAACTGACCTTTGAAAATTTGGTCCTATATTTTGTTCTTTTTACTATAGTAACTTGCTATCACTTTGCCATCGCTATGGCAACTTGTTTCTTACAAAACTTAAGAACATAAATTACTGAAACCACCCACAATAGGTAGTGCTCAATAGAATAACCGTTAAAACTATCTGAAAACATTGCTTAAGAATTGTGAGAATAAAGAGCTAAGAAAGAAAATTATTAAGATGCTAAAATTTATATTTTTCCTAATTTGCACCTGTTTTTTTTTTCATTACAACATATAACTAGCTTATGGAAAAATCAAAAAGGAATGGCAAAAGATCTGTAAGTTTTAATTCATATAAACTCATGATCATGCTTAAATAAACTTACAAAAGAACATTTTTTGCTTTTTTAAATTTTTATTGAAATATTCATGAAAGTTTACAGAGACTTTGGATTTTCGTTCACACATTGTTGTGCATTTTCCTCCCTGCTCATCCTTACCCCCGGTTTGCTTTTCTCTTTGAAAATAAAAAGAAATTCTTTCATTATTATACAATCCCCCACCCCAGTCCACTCTACTATGTAGCTCTTATTTTGGACTCTTGTCATGAAAATAATACCTAATCATATATTCCTTTTTAAACAGCTCTCTCCCTCATCTGTTTTAATGAAGTATACATTACTTATCCCATTTTCTTAGGTTCTCCCCAACCCTGATGTTAGTCTTATATTACAACAGTGACACTATGCAGTATTTGTTCTTTTGTGACTGAGAAATTTTACTCAGTATAATGGCGTCCAGAGTCACCTATTTTGCATAATATTTCATGAATTCCTTGTTTTTCAATGCAGCATGGTATTCCATTGTGTGAATATACACAGCTTCTCTATCCATTCGTTTGTTGATGGGCACTTGGGTTGTTTCCAACTCTTTGCTATTGTAAACAAAGCAGCAATAGACATAAGTGTGCATAAAAGAAAATATTTTTAAAATATTGAATTATGTGTACACACATTAAAGTGTTAAATTTAAGAAGATTTACAAGTCATGAGAATAATGAATGATTGTTAAAACTTTAATTATTAAAATGAGAGTTTGTCCATTGTATTTATAATCAAAATAGTATGTAGCAACTTAAACAATATAATAAAATCTTAAAGAAAAATCAACAAAATTAAAAATGAAAAATATTCTTGCCTTGCCCAAGTAAGGAGAAACAGAAAAACAAAAGAAAATATGTATTATAGAATGGTGAGATTTAAGGGAGCTCTGGTGGCCTAGTGGTAAGGAGCTGCAACTATAATCCCAGAGGCGCACGGTTCAAATCCACCAGATGCTCTGCCGGGGAAGGAGGGACAATCTCCTCCTGTACCAGTCAGATCTGATTTGACGGTACACGCACAGAAAAATAATAAAATAAAATAAAAAAATAAAAAAATGGTGAGATTTAATGTCCTTCTAAACTTCATTGAATTTTATAATTGTATTTTTTTAAAAAATCAAGATCTTTAAGTCAGGTATACCTAAATCTACAGAATCTTAATCTAGACTTACCATTTCAGTTAAACTTTTATTTGCTCCCTGTAACTATAAACATCTGGTCTATATTGGCTATCTTAAAAGTTTATGACCAAAATTAAAAATCATGATGTCAGGAGTTGTGAGGTGAAAAAATGAATTTGTAAACACCATACAACAAACATTTAAAAATAAGTTACTTCTATTATAAGTACTATTTCAATTAAAAATATGTTGTTATTAGGTGCTGTTGAGTTGAGTAAGACTCAGTGACCCATGAACAATACATCTGAACCCCTGTTCTGTTCTGTATCATCTTAATCATCTCTGATGTCCTTGAGCCCATTGCTTCACTCACTGTGTCAGTGAGTCTGGTTGAAGGTCTTCCTTTCCTTTTCTCCACTTTTCCAAGTATGATGTCCTTTCCAAGGAATAGCCTCTTCTTCTCTCAACATGCATGGGAGATGAAGATTTGCCATCCTTTCCTCCAACAAGACTACAGTGTTAGTCATAATTGCTTAAGTGAATATAATATTGACCAGTTTCTATTTTGTTAAAAGTAATAATTTCAATCCATTCATTTGTTAATTTGTATTTGGACTGTTTCCATATTCTTGCTATTGTGAATAAAATTGCTGTAAAATGGGTGTACATATCTCCGTTCGTTTCTCAGTTCTAATTTCCTTGGGATATATTCCTAGCAGTTCAATACCTGGGTCATATGGAATGTCTGTATTCAGTTTTTTGAAAAATTGTCAAAATGCTTTCTACAATGGTTGCACTATTTTACAATCCCACCAGCAGTACATGAGAGTTCCAATCTCCCCACAACATCTCTAACATTTATTGCTTGCTGTTCTGTTAAACTTTGCTACTTCTACTGGGGTGAGATGATATTGTTGTTTTGATTTGCGTCTTTCTATTGCCCATGATTTTGAGCATTACTTCATGTGTCTGAGGGCCTTCTGAATGTCTTCCTTTATGAGAAGTCTTTTCCTGTCTTTTTTTCCATTTTAGTGTTGAGTTATTCACTTCCTAAAAAAATGCCTCTGGAAACTCTACGAACTTTGGTAAATGATGATAGTTAGAGAAAGGCTTCAGGCCTTTTGTTCATAGGATCGCTATGAGTCATGCTCAACTTGATGGCAATTAACAACATCAGTCTTTTTCTTGTGGAGGCCCTGTAGTATTTTGTAAATTTTCTCTGTGAGGCAATCTTTGCCTGAAAGTTCATTGACAAATATTTTTCCCCCTCCAGTCTTTAGGTTTTCTTTTTATACTCAATTAAGTACTATGCAGTACTAAGGAGCAATGACCTTGTAAAATACTATATAACATGGGAGACTCTAGAGCATTATGTGGAGTGAATTCTCTCAGTCTCATAAAGATAAATACTTCATAAGACCATTCTTGTAAAAAAATAGAAGAATAACTGATGAGATGTGTATAAATGTCCAAAAGGGGAAGGCGGAAAGGGAAAGAACAGAAAAAAAGGAATGATGAAATCACTAGGATTAGAGAGTTTAGTCGGCTGATTGGTGTGGGTGAGAGAGTGGGAGCGATTTAATTTGGACTTGTAAAGATGGTGTAATAGTGGGCATAGACCAATAGTAATTAATTATGAGGGATACAGTATATTTGAATGATTGTATGAATCACAATGTAAATGAGGGAGCTTTAAATAGAACACAGTGTATAAGAATAAAAAATGCAAATGAATTATTCTTTGAAAACCAGTAAAAATGTAAAAGTAATTTTGTGTATCAATCATAAATGTGTTGAATAACCTGAAGATGCTGGTCGAACTAAATATGCACTTTCTTGAGCATGTTACTCTTGGCATGCTACTTTGGGCACAGAAAAGAAGAATAGGAGTGACAGGCAATATGATTACTTGTGTTGGCTACTGAGTACTTAATGTATTTCTGGAAATTAGTGAGATTGCTATAATTGCAATGGTTAAATCGATCCTTAAGGGGTTTATAATTTGTAAGAAGCATCATAATAGAAACTAACCATACTTTTTTGTTTCTGAAGTAAATGTTAAAAATGGTTTCTTAAAACATCCCTGGGAAATACCTTGAGCTCAAGATGTGGTTTTTCAGAACCCCACTTAGACTTTCTGGAGTCAGTTATTTACAGCTGATATCATTTCAGACTCTTATCTTTACGGGAGATCTTGCAACTTAGTGCTAGAGTTGAGCTGCTCACCCTAAGGCAGGCAGTTCAAATCCACCAGCTGCTTTGTGGGAGAAAGATGATCAATTTCTTTTTATGTGACTTCCAGTAACCGAAACTCACTCAAGGATCAGCTATAAGTTGATTCTGACTTGATGGCACACAACAACACCACCACCTTTAACTACCAGGCCAACTGTACTTGAGGAGGTTCAAATGAACTCATTCTTACCTAACTGGAAAGAATGATATAGACTTACATGTTCATAGCATGTTTTTGCTCCTAGTTTTACCATATAGCAAATTTATGCAAAATCCTAGAGAAAATGAATTAATTTCTTTTAAGAAATTGTATAACCAAGGTACAGAAAGAGGACTTGACCAGTCTAAAGTTATTAGCTATTAAGTCATAGAGTAAGGATTGTTCTGGTCAACTTTTCAGGTATATTCCATTAGTGAATACAAAATTTAAGCTAAAAAGTCCATCTTATTATGTACAAGGACATCTTGATGCCAAACACATACCTCTAACCTTTTACTTGTTATGGAAGTATTTTATGAGGATATGAGAATTATAATGTGATGCTTTACGTATTTTAGGGTCTCAGCTTAATAAAAACATAAAATATACCCAAATCTTTCATTTAAAAAAGAATTGCTTTTAAATGCAATCTTACATAAAAGTAATATTTGAAAGAAATTTCTGAAGACATAAAAACTCAAGGCTTAGCCTTCTCATCTATCACTTTTAATAGAAGCTTTGCAGCTAATGATCCATTCATCATTTTGAAAATGTGCTTCCAATGCATTGGGCTGCTAAATAGTTAGAGAGCTGGAGAACTGAAACTAGGGTATTATATTAAAATAAAGCACTTTAAAGTTTGAAAGTGACAAAAATAAACTCTTTCAAATTACCAGGAGCTATTGAATAGCTTCTTCTTGTTGTTATGTGTCTTTGAGTCAACTATTTCTCATAGTGACTCTGTGAAAAATAGCTCTTACCCTGCACTGTCTTGAGCTCACCTCACTGTCCCTGACACATCTGCCTCTATTAACCCAGTCATTGTGTCAATCCTCCTCATCTAAGGTTTTGTCCTACACTGACCTGGCATCTTTCCAAGGATGATGTCTTTGCCTAAGCATTGGTCCCTCCTG
Source organism: Elephantulus edwardii (assembly GCF_000299155.1). Taxonomy (NCBI): domain Eukaryota; kingdom Metazoa; phylum Chordata; class Mammalia; order Macroscelidea; family Macroscelididae; genus Elephantulus; species Elephantulus edwardii. The sequence goes on along the minus strand of NW_006399751.1, from coordinate 29,687,757 downwards.
GTAACATGCAAAAGTATGCAAAACGGAGCTTCAAAATCCTTGCCTTTATAGAGCACCCTGGTTTCATCCTCTCCAGGACAGACCCATTTGTTCTCTTGGCAGTCCATAGTATGTTCAATACTCTTCTCCACCACTATAACTCAAAGGCATTGATTCTTCTTCTGTCATCCTCAATGAGTGTCCAGCTTTTAGATGCAAAGCGAGTAATTGAGAAGACCACGGCCAGGACCAGCACACCTTAGTCTCTAGACTGACATCATTATTCTGTGGCAAAATAGAAAATGGAATGGTTTAGAAATACAGTTTTAAACACACATAGTATATAAATGAAATGTGTCATTTTAAATAAAAATACAGTATCTAAATATTCTATCATTACAATTAATTAAAATTTAAAGGATTCTTTTTTATTCTTCAGAAGTTATATTTAGAAATATGCCACTTAATAGAGTAAAAATATGTTTTAATATGAAAATATTACAGTAAATTCCTTTTTGTTAAAATAAAGCATATTAATTAATTATAGGTAAAACAGTACTTTTAAAGTAAATTTATCAGTGTGTTACTGTATTGTTAGTACATTCTATGAAATAGTTTTACCCACTTGAATATCACAAACTAGCCAAGAATCCATGTACATTTTTAAATTTCCTCTAATGAAATATGTCTCCAGAAAGTGAGAAGAAAATTTTGTCTTCATCTAAGCACAATATTGCTAGGAAATGCATATCTCTTTCTACCCCATTATCACCCTGCTATAAAACAAAGTAAATATTAAATCCACCTTCAGTAGTAGGTGCAAATGCAAGGTATAGCAACTTAAGAGTTTTTATTTATTACATTATATTTTAACATCACATGTATTTTAAACTGTGAAATGTTATGCCTTCTTCATGAGTATATTATTGTTGTAATCATGTTGAAGTCACTGGCATAGGATATTTCACTTAGGTTTTTGTATTACTAATTTTATTTGATACCAACTTTGTTAGTTGTGTTCAATATTTTAATCAATCAGAATGACTGTGGCATTAAATATAAACAATGGAAGCATTCCACCTATAATACCAGAGACAAAAGTAGAAATTGATCAACTTTTTTAAGCCCAGAGAAATGAAATTTGGAAAAATGTCATCAAATAGATAACAAACTCGTCATTAAATTGATAAAATGAAATTTAGAGAAGAGAACTGAGTATTTAATAAACTGCCAAAAGAGCAAACAAGTATGTGTTAGAGGAAGTGCGACTGCGGAGTTTCTTAGAAGCAACAATGGTGAAGCTTTGCCTCACATGCTTTGCGCATATTGTTAGGAGGGGCTAGCCCAGGGAGAAAGACATTGCGCTGTGAAATTTGGAAGGTCAGACTAATAGAGGAAGACCCTCTAACAAGATGGACTGATGCGGTAACTGTAACAATGTTGTTGTAAGGTGTCTTCAAGTCCAACTTATTAATAACCCTATGAACAACAGATCTGAACCCTGTCCTTTCCTGTGGCGTCTTCACAGTCTCTGATACACTGCTCCTATCACTGTCCATCCATCTGGTTGAGGGTCTTCCCTTCTTTTGCTGTCCCTTTCCAAATGTGGTATTTCTCTATAGGAAATAGCCTCACCGAGCAGTAGGCAAAGAGTATGTGAAATGAAGCTTTGTCAGCTTTGCCTCCAGGGAGTACTCTAGATGCACCTTCTCTAAGATATATCTGTTTGTTCTTTTGGCAGTCCATGGGATATTCAGCACTCCTCTCCGATACCACAATTCAAAGGCATTCTTTTTTTTTTCTATCATCCTTATGCATTGTCCTGCTCTCAGCAGCATAGCACACTTGCTATGAGCACAACCACTTTGAGAAGGCTATGGCCTGAATCAGGCACATGTTAGTCCTCAAACTGACATCAAGGCTTTTTAGTAATTTGGAGAGGCCCTTGACTAGTTTCCCAGTACAATGTCTCTAGTTTTCCTAACTGCTGGTACCAAATGTATTGATTGTGGATCCAAGCAAGATGAAGTCATTGACAGTTTCAATCTTTTCTCCATCTATCATTTTGTTGCCTGCTGGTCCAGTAGTGGGAATTTCTGCTGTCTTGATGTTGAGATGCAATCCATATTGAAGGCTGCAGTTTTTGATCTTCTGCAGCAAGCACTTAAAATCTTCCTCACTTTCAGTAAGTGAAGTTTGGTCATCTTTGTAACAAAGATTACTGATGAGTCTTTCTCAAATACCAGTGCTACATTCTTCTTCGTAGAGGCCAGCTAATGATGATAGCAGACTGTGGCCAGGATCAGATCTGTTGTTTTTTATGTCCCAATGATTCACAGTCAACTTGAGGGCATAGTACAACAAAAACAACAAAAACATAGCAGACGGACAGAGTGAAATAAAATATGAAGTTGCTAAAGTAAAGGGAAGGATCGGCATTCTCCTCCTGTTTGATTAACTAATTCTGAAAACCCACTGGAGAGTCAGCTATGGATCAGTTTTGACTCAACAGTACTCACAAAACAAAGTAAGGACTGATGTGTTTACTGCAGAAAGTCAAGGGCTGTAGTCTTCAATATGGATTGAAGCTCATTATCAAGAAGACAAAGATTCTCACCACTGGACCAATTAACAGCAACATGATAGATGGAGAAGAGATTGAGGTTAAGAGTTTCAGCTTTTTTGGCTCCACAATCAGTATGAATTACATTGGGGAAGTTGGCTGTCAGGGGCCTCTCCAAAGTGCTAAAGAGTAATGATGTCAGTCTACAGACTAAGGTGTACTTGAACCAGGCCATGGTCTTCAAAATTATTTGCTATGCAACAGAGAGCTGGACAATGACTAAAAAAGACAGAAGAATTGATGCCTTTGAGTTTGGGTGCTAGAGAAGAGTATTGAACATATCATTGAGAACAAACAGGTCTGTCATGGAGAGGGTGAAACCAACCTGCTCCTTGGAAGCAACGGTTTTGAAGATTCTTCTTACTCACATACCTTGGGCCCATGGTCCAGAGGATCCAGTCCTTGGAGAAGGACATCATGCTTGGAAGGGTGGAGGGATAGCACAGAAGAGGAATACCCTGAATGCAATGGATTCACACAGAAACTGGGGTTATGTTGGTAGGTGTGTTGGAGTCAGTAAGACTGGCTTGGGATAGGGCAGGGTTCAGAGATCTTGTAGATAGGGTTGCTATAAGTTGCAGGCAAATCAGTGGAACAGAATACCAAAACATAAGTACAAACTTGACTTGAGTTAACAATAACAACAACAACGTGACTGGATGAATAATAATTTGAACATTTGCTCTATCCTGTTTCATCCTCATAATCTCTGATAATGCTCCAGCCTATTATTAAAGTCAGTATCAATCTACCTTGACCTTGTTGAGTGTCTCCCTCTTTTTCTGTGACCCTCTACTTTTCCAGCATGATTTCTTTTTCTAGAGACTGTCCTCACAACATACTTAAAATGTAAGAGATTAATTTTTCCTATCATGTCTTTAAGGAACTCTCTGCTTGCACTTTCTCTAAGACATACTTGTTTGTTCTTTATCAGCCCATGGGCTATTCAGTATTCTCCAATACCCACAATTCAGTGACATTGATAATTGTTAGCTACTACTGGTAACTCTTAGCTACATAGGAGACAAAGAAAATGCTATAGCTTTCATCAGACTTAAGTTAGTCTTTAAAGTAATATCATTACTCTTTTGCAATTTGGTAAAGTCCTTGACAGCAGTTTTTTCCCAGTGCAAATATTTTTGGATTTTTTTCCATTTTTTACTTTAATACACTGCAGCTGCTATGGGCATTGGGTGAATCCTCATAAGATGAAATTGTTGACAATTTCAATCTTTTCAATTTGTAAGTTTCACTGAAATCTGTCCACTACACACCACAGGTATTTGGCATATTAGTAGCACAGTTTCCAGCATCATAGCAATACCAATATGTAGGCTACTACAAAACAGTAAAGTGAGAGGATGAATGGAAACTACCTTTCAACTCCTCCTAAGCATCAGCATTTCCAATTTTGCTGAGAAAGGAGAATGAAAAGATAATAAAAATGTATCCTGTTCCTTGTGACTTTTTCTCAGTAGTTGTAGAAACTTTTGGGAGCTCTCATGGCCTAGTGGCAAAGAGCTACCCTGCAATCCCAAAGGCACACAGTTGCTCCACCGGAGAAGGATGGGCAATCTTCTGCCATATGATTAATGTCCTCTGAAAACTCACTAGAGATTCAGCTATGAGTTGGTTCTGACACTACAGTACACAACAATAGAAACGACTGAAACTTTTCAGGCTAATGTTGGTAATTCATAGATGCCTCTGTTTAGCAAATATATTGGGTTTGATTTTTAGTGTGTTAATGAGTGGCTGATTCATTACATAACTTCTTTCCACAGTGATTCTTTATAGAACAGGAAGATTATTTGGCATTCTTATTCCCCCAAATTGGTGTTTTAGTTCTGTTACTCTTTTCTTCACTGATTTTCTGCAATTTGGTGCAGTGTAAAACTAACAAGGCTGGGGTGGGGATGGCTGAATCTGACCTCTACTAACTCCACAAAGGAAAACTGTCTCCATCAATAGCATTTGAAGTATCTAATAAATAGCTACAAGTTCAGACATGACCCCACCACTTCTACTCAACCCGCTACTCACTACTTCTACTAATCTACTAATCACCATGTCAGATGTTCATTGCAAATTGACTCACAGACTTTACTTACTATTGTGGGGTTTATTAGGGAAGTAGGTTGGGAATAGAGGAGAAAGTGGGTATCACACAATGAAAGTCCAGGTTTAGAAAACAGCAGTCTCAAGCCATATTAATAGCAAGACAAAATTCCTCAATTAGTTCAGACAGTGTTTTAGTTAGCAAGTGAAAGTCCATATTCAGTCCAGCAGAACAAATGCAAGAAACATAGGACTTCCTCAATCATCCAGCAAGCTTTATCTCATAGCAATCACATGTTAGTTTCTTCCTTCAGTCATGCAGCAAGCACAAACTTTAACTCTGGATCTCTCTCCAGGGCTTCTTCAGGGCAGCTCTCCATCTTATGTTAGTCCCACAGCTGTTGATAATGTGGAAGATGCTGATCAAGGTGAATCTTGTGTCTGCAGTGAGGCAGGTGTAGACACACCTGCATTGGAGGCTAAGGCAATGGCTTCAAAAGCCATAACACCACAGGTAGATAGACATAGCTCCCACTTATGCAGAATTCTCATCAAAGAAAGAAGACATGTTCTTCTACCTAGAAATTACCCCCAGTTCTGTGAGTTAGTCTCAAATTTTTCTCAGAAGTCTGGTGGAGAGGCTCTCAGGATTTCCTTGGAAGCCCAGGTTACTGTAGTACTCCCATTTCTCCCAGTTCCTCACTTAGATAAATTGGTGAGAGGGAATGGGGTAGAGATAGGTTTAAAATGACAAGTAGTTAATGGACATAACAACCCAATTGTTGATTACCCTTTAGATTGTAGAATGATTTTGTTTCAGGTCTTGGTGACTTGTAATCTAACCAAAGTAAATAATAACAAATGTGTACTAGAACATTTGTACAAACCTGTACGTTTTAACACTGTTTGGAAAACACAGGAGTTAAAAACAACAGCCTAAATTTTATTATGAAGGGAAAAGTTGGATTTACTCTAAAACTAAACTGAGGTACCACCCCCATAACTTGAATGTACTCATTTCAGATTTTAGACTCCAGAATGGACACTAGCAACATATTCATATGGCCATATGGTTTTGTAAAGATTGCAAGAGAAAGATATGTTCAATGCACTAAGCTACTAAAAACGCTTTATCTTTCCTTTCCAACTTCCCTGAAATAGAGGTCGTGTCATAGTATGTCTGACACCTCTTGTGCTGGTAAATTCCTACAGTTTCTTTTATTTTCCCCCCAATAAATCAGCTAATATAAGTAATCTGATTATAGAATTGTCACTTAATGCAGTTCTAGAACACTTTAAAATTATTTTAGTTACTTCTGCAATGTTTTGATTTTGAAAAATATTTAATATCTTATTGTTGAAAATACCACACCAATAGTTTCTACATATACTACTTTGTGGAACCGATTATATTTGCAGCTCTCGCAGTCCTTTTTTGAATAAGTGCTCCATATTGATTTAAATGCAATTAGCTCCAATTTTCCTGTCTATCCTTTTGAATTACTTCTGTATGTTTGAACCTGTATAGATATTTTTTAAAAGAGAGCAGTGATTGAATCTCTGTGGCTTAGTTTAGGATTACTATTTTCTGTTTTTAAATAATGTTACCCATAGGTTTTATTCCGTTATTAAAGAACAGTTGTATCCTGTGTAATGCTAATATTGTGTGGTAGAATAATATCCCCTCCCCCAACTTCTACCTTTACCAGAAAACTTCATGTCTTAATCCCGAATATTTGTGGATATTCCTTTTTATGGCAACAGTAACCTTCTTAGAAGGAGAGATTAGGCAGAATATCTGTGTGGGCCACATTTAAGTACAGAAAAGCCTTTATTTTGTAGAGAAGGATCAGGAAAATTAGAGTCAGAGATGTACCCCAAACAAACAAAGCAATAAACAAAGATAAGAGAGAAACACAGAAATCAAGAGATAATGACAGAATTCCTGACTTCGAAATGTCAACAGCCTTATAAACTGGACAAGACAAAGGAACAAATCCTACCTTTTGCAGGAAAATAGCCCTGCCAACAGCTTTATCTTGGCAAAATAAAATTAACTTTGCATTTCTAACTTCCAGAAATGTATATAATAATTTTTTTGTTTGTTTTGTTTCATAGGATTATGTATGTGGTAATTTGCTATAGGTTATAGTAGCAAAACTGTTATTATTTGCTCCAGGAATTTAAAAGATACTAATTGAAATGTTTCAACAAACAGATACAACCTTGGACATGCTCACTAGTTTGTGACAGGAAATTTGGAAGACAGCTACCTGGCCAAGTAACTGGAAGAGATCCATATTTGTTCCCATTTCCAAGAAAGATGATTGACCAGAATGTGGAAATTTTCAAAGAGTAGCAAGGAAAATCCTTCAGAAGAGCATTAAAAAACTGGCTAAACAGTGCATAGAGAATTGCCCTAAGTTCAAGCTGGATTTAGAAAAGGCCAGGGTGCCAGGGATATCATTACTAATATGAGATGGACCCTCGCTAAAAACAAAGGATACCAGAAAATTGTCCATTTTTGCTTTATTGACAATGCAAAGTCATTTGACTGTGCATATCATAACAAATTATGGCTATAACGTTGAGAGAAATGGGAATCCCAGAATGCTTAATTGTGCTCATGTGAAATCTAGACCAAGAGATTGCTGTGCGAACAGAACGAGGGAATACTGTTGTTTTTGTTGTACATGCCTTCGAATCATTTACAACTCATAGCGACCCTATGTACAGCAGCTCTAGACCCTTCTCTATCCTGTACTATTCTTATTGTTCAACACATCTACCCCAATTACCCCAGTCACTGAATCAATCCATCTCATCGAGGGTCTTCCTCTCTTGCACTGTCCCTCCACCCTCCCAAGAAGGATGTGCCTCTCCAAGAACTGGTGACAAAGGACCACTATGGGGCTTAAAATCAAGAAGGAGGACAACTATCTGGCCAAATGACTGCAAGAGACTCATATTTGTTCCCATTGCAAAGAAAGGTGACCCTACAGAGTGTATAAATTGTTGAACAATATCATTGATATACAAAAAAATTTTGCTTAAAATCAGGGTGAGTGTACACCAAGGATGTGTTCCATCTCCATACTTTTTCTTTCTTTCTTTTTTATTTTTAAATATCTTTTTCTAAAATTTTTAACTGATATTTTAACAAAAGTTTACTGAGAACTTAGATTTCCATTAGTTCATTGTTACACATTTTTCTCTGTCCTCCCCCTCAGTTTTCTCTTTAAAAATATTTCATTACTGCACCTCCTCCCCAATGGTATTTCCCCTCCCCAGAACACTTTGCTATGCTCCTCTTATTCTGGATTCTTGTCATGAAACTACTATCTAATTATATATTCCCCTTAAACAACTCCCTCCCTCATCCGTTTTAGTCAGTGTACATTATTTTATCCTCTTCTTAGTTTCCCCCAACTCCCTTGTCAGTCCTGTTTTATAACAGTGGCATCAAGCAGCATCTGTCCTTTTGTGACTGATATTTTTCACTCAGCATACTGTCCTTCAGGGTCATCTATTTTGTATAATATGAGTTCCTTGTTTTTCAGTGCTTTCTAGTATTCCATTATATGAATATACCACAGCTTCTTATTCCGTTGGTTTGTTGATGTACCCATTGAGTTGTTTCCATCTCTTTGCTGTTGTGAACAGGACAGTTATAAACATAGGATGCATATATCTGTTTGGGTGGCAGTTCTGGTTTCTTTAGGGTATATTCCCAGTAGTGGAATTGGTGGGTCAAATGGGATTTCTATTGCCAACTTTCTGAGAAAGCGCCATACTTCTTTCTATAGTGGTTGCACCATTTTACACTTCCACCAACAGTGAATAAGAGTTCCAGTTTCTCTACAACCACTCAGAATTTGTTATTTGTCTCCATACCTTTTCAATCTCTTTGTGAAACAGATAATCTGGGAGGCTGGGCTCTACGAGGAGGAATGTAGCATCAGAATTGGAGGAAGACTCATCAATAACCTGTGTTATGCAAATGAGTCAACCTTGCTTGATGAAACTGAGGGGCACCTGAATCATTTGCTGCAGAAGGTCGTGGATTGCAGCCTTAAATATGCATTGAAACTCAACATCAATAAAACAAAGATTGTCATTGTCTGGGCCATAGAACTGCTCTGCTTCCCTTTCCCCAGCCCTCCTCAGAACAGCTACTGTAATGATCAAAGCAGCAGCTGCAACTCTGTCTATCTGTGTGAGAGCTGCAAAACTATTTGACCTCACTTTCCCAGAAATGACTATCCGTGGCCCCCAACTTGTTCCCTTATCTTGTACCTAGCAGCTGTGAACACCCTAACTCTCAATTTCCTTGTAAGACATAGAAAACTAAACTGTAACTTTAAGCGGCTACTAGTTTCTGCTTTAGAGTCAGTCCAGCAGTTTCTCCCCAATAAACTGTCTTTCTTGGCCTGAACTGGATTCTGTCCTTCCTCAGTGACCTTATATTTCTGGTGTCACTGGCCCAATTGGTAGTATCATGATAGATGGTGAAGGACTGAGATTGTTAACATCTTTCCTTTGCTTGGCTTCACAGTCATCATTCTTGGTACCAACAGCCAGGAAATCAAAAGATGAATTGCATTGGGAAAGTCTGCTGTCAGGGACTTCTCCAGAATACTGAAGAGCGATGATAACAGTCTGGAGACTAAGGTGTCCTTGGTCCAGGCTGTGGTTTTCACAATTACATGCTAAGCATCAGAAAGCTGGACAAAGAAGATGAATGATAGAAGGATAATTTACGCCTTTGAGCTCTGATGCTGGAGAAGAATATTGAATATACCATGGACTGCTAGGAGAACAAACAGGTTCGTCCGGAGAACCCTTGGAGAGGGATATTATGTTTGGGAGGGTAGAGGGACAGCATAAGAAATGAAGACCCTGGATGAGATATATTGATTCAGTGACTGGGGTAATGAGAGTATATGTCAGAGACAATAAGTTTGTCTCCCTATAGAGCAGAGGTCAGAGCTGTTGTACATAGGGTAACTGAGATGCAGGAGACTTGATGGCACGTAACAACAGCAACAACAACATTCATCAATGCTGTATCCTTTTTCCATACCTGTTCAATCTGTATGATGAGCAAATTATTCAAGTAACTGGACTCAGAGGAGGAATTGGAGGAAGGATTGGAGGAACACTTATCAACGACCTATATTATACAGATGACACTGCCTTGATGCTGAAAGTGAACAGGGCTTGGGATGCTTATTGCAGAAGATCACAGAATACAGCCTTCAATACGGATTGCATCTCAATGTTAAGAAAATGGAAATTCTCACCATTGGACCAATATGCAACACAATGATAAATGGAGAAAAAAAATTGAAATTGTCAATAACTTCATCTTGCTTGAATCCACATTCAATAAATATACTTGGTACCAGAAGTCAGGAGATTATGAGATATATTGCATTTCTGAAGTCTGCAGTTAGGGATCTTTCCAAATTATTGAGGAGAAATGATAATCATTTTCTGCACCTCGTTTAGGCCATGACCTTTTCAATCACTAGCAAGTGAATAGCCAACCATCCAGTGAATCTCTACTACAGAAAAAAATGCATGACTTTGAACTGTGCTGTTAGAGATTAGTACTATATATCCCATGAACTGCCAAAAGTAAAACAGATTTATCTTAGAGAAAGGCCACCAGAGTGCTTCTTGGAGGCCAAAATGACAAAGCTTCCTCGTACTTACTTCGGGCAAAGTACTAGGAGAGGCTATTCTTTATAGAGCGACATCCTGCTTAGAAAGAGCAACAGTGAAGGAGAGGAAGACTCAATGAAATGGGTTAATATAGTGACTGAAGCAGTGGGCTCACCTGTGTCGGAGATTGTGAAGATGTGGCAGGATAGGACAGGGTTCAGATTTCCTGTTCATAGGGTTGCTATGGATTGTACTCATCTGTATAACATCTAGCAACTACCACAACATGCTGAAAGAAAATGCATGTAGAACCTGTTGGTCTCAATTTTTAATTTACTAGTAATGTTCTTTATTGAAAATCATTTTATTAGTTGTTTTTAACTTGGGTTTGTTTTTTTCCCTTCTTGGAAGGAAAAATTATTTAAGCATGGGTGCTCTAATAATATGACTTTCCTTGCATACAGGAATTATTGCCTTTTGATGCTATTTTTAAGAATAATTAAATATCATATTCTTAGCACATAGCTGTTATTCTTTGGTATGTAGTTTTTCAAAGGCTTAGAACTGTCATGTACTTTACTTGCTTCCTTAATTTTATGTACCTATTGGGAAAATAACATATACATATTCAATGAAACAGTTCTTTTTTGACAACACAAGCACTTTTTCATCTAAAACAACTACATATTGTTTGTGTAACACCGGAAATTATTTCTCATGCAAGTTTAGCAATTAAGTTAAGCCAGATGCTCCACTTCAAGAATATGGAGTAACTTGGCAGTAATATTATAAACCTGTCTGCTTGCTTTTATTTAGAACTCATTAAGCACTACAGAAACATAACTAATTACTGCTGCTCAAGATCCTATAATCGCCTTGCCTTGAGAGTAAATTATAGAAGAGAACACAATGATAATGATTTGTACTAATAGATGGCAAAAGTATTTTTTAAAAAAGGATACATTGTCACAGTTTTTCCTCCTTATATTTTAGTAATCTGAATTAATTAATAAAAACTGAAATTAATGGATATTGTACTTGTTAACTCATTATTACATTCTGAATTTCTGAAATACTTTCACTGCATTTAAAATAGATCCTATTATAACTATTAAAGTACTTGGTGTAAATAAAATATTGGGGTTTTATTACTGGGAATCACAATGCCATTTTACTCTATTGCCAGGGAGTAAAAGATTGTTTTGTTTTCTTTTGTTTGTTTGTTTTTAGTTTAAGCGCATTGGTGTTGCCAATGTATTATTTAAGATCTCTGACATAATCAGTGAGAGAGATATTAAACATATAGTAATAAGGGATATTAATTCTTAGGTATTTGCTTCTGATTAGAAATAAAAAAAGTATAAATAAAAACTCATTTTGTTTCTGAAATTTCACTACATTCAAAATGACTGGAACTCTCAAGTTTAAATTATTTTCTCATCATCCAGTTTCATATTGTTAATTTAGATCTGGGATGAAATTTGAAGTGCGGATTATTTTTAATATTCCTTTCTCTCACATAGCTCTGAATGTTACGTACACATGGACACACACTCCCACTACATAAACTGTAGAGGAAGAAATGCAACTTGCTTTGATCAACAGTAGTTGAGACTGAAAAAATTGTGTCTTTAATCAGACGTTCACTGCATCACTGCCTAAAATAGAATGTTGTTTTTACAGTTATTTTATTAAGACAAAACCTGTATGACATTAGTAAAATAATAATTGAATTCAGATTTCTTGTGTTCTTTCTTTTTCCTTTGGGGATATCTGTCTATCAATCTTTCTATCATCGATGTATATCTACACAGAGATGTGTTTGTGTGCACACGTGCTCATAGACACACCCCCCTTTTTACACACACACACACACACACACACACACACACACACACACACAGCCCGTAGTGACCTAGTGGCAAGAAGCTGGGCTGAAATCCCAAACACATGTGGTTTGAGGCCACCAGCTGTTCTGCGGGAGATGGATGGGCAATCTCCTTCTGTATAATAAACTGCCTCTGAAAACCCACTGCAGGGTCAGCGATGGGTTTGTTCTGACTCTATGGTACACAACAACAACAACAACATGTATATATAGCAAGCAGTATCCATAGTAAGTAATATCTATAGTAAGAAGCATCTATCTATCTATCTATCTATCTATCTATCTATCTATCTATCATCTATCTACCTAGTTGGTAAGGATTGTACTGTCAACCTAAAGGCAAGACACTCAAATCTACCAATTACTCCATAGGATAAAGATAGATAGTATCATCCAGTGCCATTTACAGCCTCTGTATACCTGCTGAAAGATGACCTATGAGTTAATTCTGACTCAATGGCAATGAGTTGTTAATATCTCTCTACATATGGATAGAGATCTGGTCGTTTAGTAGTAAGAATTTGCACTGAGACCTTAAAAGTGTCTGATTCAAATCTACCCAGTGCATTAAGCAGAGAATATTAGAAAGATGTTTAATTGTGTTTCATTGACTATGCAAACTCATTCTGCTCTGGGGATCATAGAAAATTATGGATCATGCTGAAAAGAATGAGAATGTCAAAACACTTAATTGTGCTCACATGAAACTTTAACATTGACCAAGAAGCAGTCATTTAAACAGAACAAGGGGGCACTGGATAGTTTAAAATCAAGAAAGGTGTACATCAATTTTCTGTCCTTTCTCTATATTTATTAATACATATGTTGAGAAATTAAATAAGTGGAGGAGTTAAACTATATGAAGAATAATTTGACAAAAGACTTAACATCTTAATTTATGCAGATCATACATTCTTGCTTCTGGAAAGTGAAAAAGACAAAAAATTTACTGAAGATGATCAAAGACTACATCCTTCAATATTATTATGCCTTAATGTCAAGAATGCAAAAATCCTCATAATTGGACCAAGAGGTAAAATCATGATAAACTCACTTATTGTAGTCTAATTGGAACTGACTCATAGCTGACTCTCCAAGGGGTTCTTAGAGACTGTAAACAGCAAGGAAGGAAATAGCTTATTTTTCTTCAGTGAATCACTGGTGGATTTGAATGACCAACCATGCAACATATTGGGTAAGCAATATAGCTATTCCATCAACAAAATTGAAGTTAAGAAGAATTTAATTTTACTTTTATCCACAGTCAGTACTCATTGTAACAACTGTCACGAACTTAAAAGACATGCTGCATTAGGTAAATTTGGTGTTAAGAATCTCTTTAAAAAGCTAAAGGGCATGCATGACTCTTTGAAGACAGAGATGTGCCTTATCTGAGGTATAGTATGTTCAGTCTCTTTATACACATGTGGGAGTTGGACAGCGAATAAGGAAAACTAAGGAAGGATTGATGCCTTTGTACTGTAGTTTTGGTGAAGTGTATTGGATATCGCAAGGACTGACAAAATAACAAATCTGAGAAATAGGGCTTAAGGTTTCTTCTTGTATCTGTGTGCTACTTAAAAATGTCTTGTTTATTTTTCAATTATTTTGCAGTATTTGGCTCTCTTATTGATCTCTAACTCCATTTCAATCTAAGAATATATTTATAAGTTTTTATTCTTTTGAAATTTATTTACGTGTGCTTTGTTGTCCTGATACAGTTTATCTTGTTGAATGTTCTATGTGAACTTGGAAAATAAATGTTTAATTCTGTTATTGTTTGACATATTCTATAAATAGGAATTAGATTGTATTTTTTGATGAGGCTATTAAATTCATCTGTATCATTATTGATTATCTACTGCTAGATCTTTTAATTACTGATAAATGACTATTGAAGTCTCCAATTGTAGTAGTGGATTCATCTGTTTCTCCTTGCAGTTGGATCCATTTTCTTCACATTTGGTAGTTGGTTGGTCCATATAAATGAAGGATTGTTGTATATTGTTAGAAGCTGTAAAGGTAGACTCTTTCTTTGAAGTGAGGATGGTAAGATGTTGCTTCAAGTACTCTGCCATGCTTTCAGGAGGGATCGTTCTCTGGAGAAAGATAGTATGCTTGGTAAAGTAGAGGTTTAGTGAGTGATAGAGAAGACGATTCTCAGAGACGTACATTGACTCAGTGCCTGCAATGTTGAGCTGCAACAAGGTAATGATTCTGGACTGGCAGCGTTTTCTTTTGTTGTACTTGAGGTCTCAATTAACAGTAACTGACTTAACACGACATCATAATAATGCTAGTGGGGAACAGAATGGTACAGCCCTGTAAAAAGAATTTGGCAATAACTTAAAAAAATACTCAAGATACGTATTCTCCAATCGGTAATCCTTAAACCTAAGTGTCAATGTTTCACATATGATTCAGTTGACATTAGTTCTACTTTTTTCCTGCCTTTCATGATTTTATTAAGTTATTCTAAGTAGATATTACATCATATAATAGTACATGCCATAGGAAATATTTTATAACATAAATAAATACTAAAATTGTTTTAGATGGCTTAGGTTCCAAGTCTGTAGGGAGTTGTGCTACTAATTCAAAGGTGGTGCCTCTCTCTTGTTTGTTTGTTTTTCGAATTATTATACAATATGAATGAAGAATAGTGTAAAATACAATGTATAACAAATGTTGTAAGCAAACCACCACCACCAACAACAAAAAAGTGGTGCCTCTCTTGTGGTTCAAATCCATCAGTGGCTCCAAGGGAGAAAGGTGGGTAATCTCCTATCATTAGGTCACAACTTGAACCTCCTGAAAACTCTCTGTAGAATCAATGATAAGTCAGTTCTGATTCAATGGTAATGAATTTAAGAGTTTATTGTAAAAGTTGTATATATGTTAATAATTATTTAAAAAATTTGAAAATTTGTCTATACTTAAGACAGTGAATTGTAAATCTGATAAATATTTTGATTTGTAAACGAATGTCTTTTGAAAAAGGCAGAAAAATTAAAAAAATGGGAGAGTTGGCTTCCAGGACTATATGGGAGTGTGTGTACAAAAGAGAGATAGTGGGAGAGAGAAAAAGAGGAGGGAGAAGAGTAGGAGAATGAGATCAGGGAAGAGGGGGAAAAGAGAGAGAGATTGAGATTCCTCAGTCACAGTACAAACTGTTTTATAGATCTCAACTAATTCCTTGAGCAAGCACAGTACATTCAAGGTGAGCTCTACAGATGTGTTTTCCCAATCATATCACAGTACAAACTGTTCAAAGGAGTCTTTCTGCTTCACTTATTCTTTATTATTTCTTCCAGATTATTTTCTGCATTCGATTCAGCTAATGCTCCTATTAAAGATGTTTTAGAGTTCAAAACCTATGCTTTTAATCTCTAACACAAAAGTCTTTAAAAGCTTTGGTTTATTAACATGTAAAAAATATTCTTACATATGAAATGGATTTATTATCTAGGATATTATATATTTTAGAAATGATGATACTTCAGATCAGAATCACTTTCTCTCTAACACGTACTAATTCCATTTGAATTCAATAACATTTAAAAATGATGTTTAGCATATTTAAAGTGCAATTTAATAGTTTCTGAAACATTTTCAGTTTCCCAGTCTGCAACTTATTCAAATATATCTTATTTTATTTTTAATTGCAGTGGATGGAGTTTAAAATTAAAATCTACTTTTAGAACTAGGGGCATTTTTCATTTAAGAGGACCAATTTTCACTTGCTGTAGGTGGTTCTTTCAGAACTCATGATAATTATATAGTAAATGAGGAGCAGGTAAGATGTGAACTATTTTGTGAAGCATTTTTCTTAACATTGGTAGGTAGGCATAAGAAAACTTTGTATTATAATAAAAAATATGTTTATCTTCAATGTTTGATATTCTCTCAGGAAAAGTTATAGAAGAATATTGTGGTAAAGTTTGAGTATTTATATTTAAAACTTTTCTGATTTTGATTCACAATTAGCTAACATGTTATTATTTATTTGTGATTTAAAATACAGAAAATAATAATTTTGTCCTCTAAAATGTGTTTATGAACTTTGTAAGTAGACTAGTATATATTTTAAAGAAGTCCCTGCACTATCAACCAATAGACCCAGGTTTCACACTCACCAGCTTTACCACAGGATGAGGTTAGGCAGTTGGCTTTCGTTACTTAGAGCCTTTGAAAATCTACTTGAAAGTCAGCTATGAGTTAGCTTTGAGCTGACAGCACATAGTAACAATAATGATGGCTATTTATTTTGGACTACTAACTTATTTTATGATCACAAAAGTTGTAACCAATGCTTTTTTGGCATCAGTATTTTAGGGTGCAACAAAATCATAAGAGCACAAATCAAACAAATATTCTAATATTATTTTACCTTTCCTTAGAACTCCATACTAGTTCATTTTGTACTTCTGGAAGACCAAAATATGGCATTCTCTTTGTGGAGAATTAAATGATGATTATATGTGTTCCAAGACAACTTAGCTTGAGTATCAGAAAATGTTGTTGTTGTTGTGTACTATAGAGTCAGAACTGACCCATAGTGACCCTTTGGTGGGTTTTCAGAGGCAGTTAATTGCATGGGGAGAGATTACCCATCCTACTCCCACAGAGCAGCTTGTGGCCCCGAACCACATGCATTCAGGATTTCAGTGCAGTTTCTTAGCACTAGGCCACCAGAGATCCCTATTAAGAAAGAACCTACTCTATATTTTCCTTTCCTGGAATTGGCTGTGTGGATGCTGTATATCAAGTATATCTTACTCTTTCTTCATGTTTCTAGGTGTTAATTGTCATTCCCTTCTGACAACAGGTGTTTTTTAACCTTTCTTCATTCTTCTTCATGAGTCTTTATTTGAAGCAATGCCACAAAAGAATAACATTTATTCATAAGCACGTAATTTCACTGTGGAATTATAGCTTATATTGTTTTGAGTACATTCTCCTAAGACTTCTAGTAGTAGCTGGAGTGAACAAAGAATCAGGTTAACTTTTATTACTAAATACATAATTCTTTCATTCTTATAAATACTATTTCTTGATTAAAAAGTCATCATTATTTTAAAATATTTAAATGTTATAATGAGTAAATCTTCCATGGTGCAAATTGAAAATCTTGAACATTAAAAAGATCATTGGAACTGATGAATACTTAACATTGCCTCTGTTGCTTAGAGTAATAAGATCTTTCTGTTCTTATTATTATGCTAAAGAACATTATACTAGAAAAAAAGTAAGTGCACACAATGACAACTCATTTTCTTTATTCTACAATACAAAGCTATCTATATTCACAATATTGATTTGTCTATTAAGAAAACAGTAACCCTTCCCCCTCGACCAATAGGCAACATCAATAATAGATGGAGAAAAGCTTGAATTTCTGAGTGATTTCATTTTACTTAACTTCATAATCAGCACCCAAGGTAGCAGCAGTAAATAAATCAAAAGATATTGTCTTTTGGGGAAATGTGCTGCCAAGAACCTTTCCAGCATTCTAAAGAGCAAAGATGTCAGTTTAAAGACTGAGGTGAACCTGAACAAAGGCTTTTCAATTGTTTCTTATGTATCTTAAAGTTAGACAATGAATAAGAGTGACCAAAGAAGAGTTAATGCCTTTGAACTGTGTGATGTTTGTAAAAAGTATCCCATGGACTTACAAAAGAACAAACAAATCTATCTTGAAGAAAGTGTGACTAGAGTGCTCCTTAGAAGCCAGGATCATGAAATTTTATCTGACTGACTTTGGGCATGTTTTCAGGAAGAACCCATCCTTGGAGATAAACATCATTCTAGGAAACGCAGAGGATAAATGAAAGAGATAAAGACTCTCAATGAGACAAGTTGACAGAGTGACTATCACAGTGGGTTTGAACATGGCAGAAATTTTAAGGATGGCATAGAATAAAGCCAGGTTCAGATCTATTGCCTAAGGGGTTACTGTGAGTCATAGTCAAGTTTATGGCACTTAGCAACAGCAATATGTGAAAAATAATCCTACTTGCTATTTCCTTGAGATAAAATAGTCTTAAATGGCATTTCTACTTTCAGTCATACGCAAATGAAAAGTTCTTCAACCTGAAAATTAAATATTAAAACTATCTTTTATTTTCATTGTCACTATGCTAACACAGTTGAGGTTCTATTATGTGACTTAAAACCTTCCAGTGATTAGAAAAAGCTATTCTCCCATTTCTTTCCTTCTCTTGCCTCATAGTTTAGCTTAGTTGCTTTTCTGTACCCAAATGCATAACTCTAGAAGAGTAATATTTGAAAATTTGTGTAATCCCATGCTTTCTCTAGAGATTAGTAAAGAGGCTTTAGCCATTCCACTTTTCCTGAGAACCAACAATACGTAACAGCTTGCTTCTCTAATTTTACTAATATAACCTAGCCCAAGGTAATAGGGCACATTCCATAATCTCTAAAAAAGACATCACAAAAGGCCTATGGTGCTCGGAATCACAAGTATACTAACACTAGTTGCAATTCCTTCTCCACGTAGTTCTTTTACACATGCCCTTGTTTATGTTGTTCCTTTCATTGAACTTAGCTCTTCCAGTTTTCCCTTATACTTTGGAATATCTATGGTGATTCTAAAACATACGATATAGTACCCTACCTATATTGTTTATAATCTTAGCTTTATAATCCTTTATTCTATTACTCTAGTGGATATTACAGTTTTTCTTGAATATTTATACTGAATTAAATGCTAATTTATATTTATTGCAATTTCATTATCAAATACTACCTTTAATTGGACAGATAAAAAAATAGTAAAGAAGATATTTTAAAATAATGCAATTTAGGCTTAAGTCCCAACTGTTAAATTTATCTGCATTTTCAATATTGAGGCACTAATTTTTAAATTGGGGACGATAGAAAAAAATATAAAGAAATTTGCATTGAGGGAACTCAGTGTGAATACAAATTTGGCCTTGAAAACGTATTTTTAAAAAATCAAGTATTTGTCAAAAAATAGCTCCATTCTGGAAAACCACATCACTAAAATTATTTGGAAAAAAGAGAAAATAGTAATCATTACTTCATATGGCTTCACTAAAAAGTTACACTTTGAAGGGATTGACAAAAAGCAAGGTCCCAGGAATTAAATGCATACTAATTGACATATATTAACAAACAGATATTGGCCTGGACGCACACACCAGGTTGTGCTAAGAAATCTTGAGGATAACTTCCTGGTCAATTGACTGGAAGAGATTCATATTTATTCCAATTAGAAAAAAAGGTGTTCCAACAGCATGTGGAAATTATCAAGCAATATCATTAATACCACGTGCAAGCAAGATCCTGCTGTAGACTATACAATTACATCAAAAGAGAACTGCCAATGTACCACAATTTCTCAATCCGTTTGGTTGTGGTTGGACATTTGCTAGAAATTGTGGTACATTCACACAATGGAATACTGTACAGCACTTAGGAACAATGACTTTAAAAAATACCACGTAACTTTGGAGAGACTGGAGAGCATTATGCTGAGAAAACTAACTCAGTCTCATAAGGACTAACTGCGGACGCTATGAGTCAAAAATGACTCTGTGGTACATACCAACAACAACTTTATAGAACATTATTAATGTTACACTTTTACAATAGAATGAAGTAGTTTGATTCATTAATTTAAAACTGTGTTAACATGACTTTATTGGTTGTGTGAAACAAATGGTATCAGTACGACACTTTTCTCCCAAAAGTAAAAGAAAAGGAAATAATACCCAACATATTTTATGACATCAGAGGTTTCTTAGTACAAAAATCTAGTTTTCTTTATGATAGAAGGAGAATTGATGCCTTTGAGCTGTGGTGCTGGAGAAGAGTATTGAGAATACCATGGACTGCTAGGAAAACAAACAGATTTGTCCTGGAAAGGGTTAAACCGGGTGGCTCCTTGGAGGCAAGGATTCTGAGACTCCGTCTAACATACTTTGGACATGTTGTGAGGAGAGACTGGTCCTTAGAGAGGGACATCATGCTTGGGAGGGTGGAGGGACGGCACAGGAGAGGAAGGCCCTCTATGAGGTGGATTGATTCAGTGACTGGGATAATTGGGATGGGAGTGTCGGAGACAGTGCGATTGGCACAGGACAGAGCGGAGTTTAGGGCTGTTGTACGTAGGGTCGCTATGAGTCGCAGGCGACTCAACAGCACATAAGAACAACAACAACAACATAGACTAGTATGTCTCCTGAACATAAAAGTCATTAACCATTGTAGTAATTGTATACATCAGTAAAGAAGATAATACTTAGTAACCAAGTGTTTGTTGATCAAATGAAATTACTCCTCAGAATTTAAGATTGTTTTAATATCTCTAAATAATTAATTCACTTTGTTAACAAAATAATGAAGCATGGGGAGCAAACTTTGTGATGTCTACTACAATGGTTGAAACTCACTCATAGATGACTCTCAAGTGTAAATTGCACTGGACAGTTTATCTATTTTTGTTCTTTGGAGCAGGTTGTGGATTCAAAGTACAACTTTGGGTTGACAGCACAACTCCTTATCACTATGCTGCCACAGTTCCCCTACCATTACAATACTGTTGTTGTTATGTGCTGTCAAGTCACCATGACTCATATTGATCTTAGGAACCATGCCCGATCCTGATCCAGTCTCATTGTCTCCAAAACCCTCTTACCCCTGTTATTATGTCAATCTATCTCATCCAGGGGTCTTCTTCTCCTACACTGTCCCTCTGCCCTTCCAAGCTTGATGTCCTTCTTCAAGCCCTGGCCTCTCCTGGAAATATGCCCAAAGTATGTGAGATGGAGCTTCAAAATCATTGCCTCCAAAGAGGAGCTGTTTTAACTCTCTCCAGGACAGATCTATGGTTTCTCTTGGCTGTCCATGATACATTCAATACTCTTTTCCAGGACCACAGTTCAAAGGCATAAGTTCTTCTTCCATCATCCTTATATAAGTTATTGTTGAATTTTTTGATGCATAGCAAATAATTGTGAAGACCATGACTTAGATCAGGTGCACCTTAGTCTCTAGACTGACATCATTGCTCTTCACCACTCAGGTGAGGTCCCTGACAGCAGACAGAGTTAAAAATAATGGACAAAATTCAATAGTCAATTTATGCTAATAACTCAGATCAAATTGTTAAGCACATCTAAATCTGATAAAAGATACATACAATATAGCATGTGAATTGGCACAGTGACTGCTGCAGTGGGCTCTAGAGTATGAGGATGGCACAGAATAGGGCAGAGGTTAGATCTGTTGTTCATAGGATTGCTGTGGGTTGCACTCACATAATAACAACAATAATACATCGGAGAATCTATAGAGCATTAAGCTGAGTGAACTAAAGTCCTTAGAACATATGCTACATTACAACATTATTTTAAAAATAGGAGAATAATAAGATATGTCTAAATATCCAAAAGGGAAATGGGAAAGAGGGAAAAGTCACCATAACCGGAAGTTTAGTGGGCAGTCGTGGAGGTGAAGAGTGGAAAAGACTGAAATGGGGACTTGAAAAGATGGGGTAATAATAGGCATAGGTTAATAGTAATTTTATAAAACACAATGTATATGAATGTTCGTATGAATCATAATGTGATTGAAAGACTGTGTGAAAACAATGTAAATGAATGAAACATAATATTTAAGAATTTTGTATGCAAACCAACATAAAATTGAAAAAAATTTTTAAAAATGGTATCTATGAAAAATCCACAGCTACCTCTTCCTTGAAGTGTGACAACTGAATTACTGCCTCCTTAAGCTGGAAATACAATAAGAATGTCTTCATCATTTTTATTTAACGTTGTTGATTATCATCAAGTCAAGCACTACTCATAGCGACCCTATAAACAAAAGACCTGAATGAAGGCTTTCTAGAACTATCGTCATTTCTCAAAGTTCATATAATTTTCAGAGGCATGTTGTTTAGGAAGTGGACACCACTCCTGCTTCCAAACTTGTCTTAAACTGGGAGCTTCACCAAACACTCTCCACCGTGGGTAACCATTATGGCATTTGACACCCCAGTGGCACAAGGTTCAGCATCATAGCAACCCTAGGTTACCTCAGTACAGCATAATGACAGAAGAGTTCTGTACAGCTTAGAAGAATGTTACTTCAAAATATAATATCAACTTTTAAATGAAAAGACAAAGGCCTTCCCCAAGGTCTTGTTGACTCTAAACAGGAGGCTTAAATAAAAACAACCAATATAGTATATTGTTGATATGTGCTGTCGAGTTGACTGCAACCTATAGTGACCCTATGTACAACTCTAAACCCTTCCCTGTCCTGAACCAGTCTCACTAATTCCAACACACAAACCTCCATTGCCCCAGATACTATTTCAATTCATCTCAACTGAGGTCTTCGCCTACATTTTCCCTCTACCCTTCCGAGAATAATGTCTTTCTCCAAAGACCAGTCTCTCTTGGCTACATGCCCAAAGTATGTGAGATGGAGCTTCAAAATCCTAGCCTCCAGCGAAAGACTTAGTTTCACTCTCTCCAAGACAGACCTTTTTGTTTTCTTGGCAGTACATGGCATGTTAAAGACTCTTCTCTAGCACCATAACTCAAAGGCAACAATTCTTCTTCTTAGTCATCCTTAATCATTGTCTGGCTCTACTCTAATGTCTATAAATATATATGAACAACTGATACACGCAACGAATATGATATCAAAGCATTATACTGAGCAAAAGTAGCCAGATCCAGAGAAACGTTCTACTGTAACAGACAGTATATTCACGGTACCTCAAGCCAGGATGTAATTGACTAAGAACATGTACAAGAAGTTTTTAGTGCTTGAGATGTTTATAACTTGAAGATGTTGGTAAGTAGGCAAATGTATAAATTTGTCAAAATTTAAGATTAAGTAATGTTTAAAATGTGCATTGCTGTACAGAGGTAACTCATGGTTGCTGTGACGCTAAACACTATGACACTGATGTGCCCAATGCGATACTGGTTACCCAGGATGGACAGTGTTTGGTGGGGCTTCCCAATTAAAACAAGCTTGGAAGCAGGAGTGACATCCACTTCCAAAATAGCTTGCATCTGGAAACCCTATGAACCTGGAGAAAGGATGAAAGTCACGCACACAAGTGTCAAGGACTTTTGTTCATAGGGTAGCTATGAGTTGCCTATGACTTGAAGGTACTTAACAACAACAATGTTTATTTTAGAGAGCTCTGGTGGCCTAGAAACTGAGCCGTAATTCTAAAAGTGTGTGGTTCAAATCTACCAACTGCTCTATGGGAGAAGAATGATCTCCTCCTCTGCAATTAACTGCCTCTGAAAACCTGCCAGAGGGTTAGCTATGGGCCAGTTCCAATCCTACAGTACACAAAAACAACATAAACAGCACAATATTTGTTTTAGGGTTCAGACCGATCTGTTGTTTACAGGGTCACCTTGTGTCATTCTAAACTCAGTGGCACCTAACAATAATACACATTTTACTGCCAGCAAATAACTACAAGAACGCTATTTATTTTACGAGTGCTGATATCCCACAGACTGTGAAAAGAACAAACAGATATGACTTATTAAAAGTACAGCTAACGTTCTCCTTTGGAAGCAAGGATGGTGAAGCTTGTTCTCACATACTTAGGACACAGAATTAGGCTTTTCTTTTAAAAGGTACATCATGTTTTGAAAGGTGGAGGGTCAGTGAAGGAGAGGAAAATCCCAATGAGGTGGTATGACATTGTGTCTTCAGCTATGGGCTTTAGCATGTCAGAGTTAATGAGGATGGCACAGGATAGAACACAATTCAGATAAGCTGTTCATAGGGTCTTTATGAATTACTCTTGACTTGACTGCACCTAACATCAACAACTAAGTGTGTTTTATGTTATCACTCACTCATTGTCAGAACCAACTCAAACCTGACCCTCCATTGGGTTTTCAGAGGGTGTATATTGCTTGGGAGATGATTGTTCATCTTTCTTCTATGGAGCAGATGGTAGATTCAAACTTCCACCCTTTTGGTTAGCAGTGCAACTCCCTATCCACCAGGCCACTGGGGCTCCTTATCTAGTTCTTTTAGATAGTTATCTAGCCCTATAGTTCTTATCTAGCGCCTTATCTATAGTTCGTAAAAGAAGAGACACTTGTATCACTGTATTTAATATCTTAATATATTGCATATATCAAAAGGATATGCATTTTCTTAAATTTCATTTTTTGAATTAAAAAGTATTT
>NW_006399751.1:29659546-29663215 GCF_000299155.1 Elephantulus edwardii | reverse complement strand
TGGCCTTCTTCTTTTCCTCGCATTATATATTCCTTCAAGTACTAGTGTGCAAAATATATAAGACAAATTCTATTTTACCATTTAAATATTTTTGTTATTTTAGAAATTTGTTTATTCTCTTATTAACAGTCATGGTATGGCCAACATTTTTCAAGAATGTAGTAATTCAAATGTATATCGGTCCCTTTTTCTGTCATCCATATTCATTGTCCAGGTGTGACATGTGTGTAAAACAAGAAGAAAAAAAAACACAACCACTCCTTGAATCAGGTGCACTTTCTTCTTCAAAGTAAAATAAAAAAATATAACATCTTAAATTTTTGCTAATTTTGATGATTTAAAGAGATGATTTCGTGGCAGATTTGCCCTCTTTGTCCCTTGATTTCTTGAGTGTTGCTTTCACTGGTGTTGATTGTAGTTGTATGTAAACAGAATCCTTAAAAGTATCCTTTTTTTTCATCTATCATGGATATGTTGCTTATTTAATTGTACGGATTTTTTTTGCTTTTCCTTTCTTATGTATAATCCATACAGAAGAATGTAATCTTTGACCTATGTCCATCAAGTGCCCCCTGGTAAATTTGCATTTAAACAAGGTTGTGTCATCTACATGTCACACTTTTTAAAAATATTTAATATCTAAAAGAGCCCATCCAGTTTCATATTAAATGTTGTTGTTGTTAAGTGCCATTGGGTCATAGACAATCCATAGCAACCCTATAAATGAAGGACCTGAACACTTGTATAACTTTCATTGTTTTTCCACATTCATAGAGTTTCCAAAGGCAAACTATGTCAGAAGTGGATGCCACTCCTGCTTCCAAGCTTGTTTTAATCAGAGAGCTCCACCAAACACTGTTCACCATGAGTAACCATTATCATATTTGACACATCGTTGTAACAGTGTTTAACATCATAGCAATCGCAAGTTACCTCTGCAAATGGACAGACCAGTGCGCTACCATTTAGAAGAATGTTTGACCAAAACCAATTAAAACCAGCATAGTAGAACTTTATAAATTCTCTTGCAAGATTTTAGCTTCTATCCTCCTGATTTAGTTGCAAAATAAGCAGTGTGAGAATGTGCCTTTATTGGACACTGGGGATCAGAAATTAGATATTCTTGATTTAATGTAAATGAGATCTTTTGCTATATTAGTTTTGTTGTTGTTGTTTGCCTTCAAGTCAAGAATGACTCATCGACTCATCACAACCCTGTGAACAAAAGACCTGAACCCTCTCTACATCTATCAACATTTATCAAAGTTCATAGGTTCCAGAGGCGTATTGTGTATGAAGTGGATGCCACTCCTGCTTCCAAACCTATAATTGTATGTTATTGTTTTTATGTGCTGTTGAATCACCTACGGTGTATAGCGACCCTCTGTACAACAGCTCTGAACCTTTCCCTGTCCTGAGCCAGTCTCACTAATTCCAACACATCAACCTCCATTGCTCCAGCTTCTGCATCAGTCCATCTCATCTGGGGTCTTCCTTTCCTGCGCTGTCCATCCATCCTTCTGAGCATGATGTCCTCCAAAGACCGGTCTCTCCTGGCCACATGCCCCAAGTAAGTGAGGCAAAGCTTAAAAATTCTAGTCTCTAAGTGAAGACTTGGTTTCACCCTCTCCAAGGCAGACCAGTTTGTTTTCTTGATAGTCCGTGATATGTTCAAGACTCTTCTCCAGCACCACAGCCCATCACATCTCTTCTGTCATCCTTAGTCATTGTCCAGCTCTCTGAAGCATAAAAAGTAATTTAGAAGACCATGGCCTGGATTAGGTGCACCTTTGTATCTAGACTAACATTGTTACTCTTTATCACTCTGGAGAGGTCTGTGACAGCAGATTTTCCCAATGCAGCTTGTCTTTTGTTATCCTGACTGCTGGTGGTAAGAGTGTTGAATGTGGATCTGAGCAAGCTGTAATTGATAACAACCTCAATCTCTTTTCCATCTATTATGGTACTGCCAGTTGGCCCAGTGGTAAGAATCTTTGTCTTTTTGATGTTGAGCTTCAGTCGATATTGAAGAAAGACTACAGTCCTTGACCTATTGCAGCAAGTACTTCAGGTCTTCTTCAGTTTCAGTAAACAAGGCTGTGTCACCTGCATATCATAGGTTGCTAATGAGTTTTCCTCCAATCTTGATCCCACACTCCTCCTCATAAAGCCCTGCATCCCAAATGACCTGTTCTGCATACAGATTAGAAAGGTAGAGGAAAGAAGTAAGAGATATTAAAATGCATTCTGGTGATTTATAAAATAATAATATAAACAAATGTATGTTTGATGACCAGCTTTCCATATTTGATGTACGTTTTTTTCAAGGGCCTCTGTAGACACTTATGTCTTCTGATGATATTCACAAGCACTAGTAGCATAGAGTTTAAGGAGTTTGGCTTCTAATCAAAAGATCGAACCCATCAGCTGCTCCACTGGAAGAGATGTGGCATTCCATTTCTGTAATGAGTTACAGTTTCAGAAACCTTGAACTATAGTTCTGCTTTGTCCTATGAGGTGACTGTGATGTGAATTTTGTTTGTTTTGTGTTTTAATGATTTAATCATATTTCTGGTTGATGTAGGAAAGGATGGTTTTTACCTTTTAAGTGAGCCAATACACAGAAAATGACAGTCTTTCACATTACTGGGAAACATTTAATTACAGTCTAGTTTCTCAAAGAACATTACAAATTGAGTTCTCAGCTTGTTTCCCTTTTTCTTAAACAATTTGAAGGGGCTGTTCAAGGGGAATATGTTTAGATGACATTTCTCTTCCCCCACCCCCAGCATTGTTTTTTTTCTAATGTTTAATATTGCACCACACTGGGGCAGCAGTCAGCAAGATTAGTTTTCCTAAATAGAAGTCTAACAATGTACCCAGTGTTTGGCCTTTATTGAAAAACACAAACACAGAGTTTCTATTTCCTTCCTTTACACAACTGGCTTCAGATTGTTTCTTGTTTGAGAGTAAATATATTAAGAAAAACCCCTCTGATTTATCACAGAATTTTGGAAATCTTCATTAGTATCTATAATGTTATAATAAGTGGAGATACTAGTAAGTGGAGATTGCATACATTATACATAATTATACATAAAATATACATAATTATATTTTAATTAATGATATAATTCAACACAATATTGTCAGTAGTTATATATGCTACATTTTAAAATGACTCTTGTATTTTTGTCCCTGCTAAAAGAATTCCTGTCTTTTTCTGATTGATATATAAGGCCATCTATTTCTATTAAACTAAATATTAATTCTATTTTTATTGCCTACAATAACAGGCAAAAGAAACTATTGTGCTGCAGTGGTTAAAGTGCTGGACCACTAAACAGAATGCTGACTGAACCCACCAATCCACCAAAGAAGGATGTGACCATTGGCTTTCATGTAGAGTGTTGGGGATACTATGTCGTAGTTCTGCCAAGCCCTGTACTATTGCTGTGGGTCAGAATCAACTTGACAGCTCTTACTGCTTTTAGAATAGTAGAATAAGGTTTGAGAGTTTAAAGAGAGAAACTTAAAGGCCACAATCATTTTGTTAGCATGATTATAGTAACATAACTCTTTCTGTCCTATAGCAATATTTTGACATTTCATATATTAAATTATTACCAATGAAGGAGTTGTTTGTCTTTTGCTTTTCAAGGAGAGGAG
>NW_006399751.1:29614751-29659446 GCF_000299155.1 Elephantulus edwardii | reverse complement strand
AATAATAGTAATAAAATTAAAAAAATAAATAATAAAAAACCAAAACCAAATTATTAGCATATACATGTAGAGTAAAGGAGCTCTGGAGGTCTTGTGTAAGGATTGTTGTGCTGGCAACGTAAAGGCATGGCATTTGCATGCACCAGCTGCTCTACAGGAGAATGCGGAAACCGAATAAGTTAACATCATTGTTTGCCATCAACACTAATGAGATTTATTTGTGTAATTTTTTGAACATGGAAAACTTTTATTACAGTCATTTACAGGATAAATATTAAAAGGGTGTAAAGACCGTTGTCATGTTGATAAGGATCATTGTTGTTAAGTGGAGTCACCTACAGCTCATCATGACCCTATGAACGACAGATTTGAACTCTGTACTATTCTGTGCCATGTTTATCATCCAAGACACACTTGAACCCATTGCTGCATGAACTGTATCAATCCATTTCTCACTGAAGTTTTTCCTTTCTTTTTTTGACCATCCACCTTTGCAAGTACAATGACCCTTTTCAAGAAAAAGCCTCTCTTCATAACCTGCCCAAAGGATGTGAGATGAAACTTAACTGTCCTTGCCTCCAAGGTGCATTCTGGTTACGCATTCTCCAAGATTTATGTTTGTTTCTTCATGAGTCCATGACATATTCAATACTTCTCTCCAATACCACAACTCATCCTGAGTTGGAAATGGAAGCAAAATTGAGGAACATTGGCAGTCATATACCAATTCCTGACAATGCTGTTCCAATTGCTGAGGGGACTGTGGTTTGACTTCCTCACTGGGTCTTCTCCTATTTTTATTCTGGAGATCTTTCAAAATAATTTGCCAAGTGTTGTAGCTGAGAAGAAGAGGTCATTCCCAAACTTACTTCTGTATTCTAATTAGGTCTCCAATTTTTAGTTTTAGTTCCATTGGCAATATGACCTGAAGAATTACTATTAGACCAATAACTGCTAAATATGATCAGAAAGTGTTTTTCAAACTTAATTTTAAAACAATTTTGAAGTATTCACATTTTCTGTTATGTGCAATCCACTTGACTTTTGTTGGAAATGTTTCTTAAATGTTTTTTAAGAAACCTTGCCCTACTTTTGGGTCTCTCCCCCACCCCTTTTTAGTCCAGGTCTATTTTGGAAAGAGAGATCCTGTAGGTCCATTTCTGGGTCAGTCCTTTTGACTTTTTGACATAAGATTTAGCATCTAAGATTCCTATTATCACATTCATTTTTATGTAGGTCAGGGGGCCCTAAGTCATATTCATCCAAATGATTTATGTATTTTTCTCTATGAATATTTCTTGATACTGATTGTTTTAGGGAAATCTTCATTCACATTAAAGCCAAAGTTCAAATTGTATAATTTTTTGCATTCCTGGCATATGAAAGAGATGGATCTTTAAAATCAGTTGAATTCTTGATGTCTTAGGAATATCACTGGCAAAAGATAAGTGGTATGAACAAGGAAGGCAAGTTGCTGTAGAATGAGAGTGGGTAAGAGTTGTATTCACTAAGGAAATTCATTTGTTATTGCTTTCAATTATCAAAATACTCCTTAGCTTTGATTAAAACATATTGGAGCAGAGATTTTTTTTTAGTCATTATTTCTATTGGAGACATTTGCATGCCAAGAAAAATAATTTCCACTTGGTTCTGAGAAATCACCCTCCTGCCAAGCCATAAAATAAACACTCTTCTGTTGACTTAAAAGCAACTTCTTTTGAGTTTCTGACATGTACATCTTTTTAGGATAAGACTGCTCTTTGTCTTAGAGAGCAGCTGGTGTACTTGAACTGTCAATGTTTCAGGTTACCATCTTTAAAAGTTAGGCACTAGGGCTTTCACTCACGTGGATTACCTTTGTTCAACTAAAATGTTCTTCAGAGTGGTCACTGAAATTCCATATAATTTTTGAAGTTATGATCTTTATTAGGAAAATAGCCACATTTAGTAAGATTTATGAGAGAACATGTAACATTGTGGAAGGTTTTGCTGCTTGTTTTTGCTGTGTTTTGGTGTTTGGAGGAGTACAGGAATTAGAGGAAGCATTATTAAAGTCTGTTTTGTACTTGGCACGCTAATCTGGCAGTTGCCTACTCCCGAATGTGGAACTCGTAGCCTGTGCTCTCCTTGTTAATCACTGTAACCAGTCAACTGTTTGTCTCATCTTCTGCAGAAATAAAACTAATGCAAAGTCCAAAAATTCCTTTTACAACACTCATCTCTACCTCACTGAGTTTTCAAGACTATAAATTCCACAAGAAGAGATTGCCCTTCTTTCTTCCAGAGAGCAGTTGGAACGCTGACCTATCTTGTGCCATCCTGTACATCCCTGAAACTCTTCAGCCGATTGCTGCAGTCAGCGTGCCAGTCCTTCTGGTTAAGGGTCTTCCCCTTTCACTAGTCTTCCACTTTTTCCCCCCAAGCATGGTGTCCCTTTGCAAGGAATAGCCTCGCCTAGCAGATGCCCAAAGTATGTGAGATGAAGGTCTGTTATCTTTGCCTCCAAGGAGTATTTTGGCAAGGATAAAGACACTAGAAAATCTATAACTAGGCATTAATTAATTTGAAAGCTGATGTCTCAGATTATTCTCAAAAATTACATGTGTTAATTCCCTATTGTGTGTTAACATTTCACATTTCATGTGTCTTGTGCAATGTAGTCTATACCTTTTTATATTTAAGGTTATTAAGTCTTTAATTTACTGACTCATATTAAATCTATAGACAATCAAGTATCTTAATTTTATTTCTTAATTAATGCTTAAGTATAACATTATTCTTATTAATGAAATTGATCCAATGAACTTGAATGAATGATATGAGTTAAATTAGTATTAAATGTTGATATAATTTTGACACTCTTGATCCATTGACATATATTTGAACCAAGTTTCTCCTACTTAGCATAAAATTTGGGATCAACTTGAACAAAGAAGATACCTTTTTTTGGCTTTCCCCCCTTTCTTAAAAAAATATTTTATATTGTTTTGCTTATAAAATTCATATACATTGTGTTTCAAACTTTCCATAATTCATATTGTCTTCCTTACAATCATTCCCATACATTGTGCTTTATAAACTTAATCACCATTGAGCTATTCCCATCATTACCCTGTCTTTTCAGGTCTGTGCTGGATCTTTTACATTTCCTTTATCCCCTCCCTCCACCCACCAATTTGTGCAAATTTCTGATTTCTTCCATGCCCACCCTCACTCTTCTGCTCCTATTCATTCCTTCCTTGGACCCCTATACATGGTTTTATAGTTATTCTAGTTTTACAATAGTGATCATATGTAGTATTTGTTCTTATGAGACTGGATTATTATCTCCCAAGTTATGTAGCATTTGTAAAATCATTGTTCCTGAGTGCAGCTTAGTATTCCATCATGTGAATATACAACAATTTCGCCATTCAATTATGGCTGGACAGTTGGGCCATTTCCATGTTCTTTTGATGATGAATAATGTTATGAGCATTGGTGTACAAATCTCCATTTGTGTCTCAGTTCTAATTTCTTTGGGGTATATTCCTAGGAGTGGGATATTAGAGTCATGTGTAATTTTTGTCTTCAGCTTTTGGAGAAAACACCAAACAGCCTTCCAAACTGGTTTACACTCTCACCAAAAGTGTATGAAAGTTCCAATCTCTGCACATCTTCTACAGCATTTACTACTTGCTGTCCTGTTAAACTTTGCCACTGTTACTTGAAGGAGTATCTAGTGGTTTTGATTTGCATGTCTCTTATTGTCAGTGATTTTGAGCATTTCTTCATGTGTCTGATGGCCATCTGAACATCTTCTTCTATGAAAAGTCTTTCCATGTATTTTGCTCATTTGCAATTGGGTTATCAGTCTTTTTCTTGTGGAAGCTCAGTAGTAGTCTGTAAACTTCTTTGTTTTCAAGAGACTTGTCTGAGATTATATGATCAAATGTTTTTCCCAGTGAGTAGGTTTTCTTTTCACCCTACTGGGAAAAGTTTTTGATGCATACATGGATTTAATCTTTTAAAACAAGTTTTAATTTAAAGCAACTACTAAGAATTTGATCTTTTTAATCACTTGCTATGCTGTTGAGAGCTGGCAGTGAATAAGTATGATGGAATTAAAAATTATGTCTTTGAACTGTGGTGTTGGAAAAGAATACTAAATATCCCATGGACACCTAAAAGAACATTTATGACTTGGTAGAAGGAGCTCCTTGGAAGCAAAGATGATGAAGCTTTGTCTCCCATATGTTGGGCATGTTTCCAGGAGAGACTGTTCATTAGCAAGGGACATAATACTTGGGAAGGTGGAAGGACAGTGAAAGAGGGGAAGACCCTCGATAAGCTGGATTGACACAGTGAGTATGGCAATGGACTCACCTGTGTTATTGATTGTGAAGATGGTATAAGATAAGACACGTTTCAGATCTGTTGTTAATAGGGTAATTATGAGTTGTGTTTGACTAGACAGCATTTAACAACAACTAAGAATTTTGAAGAAAAAATCACTTATCAAAGGAAACTTTGATAATACTCTCTCAATGACATGAATTTAATGACTATAGATTTATTTAACTGTTATCAAGGCACTGAATACTGAAATAGCAGAGTCACATTTTGATCTGCAAATGTGGACCTTTTGTTTAGTTTAAATTTTGTATGTTTTGTATTTGACAAAGAGATTGCAGGGGTTTTTTAGGTTGTGGATATATATATTCCAGGGTTTGGAATTATCAAGTGTCAGATTTTTCCTTCACTGGAAACCCTATATTAAAGTTCTTCCTTTTTTTTGAAATTACCCACATTAGCTAAAGAGAGTATTTTAAGAATGTATTGAACTTATTCATCCTCAAGATTTATTTCAGACTTGCATCTGGATTTTGCAGAGGAAAATAGAGACATCAAAAAGATGCATCTAGTTAAAATACACACATACATCATGAAACAATGTCATTTAGGAGATCAAAACATGACAAGGCAATGATTCTTTGATCACATTTATAGGTTTTTGGACATTTACTTTATGTCATGTTTATTTCACTTTCTAGTTGTTACCAGCTTTCTGTTTATCTTCACTTCTTTGTTTTATCATCACTTCTTTTAAGATCTATTATAAGAGCAATGTTTTTAAACTTCACAATAGTACATCTAATAATCTTATTTTGCCTGTATTTTTATAGCAAGTATTGTAAGGTTCATATATCCATGTATTTCATATTATATTCCAAAATACTGGAGCAAATTGCATCATTTGATTTGGCATTTAAAATTAATGAATTATACACAATGTTTTTCTCCGAAAAATAATTGTAATGATGATATTTCCTAACCTTTAGTTAAGTAAAGGATAGAACAAAGAGTATTTTTCTCTAAACTTGAAGGTATTGAATTGTGAAACTTTGGTGTTCATACTTCTCTGATTGTTACTCAGACATTTTCTGACCTAATTTGTGCATACAAAAGGCTTAGGCACTACTAATTAGCTTCTATTTGAAGGTTAACGTGAAAAATTGAAATCCGAGTGCTAGGGCACTACATCATTAAGCAAGGGAAAAATCATGCATTTGTGATAAGTCGGAGCATTGCAGGGGGTAAAGAAAGAGGGAATTGGAGAGAACCAATATGTCAAAATATGCCACACAGAAAGAAAAGTGAAGACACCAATTTAGTGTTTGCTCAGATAGAAGGATTGAAAGGGCTCATGGAACAAGAGTGCTTAAGTTTCATGGGACTGATTGAAGTTAAACACTTACCACTGTCAAGTTGGAACCAATTCAGGTATGTCCTCTAGTGATCTTTGGAAGCTTCAGATTGCATGAGAGAAGATTGCCCCTCCTTCTCCTATAGAAAGGCTGGTGGATTCAAACCACTAGAGGTGTGACTTTGGGTTAACATCACTGTCTCTGTGTTAGCAACATAATTCCCTGTGAACCAGGCCAACAGAACTCCCTGATGACTGCCGACATGTTTGACATATATTAGTGTTCACATAAGTAAATTATATTTAGATATTCTTACAAGTATATCACTTATACCTAGTTTATTTAAAAACTGATGATGTAATTAACAAATATTTGTTTAGAAGTTTTAAAAATGCCAATTTAGATTTGAAAAATATTCATACTGTCATCATATAAAACATGAATATTAATATGGTACAATATTTTGTTCTTATCGTGTTTCTATACATGTTTTTCTAAAGGTTAAATCATGTTATAGGTGAAATATCCATCTTCAAATGATCACATTTTGGGGCTTTCAGCAAATCATTTTTAGGGCTGTGCTTTAAGTGGCTAAATAATGTCTCTCATAAAATATATCATGCTATCTAGTTCCACTTAGGGACATCTGGTGGCTCAATGATAAGGAGATGTACTGCAATCTTGAAGGAACACAGTTCAAATACACCAGCTGCTCCATGGACGTAAAATGGGCAATCTTCTATTGTGTAATTAAACTGCCTCTGAAAACCCACTGAAGGATCAACTATGGGTTGGTTCCAACTTGAGGGTACACAACAAAAGCAGTGGTCCTAATTAGTTGTAGACTTATGTCTCCTATTTCTTTAAGTAATGCTGTGATCTTTACAATGTTCCTCTAAATAATTTAAATATAAAATTAGATTATCTAAATATTTTCCTATCTTTTAATAGACAATGTGGGAAGCTTTGTTGGCCTACTGATAAGAAGCTGCACCAAAGGCACACAGGCCAAATCCACCGGATGTTCCATGGAAAAAATATAGCCATTCTCCTCATGCAATTTACTGCCTCAGAAAACTTGTTGGACAGCCAGCTATGGGTCAGTTCCAACTCCACAGTACACAACAACAACAACAACCATAGATGATATAAGGAGTTGTGTTGCCAACCCAAAGACAGGAGGCTCAAATCTGTCAGCTGTTGTCCAGGAAAAAGAGGGGCAGTCTCATCCCCTGTGATTTACAGCCTTTGAAAACTATGACGTTTTGGAGTGTCAGCTATGAATCAATTCTGACTCAATACTATATAACAGCAACCACAATAGATAATAAGATCTATCATATAAAATTGTCAGAGACACGCTAACTTGTAAAGCAAGATTAGCCCTGTACTCTGAGACCAGCAAAACTAACTCCATCTTGGCTAGAACATCTGCTTGGCAATAAACAACTCAAGGAAGTAGGATGTTAAAAAATAAGAATGACCAAATGTCTTAAACCTTAAAGAATGCAGTGTCCTTATCAAACAAAACCATTTGTTCCTTAAAGCACACAATAAGGTATTCTGGACAATACCCTTGTATTGTGCTGAGGTTTGCAAATGTTAATTATTGCCTAGATACTTGACAACTTGAGATAATACAATTGTTACAGCAGAGGTACTTCTAAAAGCCTATGTATATTTTGTCTAGAGAATAAAGGTTTGCTATTCGCCAGCCATCAGCAGATAGTCTCTCTGTGTCTTCATTTCATCCTCCTCCCTTCTCTCGGAGGAACTGTTGATATAACGGGGTTGGACCCCGTTATAAAATATGATTTTAAATAATCTTACAATCTTTTAAATAGTAACTTAATCTTTGTTATTGTTATTGCTATATTTTTAAAGTATCATTTGATTAACGTTACACTATGATAATTGTTTTCATAAAATTTAATGTGTTTGGATGGGTGAAAGATATGTAATTAATTTTCTCCCATAAAAATTTTTCCATTAAAAAATATTAAGGAAAAGTAAGTTTTTATAGAAATTATACCTACTTTCACATTCACATACATACATATAGAAACAATAACCCTTCCATTATTCAAATCTAATCACTTTTTCTTATAAAATTCTTAATGTAAGCATTCCATTAACAATTGTTTTTTTTAAATTACTATGTTTTGTACACTTTATCAATTATATAATTTAAATATTTCAGTTTTGAGGTTTTTTATGGTACTGAATTCAGCTTGTAAAAAATTAATTAAAAATGTTGTTTTTATCTTTTATTAAACTAATAAGGTAAAACCTGCTTTGTTATTGTGTACTAAATTGAACACTAAAATTAATTGTAAAAGTTGAATCATAGGAAAAAATCTGTTTTCACGTAGATGTTTTATGTATTGTATAAATGTATAGAGTTATTAATTCTGTACTTGCTTTGCATATCCTAAGGCACCTTGCTGGTATAGTACATAATGTGTTGAATTGGTCAGCATTCCAAATTGGATGAAGAGTTGCTGTGAGTTGGAACCAACTTGGTGGCAATGATTTTGAGGTTAAGTCCCTCAATACAATTTTACTATTTTCCTCTTTAAATGGTTTATTTTATATTCGATTACTTTACATATAGCTTTCTTATTTGCTTTAATATATTGTACCGTAGAGTCAGAACCTACCCACAGCTGAACCTCCAATAGGTTTTCAGAGGCAGTTAATCTCACAGGAGGAGACTCTCCATTCTTCTCCCATGGGGCAGCTGGTGTCCTTGAACCTCATGCCTTTGAAAAAGCTCAGCTTCTTGCCACAAGGCTACCAGAGCTCCCTTGTTTTAATTTAGTCAATACATAAATATTTTAATAATTTAAAAATAATTTAAATGTAAATATTTTAATAATGTAAATATTTCTGTTAGCTTTTGTCTTGTGATTTTTCAGAAATATTATCTCATTTATTTACACTCTGTGTTTAAGTAATAAAAGAAGGTACATTCTACTTTTTACATCTCTCTGGTAGTAAATTTATTTTGCCTTGTCCTCAAGTTGTTTTCACCCAATTAAAAAAAACATAATCTGGGTTTAGAGAATAATATTTCTTAATTACATGTTATGACCTAGATTAGATTTTAATTTGAACAAGGTTGATTTGTAGAGTCTTAAAGTACATTTTTAAGACATCTCTGTTTTTAAATTCTTTTCAATGCGTGGTAGGAGGTTTGGTTTTATTTTTGTTTTAATATCTTTGCTATGAACACTATCACAAAAGCCCATCAACATATATTGATTCTGACTCATTGAGACCCTCCTTCAAGTTTACAATGCTGTAAATAATTTTTTAAAATTTTTTAACATTTTAATTTTAGTTGTGATTTGAACAATGTTTACAGAAAAGTTAAATGTTCTTGAATTCATTGTGGCACATATTTACCGTTTCTCCACCCTTCTCCCCCAGTTCATTGTTTTGGTTTTTTTTTTAAAATATTCATTCATTGTTGTAAAATTATTTCCCTACCTTCTTTTCCCATTCCTTTTTGCAATGTACTTCTTATTTTGTGCTGTTGTCTTACATTTTGTCTTACATATAACGCCAAATCATATATTCTTATTAAACAATTATTTTCTTCATATGTTCCAGTGCAATTTTTGTTATCTATGCACTAGTCTGCTGTTAGGGACCTCTTTAAAGTACTCAAGAGGAACGGTGTCTCTCTGGAGACTAAGGTGTGCCTGATACAGGCCATGGTCTTCGCAATCACTTGTTATGCATCAGAGAGTTGGACAATGACTAGGGAGGACAGAAGGAGAATCCTTTGAGCTGTGGTGCTGGAGAAGAGTATTGAATGTACCATGGACTGCCAAGAAAACAAACAGACTCATCCTGGAGAGGATTAAACCAAGCAACTCCTTGGAGGCAAGGATTCTGGAGCTTCGTCTGACATACTTTGGGCATGTTGCAAGGAGGGACAGGTCCTTGGAGAGGGACATCATGCTAGGGAGGGTGGGGGGACGGCGTAAGAGGGGAAGACCCTCTATGAGATGGATTGATTCAGTGACTGGGGTAATTGGGATGTGTCAGAGGCAATGCGATTGACCCAGGATAGAGCAGGAGTAGGGCTGCTGTACATAGGGTCGCTATGGGTCGCAAACGACTCGACGGCACATAACAACAACAGCATCCACTATAAACAAATGGATAGAAAGACTATGGCATATTCATACACTAGAATACTATTCAGCACTGAAAAACAATTAACTCGTAAAACATACATAACATGGATGACTGTGCAGGACATTATGCTGAGTGAACAAAAAGACAAATATTGCATAGCACCACTGTTACAAAGCAATACAGTAAATCTTAATGATAAGTGACTGCCTCAGCTTTTCCCTGGAGTGAGTTCCAATCACAAACCACTTGGTTGGCAGCCGAACATATATAAAATTTTGACAACAGGCTTCAGATCTTTTGTTCATAGAGCTACTATGAGTCGTACTTTATTTGAGAGCTCACCTAATAACAAACAATAAAGTAGTTTACAATAGCAAAAACAAAGAGCTAGTAAAAGTCTGGATCTTTGTAACTGCGACTATTACGTGATTCACTTTTTCTTTTTCTCATCGACTTCTCCATCTTCAAACCAGAATAGATGAGAGGGCCTCTCATGCATTGAGGTTCCTTGATTTCTTCATCTGCTACACTTGACTTTCTTTCTGCTTCCTTTATCCACTTATAGTGTTCATGAGATTACATTGAGCCCACACAAATTATCTAGGATAATCTTCCTATGTGAGGTCAGCTGATTAGTAAATTTAATTAACGCTACAAAATCCCTTTTGTTAAATTGTATAAATTAATCTCCCCTGATTCAGTTTCGCTTTCCATAATTTCAATTACTTGAGGTTAACCACGATCAGAAAATGGTAGTTTAACACTAGGTCATAATGCCTACACCAATCATTTTGCTTAATTTCATCTCACATAACTTTTATGATAGTGCATTGTTAAAATTGTCTTCTTTTTAGTATAAGCTATTGTTAGTAATTTTTTACTGTATTTACATTCTAAATTAAATTTATCACAAGACATGTATATTTAGGAGGGCTTGTATTATATATGTTTTCAGGCATCCACTAGGGTTCATGAGACACATATCTGCGGGGAAGGGAAAACGAATATAATCATGATACAACACCTTGAGGGAGAGATCGTGGTAACCAGATAAAAGATGCATGATTATTCTCAAAAGGTTTCTCTACCCAATATAAAAATCTTAGTGTTTAAGGAAACAGAATTGAATGCAAATGTACATTATATTTTTTAATGACGTTATTATTGGCATAAATTGATTTCCTCAGAATATAGCATTGAGGATTTAGTAAAGTAGTATTTTTCTCCTTTAGAATTGCAAGGAAACATAAGTTCCAAAGCTTACATAGAGATACTAAGAAGTATGACTTGTCACAGTAACTGGGGTAATGAGGGTAGGTGTGTTGGAGACAGTGAGATTGGCCTCAGGAGAGCAGGATTCAGAGCTGTTGTTCACAGTGTAGCTATGAGTCTAGGTCAACCAGATAGCACATTACAACAACAACATGTTAAGTCCATGAATATAATAATCTATTACACTAGACTCAAAACACATGCACCTTAATTAGTAACTAATCAAATCCAAAGCAAACACCATGTGCAAATAGTAAAATAAATAATCTAAATCAAAGGTGAAAAATTATAGCATATACCCCTGATTTTGAATGTGTGCTATACTATTATTACAAACTATGATAAATGTAGTAGTTTTGTATTGCATTAGTTGCTTATTTTCTCAGCATCACTAGAAAACCGAGTGAAATTATATCCTATCCTCTCAGGCAGATTAGCATAAAATTTAATTTTTGCCAATTAGGCAGAGGCAAGGGAGGTAAATTAACTTGACACATTATTTTAGCATTTACAGTATGAACTCTTATCTTAATGTGCATGCATATAGGGAATTTATTAGTGATTCACTTTCTATCAATACAACAATTTAATTCTTAGCGTATTTTAACTAGAACGGAAAATTTGTTTGCAAAATAATTACTAAAAATTGAATTCAGAAACCCAGCCTGATTCAAAGTAATTGAATGAGGTAGTTTCACTAAACATAGTTTTTGTGTATCACATATTAATTTTGATGTTGGTTATAATGAAGATGACTTTATATATCAATTATTTATAACACTAAGAATCTTGATAGAGATAAATTAGAAATAGTGGATATTTTGCATTTTTCATGAAATGTGTCGCCCAGTGGCAAGAAGCTGTGCTGCTATCCCAAAAGCCTATGCTTCAAATCCACCAGCTGCTCTGTGGGAGAAAGATGGGCAATTTCCTCCTGTGTGATTAACTGCCTCTGAAAGCCTGCAGGAGGAGGATCTGCTATGGGTCAGTTCCAACTTAACAGTTCATAACAACAACAACAATGAAATGTGTCTAGCTGAAAATAGTGAGGTGAGAAATCTAAAG
Organism: Elephantulus edwardii; assembly: GCF_000299155.1. NCBI lineage: Eukaryota > Metazoa > Chordata > Mammalia > Macroscelidea > Macroscelididae > Elephantulus > Elephantulus edwardii. The sequence continues at coordinate 29,647,273 of NW_006399751.1, read as the reverse complement.
GAGTTTGATGGCTATTTGACTTTTTAGGAATGTGTTCTATATTTTCAATGAATATTAACTTTTTAGAGCTATATTATTACTTAACACTATCTGGTGTATGTATATATTATGAACTAACTAGGAAAGTTTCTGGCTGCATAAACAAATTACTATATTCTTGACCCATCAGTATTCAGATCTCTTGTACACACTTCATGAAAAGTTTTATCTTTGATTCAAGAGCATTTGCCATTTCTAAAAGCCCAGTAACTAATTATTTGCTTTTGAAAATAATGTTCCTTTGGCATAGGGTAGCCTGCATCTGAAACTTTATGGGAGGTAGAGCTTAGCATTACACAAATATTAACATATATTGATTTGAACTCAAGGGGTACATATTTCTTTTCATACTATGGATTGGGAACCCACTGAGCTCAAAGGACTGACCTAGAAGAAATATAGATAAAAAAACAATTTCATAGGAGCATTGCCCTTTAGGAGAGTTTGTCGTATTCTTGTTCAAACACATAAAAACCATGGAAGAGTTAAAATCAAAGATTTATATGTGTTATAGTTGTTTTCTCTTAGATTTCATGCATGACTTGATAAAGTTAACACATCTGTGTAAATTCCAGTTCATCTATTCCTCGAATGGGGAGATTACATATATTTATTTACATGAGGGGTTTCTTTTAAGAATGAAATTAAATATGTATATTTTCATATGAAAAGTCTTTAAAAATTTCTAAAACTGTTGGATAATTTATCTAGTAATCACCATTTTCATCATAAAAACTTAGAAGATTCTTTCTAATCAAGCATTCTTAAAGTTTATACTTCTTACTTTGGAGTAATGAGAAATCTTGGATTAATTGTTGGTCTTATCTAGTTCATACTAAAAACAAATACAGTAGAACCAGTATTTTCTTGAAAAATACACACTCCATTTATCTTTAATCTAAGTTATATTATATCAGTTGGATGATTATAGATCCCCAAACAATGTAAATAACCTATTATTTTCTATATTCTTATTTATATTAAATTATAAACAAAATGCAACCTTTTGCTTATCTTTTCTTTACAATTGACTTTACACAGAACATCAACCCTTTAGTTGATTATATAATTGAAATAGCATTATTACTTCCCTCTATCTACCAATTTGCTGAAGAAAACCTGTGATTTTCTTTTTCTTCACAGTAAAAGCTTTGCAAGAAATTTAGTGGCTAAAAGCAATAGAAGCCACTCAGGAGGTTTTAAAAATCATGAAATATGCTATTCTGAGTCCTTGAAGAAGGGAAACATATTTGTTTCAAGAGCTATTTGGAAATTTATACTGCTTGACTGCCATGATCAAGATTGTAGATGATCGAAGGTCAAACGGTCTTTCTGTTTGAAGTTTCCTATTAGAGACAGCTGAAAAAACAATCTTTGTACCCACTCAAAAGCATATTGTGTCAATATTTGTTGAAAATTTAATTCATCAGTGTCTTAAGCATTTTTGTCCTAGAATTGCTGTGTCTAGGGACTAGATAAAAAGAGCTTTTACGGCATAGTAGTTAAGTACTTGTCTGTTAACTGAATGGTCAGTAGTTTGTACTCATTGTTCACTCTGTAAGATAAATGTGTCGCCATCAGCTTCTAGAAAGATTGTTAATGTTATTATTGCTGTTATGTGCCATCTAGTTGCTTGCAGTTCTGAACCATGCTCTATCTTGAGCCAATTTCTTTGTTCTGAGATACCTACTCCCATGATTACCCCTGTCACTGAGTCAAATTTTCTCATCCAGGGTCTCCCTCCCTTGTGTTGCCTCTCCACCCTTCCTAGCATGATGTCCTTCTCCAAGGACTGGTCCCTTCTGGAAAAATGCCCAAAGTATGTGAGACAGACCTTAAAAATCCTTGCCTCCATGGAGCAGCCTGGTCTCACACTCTCCTGGACAGACCTGCTTGTTCTCTTAGCAGTACATGGTAAATTCAATACTCTTCTCTAGCACCACAACTCAGTCATCAATTTTTCAAAATTGAAAACTTAACCTATGTAATGTTAATGTTGTTGTTATTGTTGCTGTTGTTATGTGCTGTCAAGTGGCCTGTGACTCATAGCTACCCTGTTACTATAACTGAACCGTGCCCTGTCCTGAGCCAATCTCAATGTCACCAACACACCTGCCCCTAGTGTTCTAATCACTGTGTCAATCCTTCTTGTCCAGAGTCTTCCTCTCCTATGCTGTCCCTCCACCCTTCCAAGCATGATGTTCTTCTTGAAGGACTGGTTCCTCCTGGCAGTATACTCAAAGTATGTGAGGTGGAGCTTCATTGGTTTCACCCTTCCCATGGTAGACCTGTTTGTTCTCTTGGTTGTCCATGTATATTCAATACTCTTCTCCAGCACCACAAGTCAGAGACAACAATTTTCTGTTGAATATACCATGGACTGCTAGGAGAACAAACAGGTTTGTCCTGGCGAGGGTGAAGCCAGAGTGTTCCCTGGAGTCAAGGATTCTGAAGCTTCGTCTGACATATTTTGGGCATGTTGCAAGGAGGGACTGGTCCTTGGAGAGGGACATCATGTTTGGCAGAGTGGAGGGGAGGTGAAGGAGAGGAAGAACTTTGGTGAGATGGATCGATTCTGAGACTGGAGCGGTGGGAATAAGTGCGTTTGAGATGGCTAGGTTGGCACAGGATAGAACAGCATTTAGAGCTCTTGTACATAGGGACGCTATGAGTTGCAAGTGACTCGATGGCACAAAACAACAACAACAACATCTTTCATCACTGTCCAGCATTTTGATGCATAGCAATAATTGCGAAGACCAAGACCTGCATCAGGCTCACCTTAGTCACTAGAATGACATCAATGTGGTCTTAATAGGTGCCATCAAATGAAATTGGCTCATAGCCACTACAACAATGAAACATTTTCTTACCCTGTTAGTATCCTCATATTGTCTGCTGTGCTTACAGGCATTGTGTGGTCACTGTGTCAGTTCAACTCTTTTATGGCCTTGCTCTTTTATGCTGACTCTTAACAAAATGAGTCCAGGCGTTGTATTTTGGAACGTGTTGAGCTGCTAATTACTGCTAAATATCAGTAATTCAGATCCACCAGTTGTTTCTTCAGAGAAAGTCCTGTAAAGATTTAGAGCCTCTGAAACTTAAAGAATGGTTGCTATGAGTCAGAATCCACTTGATGCCAGTGGGTTTGATTTGCCTTTGGTTTTCAGTTTACCTTGTCTGATTCTTTCTCTAGGAATGGTCTCTCTTAAAACATATTCTAAGTCCATGAAGCAAAGTTTCACTCTTCTTGCATATAAGGAACATTATAGTTTCATTCTCCAAAATAAATTTGTTCATTTTCCCTATATTTCATAGTGTATTCATTATTCTCCACCAAGACTGTAAACTTTTGAGACTCTATTGGGCAATTTCTTTCTGTCATATAAGGGTGCTATGAGTTGAAACTACCTCAGTGATAATGTTTTTGTGTTTTTTTAAAATGCATTTTAGAGTAGAATGGATTTTAAACTTTTCTTCTTTGGCTAGCAAAACTTGTAAAGGACAGACTTATCTTTCTAGACACAGGTCTACTGTAGTGGTAATTAAATCCCCACCCTTATCTCTAATTCATGACTACTTTCTTGCACTTTGCCTTGAGTTTATGCCTGCTCCTTTGAGAGCAACTCTTCCCACCGTCTTTTACTATATGAACAGGGGAATCCAGGCCACTGTCTTTGCAATTACTTGCTATGCATCAGAGAGTTGGACAATGGCCAAGGATGACAGAAGAAGGATTGATGCCTTTGAGTTTTGCTGCTGGAGAAGAGTTATAAACATACCATGGACTGCCAAGAGAACTAACAAGTTTGTCAGGAAGAATGTGAAACCAAGCTATTCCTGAGAGGCAAGGATTGTGAGACTATCTCACATACTTTTGTCATGTAACCAGGTGGGGCCAATCTTTAGAGAAGGAAGAGTTGATGGACAGTGCAGAAGAAGAGTACCCCTGGATGAGATGGGTTGACACAATAACTGGGGTAATGAGGGTACTTTGTCAGAGACAATGGGATTGGCTCAAGATAGAACAGGGTTCTGAGCTATTGGCACATAGCAACAACAAGGGTGCCTAGTGGTAAGATGCTAAAGTCCCAGGGACACATGGTTTGAATCCACCAACAGCTCTGGAGGGGCAAGATGGACAGTCTACTCTAACTTGATCTGTAAACCTATTAAAGGGTCAGCTATGAGTCAATTCCAACTCGACTGTACACAACAATAAAAACTAAAAGGTATTTATGTAACAACAATCTTGACAAAGTCTTTGAAGAGCAAATAATAACCATTTGTATATTTATAAACAGTACAGAGTGCATCTCTTTTTCTGGAAATGCAAATACCTTAAGGTGTTGGGGTTTTGCTTTTTAATGACATGAGGTATAAATTGCTAATAACAATATAAAATAATTTTCTATTATTCTGTGAATTCTACATTTATGGTTTATGAAATGCCCCATATGTCTGCTCATTGACTGATTCAAATAAGCATTGCTTGGTTTGTTCTCTTATTAGTGATTAGAGGCAGGGGCTGTGATGTTCTTTATGACTTCTATTTCATCCTGGAGCAGAAAAGTCAGAAATTAAAATTATGAAAGTGAAGGATGAAGGCAAAATGAAAATATTGGCTCCTTAATCAGCCCTTAATCAGACCTCTGTCTTCTCTCTTTTCTCAATCTTCTTTTCCGTTTCTCTCACCCTCCCGCTTCCCTCCACTCCTACCCATTCTTCCCTCCCTCTCTCTTAGTGTGGTGGGGTAGCTCCCAGCATATCACTTCCACAGGGTTTTCAAGTTCTGCATTGTAATGAGAAGATATTACTATCTTTCTTCAACACAGCCCCTGCTGAAATGCAACCACTGGAGTCATGTTACCTTCGGGTTAGGGAAACTATATAGATCTATATTTCTTTACTTTGATTTATAAAATTAAGGAAAGTGTTCAGATCCGTGGAAGTTAAGTACCACTCATTAAGGTATTATGTAACACTTCTGGGTGCTAAAATTGAAGGACCCAGTTTTAAATGTGAAAATTTCTTGAGAAGCTAGAGAAGGCACCATTATTGTCATATCAAGTTTATCAAAATGACTCTCTTTGATTGGACAAAATATCAGATTGGAGGGAAATGATAATGAAAGTCACATAATGAATTGATGTGCGCATTAATAAACAGATGCATCTATGTAAAAATGGTTTCAAGGTCCCACATGCTGCTCTTAGTGAACCTCTAAATGAGATATTCATAAGATCACTATTTCTTATTAATGCTTTATTTATTTATTTTAATACAGATTTTCCCCCTCACACTTTCTTCATTGACATTATGTTTCATACAAACATTTCTGAACATCGTGTTTTATAAAATTAATCACCATTCAACTATGGCCACCGTTACCCCATCTTCTCAGGATCCCAGAGGATCTTTCCCATTTCCTTTATTCCCTTCCTTCACCCACCAAACATTGTTGATTCCCTTCACATCCATTCTTACCTCTCTGCTCCCACCCCTTTAATTATAAAATGGTATAACCATTCTGGAAGGCAGTTTGAGATTTCCTCAAAAAGATAAACATAGACGCTCCATATGACCCAGCTATTCCACTACTATGAATATAATATAGTATGATATTAGAACTGAGACACAGAGATTTGTATACCAGTGTCCGTAGCAGTATTATTCACCATCACAAGAACATTGAAACATCCCAAATGTCTAATCACAACTAAATGAACTGAGAAATTGTGGTATATTCACAAATGGAATGCAACGCAACACTTAGGAACAATGATTTTGAAAAATACTTCATAACTTGGGAGAGACTGGAGAACATTATGCTGAGTGAACTAACTCAGTTTCATAAGGACAGATATTGCGTAAGACCATTATAATTAATGATTTATATTTATAAAGGACCCTCAAACTATACAAGGTTAAATAGACTTCATAAAGCCTGGATCTGCCCCTTTGATGTGTTCACTTGTTTCCTAAAGTATCAAAATTAGGGTGTAGATGACAAAAACATGCATTTGGATCCATAACTAAATTCACTTTTTCTAGCTAAAATTATGCCATTTGTAGTTGTTACGTGACATCAAGTTAAGTGTGATTCATAGTGATCCTCTGAACAACAGATCTGAGCCCTTCCTGTACCATCCTCATCATCACAGACGAACTTGAGTACATTGCTGAGGCCACTGCCTCAATTCATCTCATTGAAGGTCTTCCTCTGTTTTGCTGAACCTCCAGTTTTCGAAGCCTGCTACTCCTTTATAAGAAATACATTTTTTTGTGTATGTTTTTATCAATATGATAACCTATAGTTACCTATATGCTGTTTAACTCCCTATGAGAAGCAGTATTGCATATAAAGACTTTATCTATTTTATGCCTTTAATAGAAATACAACACAACTTGAGTTATAAAGTATTACAATACTTGTTTTAAGTGGTAGGTACTCGGTCACTGTGCAGGAAAACTTTGACAACTATTTGGTAGAGACCTAGCATTCTTGCACCAGAGGAAACAAACATTTATTAACAGTTGTCTCCTTCAGATGTCACTGCCACTGTGGCGCTTTCCTTCCCTGGTATTTCTAAATAGGATCAGCTGATCCTTATTACTTACAGAGTGCTATTTCACGGAGCCACTGGAATTCTGAAACATTTTATATTTGTTTCTTGTCTATAGGCTGGTTTTTCTTTTCTTGGTTGTGGTTTCTCAAAGAGCAGAAAGCTTCAAATTACACTCTATCTCTCATTAGCTCGTTGGATAAGTTACTTACCATTTTTTTTTTGAGTTTCAGTATTATGTTCTATGGAAAGAAGAGAAATTAAATAATTGAATTAAATAATTAAAGCATGTAGCATGTGACATAACAAAAATCATGAGAATGAATTTTTTCCTTAACATTCTTTTTTTAAAAGATATTCCTTGCCTGTCACTGAACAGTTAAATTGACACAAAATGTGTGAATAGTCACAAAAGTTTTAAAACATTTCAGCAAGTATTTAAGTATTTGAATTGTTATTATTGTTGAGCACTATTGAGTCAGAACCATCCCAAAGCTGACATTCCAGTAGGTTTTCAGAGGCAGTCAACCTCATGGGAGGAAAATGCCCATCCTTCTCCTGTGGAGCAGCTAGTGGCTTCGAATCACATCCAATTACAAGTGGGATTTCAGTGCAATTTCTTACCTCTAGGGCACTGGAGCTCCCTACTATTTGAATAAGACACTTATTTTTAAATTCATTTATAATTGGAGATTTAAAAAATAATATTAACTTCATTAAATTGTATTCCAGTGATCTTCCGTAATCATTGTTTTATTTATCATTTTATTTATCATTGTGCTATTGAGTCGGAATTAACTCATAGCTGACCCTCTGGTTGGTTTTCAGAGGCTGTAAATCACAGGAGAGGAAATTGCCCATCTTTCTTTCATGAAGCAGCTAGCTGGTGGATTCTAATTTTATGTTTTAGAATTGGCAAACAACACTTGATCATTAGCCCACCAGATCTTCCCTCCTCCGTAATTACTTATATATAAGAACTAGTTACATATATCAAGAAACTTGCCATTAAAACTGGATGTGATTCTTAATAAGCAGAAGCAAATGCAGTAAGCTACTTCTTAGTGTATATAATACATCCTCTGAGGAGAAATGTGGGGTCAAGATTGGTGGAAGATCTATCAACAATCTGCGTTATGTAGATGACACAACCCTGCTTACTGAAACTGAGTAGGACCTGAAGCGCTTGTGGCAGAGGGTCAAGGACTTCAGCCCCCAATATGGATTGAGGCTCAATGTCAAGAAACCAAAGATTCTCACCACTGGGCCAATTGGCAGCATCAGGATGGATGGTGAAGAGATTGAGATTGTTCACAGCTTTAGTTTGCTTGGGTCCACAGTCAACACTCTTGGCACCAGAAGCCAGGAAATTAAAAGATGTATTGCCATGGGAAAGTCTGCTGCTAGGGACCTCTCCAAAGTACTGAAGAGCAATGGTGTCTCCCTGGAGACTAAGGTGCGTGTGATACAAGCCATGGTCTTTGCAATCACTTGTTATGCATCAGAGAGTTGGACAGTGACCAAGGAGGATAGAAGGAGAATTGATGCCTTTGAGTTGTGATGCTGGAGAAGAGTATTGAGAGTACCATGGACTGCTAGGAAAACGAATTGATTCATCCTGGAAAGGGTTAAACCAGGTGGCTCCTTGGAGGCAAGGATTCTGAGGCTCCATCTAACATACTCTGGACATGTTGTAAGGAGAGACTGGTCCTTGGAGAGGGACATCATGCTTGGGAGGGTGGAGGGACAGCACAGGAGGGGAAGGCCTGCTAGGAGGTGGATTGATTCAGTGACTGGGGTAATTGGGATGGGTGTGTCACAGACAGTGCGATTGGCACAGGACAGAGCAGAGTTTAGGGCTGTTGTACATAAGGTTGCTATGAGTTGCAAGAAACTCGATGGCACATAACACCACCACCACCACCACCACCACTATACTTTTATTCAAATCAACTCTTCTTGAACAAGTAGAATATATAGTGTTTAAAACTCACTGATTTTGTCTGGAAAGTTCCTAAATACATATATTGGTTGCCTCAACACACACACACACACACACACCCTTCATTAGTAATTATCCCTTAATAGCCACAGCCTTACTAGTGAGAAGCAAAGAATTGAACTCAGTAGCACACATGAACCCACACATGCACATTTATGCAGATTTAAAAAGATAACTTTAATATTCTGGTTGTATTGATTTGATTTAAAACATTTCCAAATTAGAGTTCCTTTTATCTTATTACATTCATTGCTTTCCCTTTTAGTCTTTAGTTGGGAAAAAATAATTACATATATTTCATTAATTTATGTAAATGAAGTTTATTTCAAATATTAAAATATTCTTTTTTACTTTTGAAAACCATAATGTCCCTAGCCACTGCATATTTTCATTATCATTATGACTCTATTATCCCAAAATAAAACAAATTGTTGCAACAAAAATAATTATATTGCATTATTTCAAACTATTTTTAATGCACTGAGAAATATTAATAGAAAAAGAGTTATTTTTTAAAATGTCTTAAATATCGCCAAATATATGTATTCATTATGTTGTTGTTAATTGTTGTTGGGTGCCATTGAATTGAGTATGACTCATAGCAATCTTATGAACAGCGGGTTTAAACCTATCCTACCCTGTACCATCTTCATACTTCCTAATATGCTAGAGCCCACTGTGGCAGCCACTGTGTCAATCCATCTGATTGAGGCTCTTTCTCTCCTTTGCTGACCCTCCTTCCTTCTAAGAATCGTGTCTCTCTCCAAGGAATAATCCCTCCTAGCAACATGCTTGAAGTATGTGAGGCAAAGCCTCATCCTCTTTACCTCTAAAGAGTGATCTAGCATCACTTTGTCTCCAAGACATATTTGTTTGTTCTCTTGGAATTTCATGGTGTGTTCAGTGTTATTCTCCAAGACTGTTACTTAAAGGTTTCAGTTCTTTTGTCATTCCTGTTCATTATCTAACTCTCATATGCATAGCTAGTGATCAGAAAAACCATGGCCTGAATCAGATGAACCTTAGTCTACAAAATGACATCCTTATTCTTCAATAATTTGGAGAATCCCTAACTGCAGATTTTCCCAGTGCAGTGAAGCTCCTTATTTCCAGACTGCTGGTGTATAGGGTGTTAATTGTGGGTCCAAGTAAAATGAACTTATTTGCAGTTTCAATATCTTCTCTATCCATCATGATGTTGCCTATTAGTTTGTTCATAATAGAATTAATTATATAAATTTTCTTACCTGCTTGTCAGGGACCTCTCCAGAGTACTGAGAACCAATTATGTCAGTCTAGAAACTAAGGTGCACCTGATCCAGGTCATGGTCTCCACAAATAGTTTTTGTGCATCAGAAAGCTGGAAAATGACAAAATATGACAGAAGAACTGATGTCTTTGAGTGGTGTTGCTGGAGAAGAGAATTGTACATACAAATGTAGTCCATAGGAAATATGCCTTGAAGGTGACAATTATGCCTTCAGCCATGAGCTGAGTGGCAATGGTAGTATTCTGACGTAGATATGTTACTTTTACATCCGCATGAAATGAGTGTTCTGGGTCTTTAAAACAGAACAGAATCTTGAAAGGAAAGTTATTTTTAAGGTAGGTAGGGGCTATGAGGATGTTGTTGTTGTTAAGTGCCGTCGAGTCACAGGTGACTCATAGCGACCCTATGAAGGATAGAAAAATTAAAACAGCAATCTTAGATCAACATGATTGTCATTCAGACTTTATAGTACATTGACAGTTTATTTTTGTCACCATTTTTGAATGCCTGAGTTTTCAGATTTAGGAACAAAAAAGGGGAGTTTTCATTGAAATCTGGCAACATTTCCTCCCAGAAGCAGTATGATCTTGACTTTAATTGGCTTGAGACAACACACTGAATTTTATGACTTAGTGGACACTGTCAACCTAGTGTAGGTAGGTTCACAGTACATGTTAATAAAGAAAAGATGTAATTGTGTTTTGTAGTAACATGAATGTGTCTTAGATTGAGACTAGCTACATAGTATTTTTGTACACAGTAACAACATATTTCATCTGTCCTCAAATGATAAATAACTAGCTACATATGCCCATATGTAGTAGTATTAGACAACTTTTCTAAACTGTATGTCTAAGAGGTGAATCATTAGCTAAATAATTTGTGTGTGTGTATATGAAAGGCGCTCTGCTGGTTTTGTTGTTGTTGTTGTTAATGTCGTCAAGTAGAGTACAACTCACAGCAACCATGGAAATGATAGATCTGATACCTATCTTATCCTCTGCCATCCTTGTTATCCCCAACATGCTTGAACCCATTGCCACAGGCACTATATCAGTCCATCTCATTGAGGGTCTTCCTCTCTTTTTCTGACTTTCCCCTATCCAAGCATGATTTCCATCTCTAAGGAATAGCTTCTCCTAGCAACATGCCCAAAGTATTCCAGTCAAAACTTATCCATTCTTATCTCTAAGTAGCAGTATGTTTGCACTTTCTGCAAGATGTACTAGTTTGTCAGGTCATGGAATATTCAATACTCTTCTTCAAAACCACAACTCAAAGGCATCTATTCTTCTGTTATCCTTACTCATTCTCCAACTCTAAGACACATAGTTGTTGATTGGAAAGACCATAGCATGAATCAGGTGCACCTTCGTCTTTTTATTTACTTCATTGCTCCTTTGAACTTTGGGGAAGTCCTTGACAACAAACTTTCCCAATGTTACGTATTTCCTGATCTTATGGTTACTGATATCTAAGATGTTGATTACACATTCAAATAAGGTGAAATTATTGACAATTTTAATTTTTTTCCCCCTCCACCTATCTTTATGAGACTTGCACGGCCAACCCAAAGGCACACAATTTGAATCAACCAGCTGCTGTGTGGGAGAAAAAAGAGCAGTTTCCTTTTGTGCAATTTAATACCTTTGATAAGCTAGTGGAGGATCAGCGGAGTTGGCGCTAGCTTGACTATACACAACACCAACAGATATTTGAAGATAGTGTGTGCATCTTCATCTCAACTATGTAAGATAGTTTCTCTGGTGCTAGTATACTAATTCCTACTTCTAAAAGTCTGTTAAAGACATTTTTACTCATGCTCCAATCAAGTGTTATTATTCTCAGTTTTTAAAATATTGCTTTATAGATTTATTCATTGTTATAAATTTGTCTCTCCCAAATGATTGCATCTCAATATGATGCAAACAAATATTCTTAACACTTGGTTGATAGGAAGCATCATGATAGATGGAGAAAATATTAAAACTTTCAACACCTTCATCCTACTTTGATCCACAGGCAACACAATATCAGCGGTCAGGAGACCAGTAGGAGATATATAGCATTGGGAAACTGCAGTCAGGGACCTCTCCAAATTACTGGGATGCAACAATACCCATTTTAGGGCTAAGGTGCACCTGATTCAAGTTGTGGTCTTTTCAATCATTTGCTATCCTTGAAAGCTGATCAATGAATAAGGATAATAGAAGAAGAATTGCTGCTTCTGAGCTGTAGTGTTGAAGAAGAGTACTGAACTTCCTAGGAACTCCCCAAAGAACAGACAAATAAACATCTTAGATGTCTAAGACAAAAGTACATCCAGAATGTTTCTTGTTCCTAGAAGACATTATTCCTTGAGAGAGAGATATTGTGCTTGGATAGGTGGAGTGTTGGTGAAAGAGGAAGATCACCAACTAGGCGAATTGGCAATGATTGCTGTAATTGTGTCCAAGATTGTGAGAATGGCATAGACTAGGACAGGTATCAGATCTGTTGTTCATAGGGCCACCATGTGTCATACTTGACTCAATGACACCAAACAAGAATGGCAACAAATGATAGTGTTATTGAGTATCATATGTTTGCTTTGAGGTTATTTTTCATAGAATGAAATATTGATAATATCTCTGTATCTTTGTATTATATCAATTAATATTTAATTGAAATTACCATCATATATAGTGGTGTGGCTTTAGTTGCACTCTAGCTGTTTGCCAAATTAGCTTCAAAATTTTTATCCTAACGTGTTTTTTTTAATTTTTTCCCCTCTTTTTTCCTTTTGTGGTAGTATAATTTCTCACTTTTATATCTCATCTTTAGTGCTTTAGAGGATTTCAGATTTCATAAAGATATATTATTTCTTTCTTATGCTTTAAAATATAGCTATTTAATTAATTTTGAATATGCAGTGTGATGGGAAAGAATATTTTGTTAAGCATGTAAGTCATAAATTTCCTTCTAATTTCTCATGCTGCTTCTCTCACATATTATGTGTCTATGCATACGTATGTCACTTGTTTTGCTCTCCAGTGCTGTGCCGCTTTTCATCAAACTGCATTGTTTAGGGGATCGTTGGTGGCCTAGTGGAAGGAGTTGTGCTAACTATGCAATTTATAACTGGTGGAAACCCACTGGTCAGCTATGAGTTGGTTCTGACTCGACAATGTGTAACAACAACAACAACAACAATAAAAACATTGTTTAAGGTAACATGAGCTAGAAAAAGTGCTGCCTGGTAAGAAAAGAGGTTTTGGTTCACTTTGGGGATTTTTGGGATTTTTTTTTTTTTTTTTTGTTAGAATTTTCTTTAACTTTTCTAAGTCATTTGTATATATGTCAGAATTAGCTTACCAAGTTCTGATCATAACAAGGAAGAGAGTTAAATTGTATTTGTATATTGGATTTTAAGTAAGTATCATCATCGGAAATTGGAGTATTAATATCTACCATCATGATTAAACTTTTCATTTATTCAAGTATGCCCAAGAATAACATTTTGTACTTTTTAATCTTGCATTCATTCTTCTGTATATTGTCTTCTACCATGTTTCTTAGGCGTGAAGCTGCTTGGAGCATTAAATATGTCCATATTTAATCCAGAGATTAAGTAATTTTATTTTTAATAATTATTGAAAATGATCTTAGATTTATTCCATTGAAAATAATATAAATTTTAAATTAAATTTTTATAACATAAAGGATTATACCTTTGGAATATTTTGCATTGGCCATTACATTCAACATTATGTATGTTGAATTTGTTCATTCTTTAAAATACCAAACAAAATTGGAAAATTTTAGTAACCCTTTTCTCAAACACACATATACACACTGAGGGTTTGGCTCATATTTTTTTTTAAATTTTTGTCTAGGTCTTAGTTTTTTAAAAGGCAAATAATTATTCCATTTTCTTTATGTTGTTGTAATTTTTTTATGTAGTTATTGTCGGGGTATTCCTTTCCTGTGCCGTCCCACCATCCTTTTGAGCATGATAATCTTCTCCAAGGGTCGATCCCTCCTGGCCACAAGCCCAAAGTATGTGACAGAACTTCAAAATCCCAGTCGCCAAGAAGAAATTGGTTTCAACCTCTTCAAGACAGGCCCATTTGTTTTCTTGGCAGTCCATGGTATGTTCAAGACTCATTGGATAGTCTTCCCATAGCATCCTTAAGCATTGCAACTTGTGGCTTAAATTTGCTCTTCAATTCCCTCAGTTTAAGACATGCTGAATGAGTTTGGCCCTTTTGATTTTCTGACTCCAGCTCCTTGTACATTTCATTATAATACTTAGCCTTGTCTTCCTGAGCTGTCCTTTGAAATCTTCTATTCAGCTCCTTAAATTCTTGATTTCTTCCCTTTGCTTTGGCCTACTACCTTCTTGCTCATATGTATCCAACATTAACTATTCTAGTGATAGACTTTGGCTTTTGAAGTATCTTACTGATATTCTAATAAGTAAAATAATTATTTTGGTAATTTTCACCAATTTTTAAATGATGTATTGGTAAGATTAGGATATTTGGTTGCTATTTTGTTTCCTAAAGCAGTTTGAAGACTAATATATAATTTTCTGGTACAAATAAGAAGTCTGAGTCTAATTACTGTTTATTTCTACAAAAATCAGTCCTTTCTCTCTTATAACTTTAAGTCTCCTCTTATTCTGAATTTTATGTATTTTCTCACCAATGCCTTTGATCATTCACTGGTTTATATTTCTTAGTGAATCAGAACTTTTTAATATTTTTCAGTCAGATTCCCAAAATTTGTCTTTAAAGATGTGTTCTCACTGATTTGAAGCTCCATTAAGGCATATCCTGAAACCTGTCAATTCAACTCCCATGTTTATTGATAATTCTTAGGTTCTTCTTTTCCCAGTGTTTTTACATTAAGAGTCATTTCCCCTATTTCATATTCCTAATTTCCTAGTTGATTGTGACCATCCTAGATAGTACTCAGTCTATTGGATTACTCAAATGATAGGTATTTCAATTTACTAAGATTCAAAATATATTCTTGAATTTCTACCTATTAACCAAACATACCTTTGGATTAAAACGCTGGTATTTTTTATATGTTTTATATATTTTTTGTGGAGTGTGCATTAATTATTTTATAGCCCGATTGCCTCAGAATTTCTTCAGAGGTAAAGAACTTCTATGGCTTATTTGTTCATTGCCTTTCTTTTATAATTTGTCCAGCTAAGTTTTAGAATATTAGCTATAGATGTACTTTGAATATATTCCTTTCCTCTCCCCATTTCTCAGCTTGCTTTGTACTTGTTGGTTGATTTGCAGTTTCCTTCTTCTAACACATATGGGTCTGAATCAGGCCAGCAATAGTAGCTAGATGGAACAATGATACATGTAATATAGATTTAAATTTTGTTCAATTTCTTATTATGCACCTATAACAATTTCACCTACCTACCTATCTAAATAGATTAGATTCATGTAAATTAAGGCTGCAGATAGTGGTTCATTTTGGCTTTTCAATGTAATTTTTTAATTGGGGTTTTCTTTCCCTGTAACCTGTCATTACTTTGGAAATCTCAATTTGTCATAGATTTCAATATGTTTGTATTCATTTCAATGTGCAACCAATTTTATTCTCTGCAATTTTATTGATAAGCCATTTTTATAGGACCTCTCCAGTTCTCTATACTTGATCTATGAGCCAACAGATTGGCTTGTCTGTGCTTCATAGTGACATAATTTTTTTTTCTGTTCCATATAAATTAAAAAAAATGGCTAATTTCATCCGTGAAATTTATTATATGCTAATGTAGTTTCTTTAAAATTTCATATATAATTTCTTTATACTTTGAGCTGGGGATAAAGTGGACTGGTAGATAGTTCACAGGATGAATTATAACGTTGTGGTTGTTGATTGCCTTCAAGTCAAGCATGACTCATAGCAATCCTATGAACAAAAGGCCTGAAGCCTCTCTACAACTATTGACATATACCAAAGTTCATAGTTTCTGGAGGCATGTTGTTAAGGAAGTGGATGCCACTCCTGATTCCAACAATTAGTGTGTGTATTCGTGTGTGTGTGTGGTGTCATGTCTATATGTTGACTGGTCTTGATGGTTCTCCTTCCCTGTATGATAGTTAATGTTCTGGAAAGGGTAACCATGAGGTAATGCCCCTGTGTTAGGTGAAAAGAAAAAAAAAGATTAAATTACTCAAACTCTTTTATGAAAGTTGTAAGGTAAATAAGTTTCTCTAAAGATAAGTGTTGAAATGACATGGAAGTAGAGTTATAAAGGGAAATGTAGGCCTTCTGTGTGATATACTTGTTTTATGTATGTATTTCATGTTTTACAGTGGTATCATTCAAGAAAAGTAGAGAGGTGTATGGATAGCTGAAGATTAATTGGGCCAGAAGTCCAGAATCAGGCAATTACATAGACGATTACTATCAGTCTAATTATAGTTTCTTGGAGAGGTCTCTCAGAGAAATGACTTATCCACTAGTCAATAAATTTTAAGTTGTTTCTGTGCTATCCTTTCTTCAAATGACTTTGTCACATGCTTAGGAGAGCTAAGAGTTAATCATAGAATGAGCATCTTCTATCTAGTCTTGCACCTTAGATACACATATAACCCACCTAAAAATAGCAGTGAAAATTAACTTGAATAAATTATTTTTATATGATATTATATAGTATATTAGTATTCATAACATCTTTGGATTCTGGATAATGACATTGGAAATTTTAGCATTAAAACTCATTAAATGTATTCATAAATTTCATTTGCATAGCAGTCTTGAAAAATAAAGATGGACTTTAATTTTCATAAGTATAGTCATCTGGGAACACAAAATATGAAGGATTTTTAATGATGCAGAGACAGTTTTGGCAAGTTGCCATGTAGGCAATGTACTGCCTTGAGATATTTAAAAATTTCATTGTAGAGGGAATAATGACAAGTGAGGAATATCAAAGAAAAGGAAAGAAAGAAGAAGGAAGAAAGAATAAAAAAATCAAGAAATATAATTATTGATATAGTTGTGAAAAAACAAGGGAGATATTGCTTATGATTATAATCAAATGCATTTGATAAGCCATTTTGTGTGCTTTATATTTTGCCTACAGTAGGCACTTTCCAATATTTAAAACATTCATAAATTTCTTAAAGCTTTTGTCTTTTGTTCAGGTGCTTTTGTCATAAATAGGAGTAAATATTTGCCTTATTCCTGCTATTCAATCTTTGGAATTGCTTTGCTTTACTTAAAACAGATTCAGCTGTGATGAAATATACAGTGAGCAAATATTGCTTGTGAGTGCACCTAATTTTCTAAGACCTATGAGATGTGACAATATTCTGTTTACTGCTAAGTTGCATTGTATCAGGAAGGATTCCACAATAAGTATTGATTTCTTTTTGCACATAGAAGTCATTTTGTTATAGCTGGTAAATTGCCTTCATGAGCTGACAATCCATTAAGTATCACTTTGTATGTCTCTTCCTTCATTATTGCTTCTTTTACTGGTTTATGCTTTACTGCCTTTAAAATAGTCATAGAAAAATAAGAATTGGGAAAACTCTACTGGTAGCATCACAATTTGGAGGGAAATAAAGGACTTTATAGGTAAAAAAAAAAAAACCTCTTTTATCTCCTGATGAACATAAAACAAATGAAAACTTTAAACAAGGATTATATTAACATATTATAGCAAAATAGCTAATAAAATGACTTGAATTCTATTTTAAGTTGGCCAGTATTCTTTGACATTTTATATTACCAGCAACCAATAAAGAGCTCATGAAATTTTTGCATCAGCTCTTTGAATGTTTTTAAAATAATGTGTAAATGAAAAGAAAGCTTTCATTTTAAGTCCTGTTAACCTCATTTGTTAAGACATTTTTTGTTGTTAATAATGATATAGGTGGCGCTAAGATCTTGAAACATTTTATATGATTATTTGTTATCTTTTTCTGTAGTTTCTCTATAATATTTCATCTCTGAGAAACCATTTAAAGTTAAAATGTAATTTCTTACCACTAAATAAACCACTAGAGCTTTTATGTATGTTTTAACGTTATGTCCATGTGTTTATATAGTTAACATATATAGTGCTAAAGACATTATGTCACTTTGAGATGTATCACATACTTCAGTCTTACCAAAGTATTTTTACCATGCTCTAACATTGTTGTTTTCACAGTTTCAGTCTTGTTGAGGGTCTTCCTTTCTTTCACTGACCTTTCCCAGTATGGTGTCTTTTTATAAGGACTGGTCCCTCACATTAACATGCCCAAAGTATGTGAGATGAAGTTCCTTGCTTAGCACTTTGATTGCATTATGACTAAAGCAGGTTTATTCTTTTTTCTTTGCAATTAATATTCAGTACTCTTCATCAATAACAATACTCAAATACATCAGTTCATTTCATCTTCTTTATTAATTTTCTGACTTGTTATTTTTGTTGTTATGTGCCATCAATTGGCCCAGTGGTGAGAATCTATGTCTTCTTAATGTTAAGCTTCAATCCACTTTAAAAACTACAGTCCTTGACCTTCTGCAGCAAGTGCTTCAGGTCCTCCTCCTTGTATAGGCAGGCAAGGTTGTATCGTTTGCATCATGCAGGTTTTTGATATGTCTTTCTTCAATCTTAATGCCACACTCCTACTCATAAAGTCCAGCCTTGAATGATCTATTTCAAATGTA
Organism: Elephantulus edwardii; assembly: GCF_000299155.1. Classification (NCBI taxonomy): domain Eukaryota; kingdom Metazoa; phylum Chordata; class Mammalia; order Macroscelidea; family Macroscelididae; genus Elephantulus; species Elephantulus edwardii. The sequence continues at coordinate 29,628,717 of NW_006399751.1, read as the reverse complement.
GATTGAAAAGATATGGAAACAGGATATATCCCTGACACACTCCTCTCCTAATTTTGAACCATGTTTTCTTGCTCTGTTCTTATGACTATCTCCAGTTCCAAGTGTAGTTTTTGCATGAGCACAATCAAATGCTCTGGGATTCTCATTCTTCTCATGATTAGCCACAAAATATGCCTTTGCATAGATAGCACAGATAGACAATTCCTCTAGTACTTTGCTTTCAGCCAAGATCTGTCTGACATTGGCAATGACGTCTCTAGTGCCAAGGTCTCTTTTCTAGCCCAGCTTGTATTTCTGGTAGTTCTAAACTATTATTGCCATCAAGTTTGAGACAACTTATAGCTGACATTCCAGCGAGTTTTCAGAGGCTTTAAATCTTTTAAGAGGAGACGACATACTGAGTAGTATAAGGCATGAATTGTGAAATCCCTGATGCCTTGATTTAAATTTTAATTTCACCTTTTTAGTTGTATGACTTTGACAAATTATTATTTCTACCAGTTTAATACCCTCATGTTTAAAATAAGAATCCCAATATATATTTTATATAATTATGATATAGAAAAATAAAGTATATATGATATAAACTCTGATGGCTATATTGTATTAGTCCTTTTGTAATTATAAGTCCTATAATTACTTGTATATATTAGTCCTACTATAACTATTAGTACTACTATTGTCCTTTATTATTAAAACACAATTACTCATGCACAATTTTGTTGAAATAAATAAGGGTATGTTTGAGACAAGCAAATGTGAACAAAAAACCCTATATTTTTATTCACAAAGCTAGTCATAATTCTTAAGCAATATGCCATAATATTGTATACAAATAATTTAGCAATTACTGAGCTGCGTTTCCACATTGTGCATTTATTATTTTTTTTGATTGGAAAAGAATGCCAATTTGTATTATCACATGAAAGTACAGAAATATAAAACTTGATTTTTTTAAAGAAATCTCATGCATCACATCAACAGTATAAAAAATAATGTGTTTTCTTTTATCTAGTTACATATATTCGAGTAACATTTTTCTGAAAGACAAGCAATTTATTTACCGGTTACAGAATTATGTAATATTCAAGACTATTCTAATACTATTTTTAAAATTAAAAAATAGGGCTTTACTATAAGCTTATACTACTGAGGTGTTTTATGTATATAAACTTGAATTAAGTCATTCATTTCTTGTAATAAAAAGATAGGAAGCTCTGGGGGTTTAGTCCATAAAAACTTTTACTGCTGACCCAGAAGTGGCTCTTCTCAGTTGGTTTATTTCCACTTTCCTAGAATACTCCCTAGGATAAAGATGGGGCTGTAATCATCATTTTATAAAAGAAGATAATTAAATATAGATTTAATATTTTATTGTTTGCATGAACACAAACTCAGCCCATTTTTCATTAGTTGGAATCAACTCAGAGCTGATCTTTCCTTGGATTTCCAAAGCTATAAATTACTCAGGAGAGGATTGTCCAGATTTCTCCTGTGGGGCTACTGTGATCCACCAGACAGAAATGGCATTTGAGTTACCTGGGTAAATTCCATAAGCATGTCTAAGTAAGTGAAGCTTGGTGGGGCAGCAGTCAAAAGTACTCAGCTACTAAACTAAAAATTGACAAGTCAATTCTTCCAGTTGCTCAACCAGAGTTAACTGTGGCAGTCTACTTTTATAAAAAGTGCAGCCTCTGATAACTCATTGACAGCTCTGTTGTCTTCAAGGGTTGCTATGATTCGGAGTCATAGCAGAACACCCTGGTACTTTGTTTCTAGATTCTCCATTATCTCTTTATTATTTGGTTTTCTTTACAGTGAATGAGAGCTTTTCCTCACCAATAACAGCAGATAATGAATAAAACTATGACTGTGTAAACAGTCTTTATACACATACTGATTCTTAAAAGTAATGTTTAAACAACAGTCTGGAACAAGAAGAGGTGCACTGCAAAGCAGACTAGGGGAGGAGAAGGGAAGGAGAGAAAGGATGATGCGACAATGAATGAATGAAAAGCCAGCCTTTCTGTAACCTTTTAAAAATCACAATAAAAAATACTTTTTTAAAAATTCAAAAACTAGTATTTATTCTGTTTATAGTCATTTAGATTTTAATAGAATTAATTAGACAATTATTCACTAACCCTTCAATGATACAAAATCACTGGAAAAGCTTTCTGTGTAATGTAAGTGGCTTATATTCATAGGACTCATACGATTTTTAGAGAAATATTTTCATAATTATATGAAAATACTCAAATCCCATTGACTGTAGATATTATAGAGATTTTTCATAAATCACTTCATTTATTAGATGAAATCGGGTGTAATTCCTTCTCCTGGGAACAGTTGGAAGTTCAGTCTTAATGAAAATGTGCTGAGAAAACACTTCAAATCACGTTTCCTGTTTTGCTAAGTATTCTGTGGTGCTTACAATATGAATTATTTAGTAAGAATAAAGATATTATGCTTTATTTTTCCCTGTGCCTTAAAGGTCAAATATTAGAAATAATTTTGGAAAGCATTTTTAAACACAAAATGCCTGTCTATTGCCCAGTTTTTTTTTAATAGAATGTTTAAAATAAAATGAATGTATTTTAAGGTCTTAAACAATCTTTTTTTATTAACCACATTTACTAAATCTGTGGTTATTGTTATGTGCTGTTGAATCAGAGCAGACTGCTACCTTCCAGCAGGTTTTCGGAGGGTGTAGATTGCACCAAGGAGATTGCCCATCTTTCTCCCAAAGAATAGCTGGTGGATTTGAACCACTTGCCTTTGAGTTAGCAGCACAATTCCATACCCACTAGGTCAACAGAGTTCCCAATGAATCTATTGTTGAACTTAAATACTAGAGAAATAATAGATTAATGAAAAGATCATTGATAGAATTTTTAAATATATATTAAAATTTTCAAAATATATATTATATAGTATGAATAATTTATTGAGATGGTACAGGTTAACTCTGTAAACTTATTTCTCTAAAATAAAATTTTGACTTTGTATAAATTATATTATGAGAGATAACTTTATTTTCTGTCAGATAAATTTTCAAGATGTATTATATCATGTATGACTCTATGTCATCAGTAGGCCTGCAATCAGAATATTCAGGGCAATATACTGTACTTTGAAAAATCTTCTGAATTGTACTTGTGTAAATGTTTATTATCTTTTGGGAATTGTGAGGTTAAGAGGTGACTTTTATATATACCTGAATTTACCTCAGAGATGACACTGCCTTATGAATGAATAATCACCTTAAAATTATTCTCTTAAAATGTACTTACATGATTTTAACAATAAAATATTTTTATTATCAAACATAATACTTCTTAATCTTAATCTTTAAATGGTGTAAAAGGATGAATCATGACGGAATAAATATATAACTTTTCTGTTAAAAATCAGTGAGCTTTATAAAGTCTCATCTCTATAATTACAAATACACTTGCTAAATGTATAGATACTTGGTGATAAATATTAATAGCATTATAAAAATATTTCTTCAAACAAAGCAGATGAAAAGAAATCACAACAACTTGATATCATCTCTCTTCCCTGATATTAGTAAATATATCTGTTGTGATGATTTGGGCAATAAATAATGGAAGCACAAAGTAAATCTGGTTCAGGATTCTCAACAACATAATTTCTTTATTTTTTTCAGGCCCAAATTTTTGGTGTCGATTGTGGCAATTGCAAGTATAATTTTTAGAATAATGTTAATATGTAGTAGGGAAACCATCTCTTTGTTTTTCTCCAACTCACCCTATTATTACTCTCAATTTCATTGCCAATAATGCGTAGGTAAACTCCCAGGTAGTAGAAATTAGGTTATAATATGTATGTTGTTGTTGTTGTTATGTGCTGTCGAGTCATTTGCGACTCATGGCGAACCTATGTACAACAGCCCTAAACCCTGCTCTATCCTGTGCCAATCTCATTGCCTCTGACACACCCATCCCGAGTACCCCAGTCACTGAATCAATCCACCTCATAGAGGGTCTTCCCCTCCTGCGCTGTCCCTCTACTCTACCCACCATGATGTCCCTCTCTAAAGACCTGTCTCTCCTTACAACATGTCCAAAGTATGTCAGACAAAGCCCCAGAATCCTTGCCTACAAGGAGCAGCCTGGTTTAATCCTCTCTAGGATCAATCTGTTTGTTTTCTTGGCAGTCCATGGTACATTCAATACTCTTCTCCAGCACCATAGCTCAAAGGCGTCAATTCTTCTTCTATCCTCCCTAGTCATTGTCCAACTCTCTGATGCATAACAAGTGATTGCAAAAACCATGGCCTGTATACATAATATAGATAGATATAGATATAGATATAGATGATACAGATTAGATATATAGATGATATAGATTAGATAGATAGATAGAGATAGAGATAGAGATAGATATGATAGATAGATAGATGATAGATATATAGATTATATATATGATAGATATATAAATATATATATTTATATATGTGAATATATATATGAACATATATATAAACATATATATAAATTGTTGGGACCTACTCATAGTTGACTCTCCATTGGGTTTCCAACATTGTCAATTGCACTGGAGGTGATGGTCCATCTTTCTTCTGCAGAGCTGCTGGTGGATTTGAACTTCCAGAGAATCTTGGTGGAGCATGCTATCAAAGCTATGTGTGTAACAACGTTAAGAAAAAGTTTGAACTATATACGAGAATTACCAAAATATAACACAGATACTCAAGGTGAGGCTCCAACACACTGTTGGAAAAATTATGTTAGCAGATTTGCTCAAAAAAACTTTGATACAAATTCAATTTGTAAAACTATAATATCTCTGAAACACTGTAAAATTAGGTATGCCTGTACATCAATATTTAATAATTATATTAGGTAAAATACCCTATAATTTTCCCCTTACTGTAGCAAGGATTTTAATTTATTTCATTTCTAACACTGTCAGCATGGCCATCAAATGTGCCTTGTAATGCCTCCAGTAACAACTCATTGTGGCTTCATCATAGTCTTCCGCTTGAGATAACATCCTGTACTCATCAGTTTCTTTTGTGGCATGTGTGAGTATTTTTCCACTGTAACCTTTTATTGACTGCCAGAAATGCCTATTAGCTTGATCTTCTCTTCCTTATTTAGTTAGATAGTCCTTTAAAACATAATTCTGACCAGATGTAAGTATAAGCAGGCAGATGGTTCTAAGTGATTCTTTTTTTATAAAGAAGCGATTGTCTGTGAAGATGTTGTCCTATAACTATCCTGACCTAAAGTTTGATGAATAACCTGGAAATCTACACAGGTTACTTCTTAAGAAAATAGAAAAGAAAAGGAACACAGTTATATTCATGCCCTCAAGCTACGTTTTCATGTCAATGACGTATTTATTATCAGCATGAATATAAATAATCCTGTTGGGCAGAACATTTATTTTATGTATGGAATAAAATACCTTTGTGGCCAACCATGAAATTAGTACAAATTGAAATAAAAAACAAAATTTCATTTCTTAAAGGGTTAATAATAACATTCTTCTAGGTGGTATAGCACTGGTCTGTGCATTGCTGTACAGTGGTAACTAATGGTTGCTGTGATGCTCAACACTGTGACACTGATTTGCCAAACATGATAATGGTTACCTATGGTGGATAGTGTTTGCTGGAGCTTCCCAACGAAAACAAGCCTGGATGCAGGAGTGGCATCCACTTCCAAAATGGCTTGCCCCCGGAAACTCTATTTTAGGCCTTTCGTTCATAGGGTTGCTATGAGTCGCCTATGACTCAGTGGCACCTAACAACAACAACAAAGGGTTAATAACACTCTCAGTGACTGTACTGAGGACTCTTGGACCCATTGCTTACGAGCTCCTTTTTGTGTGTTAAATATGGATTATTGCAACACTGAATGAGTATTTTTTTTAAAAAAATAAACTGGGAGATAGGGAGAAAATGTGCAACAATGAATGAAAATCCAACTTTACTGTTAACTAGCACATAGGGTTCTGGAAATTACTTTTGAAGAGAATGAGCTCCTGTATAAATTTGATTTATACATTTGACATTATTTCTGAAAAGATTTTTGAGAGTCTATTCATCATAGCAGTTAAGGATGTTGACAGTGAATTCCAAAAAATGCCAATATATTGGGAAACTAGGAAAATGAAAATTAAATTGTGATTCATATTGAAAGGAAGCACTGGAGGCCTAGTAGCAAAAAGCTGTGCTGCTGTCCCAAAGGGAGGCAGTTCAAATCTTCCAGCTGCTTTTGGGGAGAAGGATGGGCAATCTCCTCCCTCTGAAAGGTCAGCCACAGGTGGGTTCTGATTCAATGGTACACGGCGACAACAACTGGAAGGATTCTCAAAGACACTGCCTTGTTTAAAGGTGAAGTGGTAAAATTCAAATAAGAATCCTAAATGTTCAGATGAATTTATGACCATATAATCAGTATTTCTAAATCACATAATATATCCTATATAAGGGAAATATACATTTCAAGTGTAACAGTTTTTGATGAATCATGCAGTTTTTACTGTTACTCCCTTCTGGAGATGGTTTATAGGCAAAATAAATATATGTACCAGTGGAGAAATCTTTCTTCTTTTCTCTCTTCTTTCTCTTATTCTCTCTCTGTGTACAATGTAAGTACCGAAGACATTTTAATACCTGCTGTGCATAGTTTATACTTTGAAGAATGAGCTTCAAAGTTCTCAAAAATTATTTTCAAGTTACTAAATCTCTTTCTTTTCTTCAGGCTGATTTCCTTCTAAACCATCAGCAATCCTGAAGCTGAAAGTTAGGATTATTTTACTCTTGCCTGTTTAAGTATCTTAACTGTTCCTCATAATTTTAAGCTTTTTCTCAATTCATAAAGCCTCAAACTTTTTTAATTCTCATTTGCCTGCAGATATATAACTATTTTTGCTATCTGGAATAAAAACTTTTATTTTAGTGGAAAAACATCATGGACATACATATTTTTGTTGAAAACATTTTTTAAAGTTTGAAAGCACAAACACCTAATTATACTTGTAAGCCTATTTTTGAAAATTTTGATGTAAATAGTGCTTAGTACTCAGTCTGTGAAGGAGAGGAAGACACTAGAACAGGTGAATTGATGCAGTGACTGCTTCAATAGGCTCTTGTGTGTCAGGATGTGTGAGGATATAATAGTATAGAAGGAGGTTCAGATCTTTCGTTACAGGGTCTCTGTGAGTTGTACTTGACTTGACGTCACCTAACATCAACAACAACAACTCAAGAAAATGAAAAAGAAATTGATTAATGTATGTTTCTTCTTATTGTTGCTGTTGAAATATTTCTGTATTAACAGAAATCTAGATCTTTTTTTCATGAATAGCCAAAAATTAATCATATTCTATCTTACAGGTATGTATGTATTTGTTGTTGTTGTTATGTGCTGTTGATCAGAACCAACTCATAGCTGACTACTGTGAATTTTCACATATAAATATCTACTTTCTAGTTCTGTATTTAAATAAATACTAAACAACACTTAGAAATTATACTGAATATGGTCTATAGATGTGTATATATGATATGTTCCCTCATGCTAAGCATCAAACTGATAATTTACTAATTCTTATTAGTTGTTCTGTAAATTAACAAATATTTTTATTAACAAGTCTTCTCTTGATCTGTGACATAAACACATCTCACTTGAAAATATTTACACATTTATCAGAACTCTGAATGTGTGATTTTTTTCTTATAAAGTTATTTTAGGTAATTTGTTCTCAAATGACAGAGACCTAATGTTTATCACAATGCAAAAACAATAAAAATTAAAACTAGGAGATTTCTATTCAATTTTATTCTTAGATTTTACCATTTATGTAAGCATTCAAAACTTATTCAGTGCCTCTGAATTAAAGTGAGCTTATCAAGTAAATAAGCATACAAATAGCTAGAATTGTTGAAAGAATTTAATAAGAAAACACATTTAATAGCTACTAAAGAATGATAACATACTTTAAGAAAGTAGACAATAATTTGAAAAGTTATTCAGGAGGAGGAGTGAGGCATCAAAATTGAAGGAAGACTCATTAACAACCTATGATATGCAAGTGACACAACCTTGCTTGCTGAAACTGAAGAAGACTTGAAGCACTTGCTGAAAAAGGTCAAGGACTGTAATCTTCAATACGGATTTAAGCTCACAACAAGAAGAGACCAAGATTCTCACCACTGGGTCAATTGGCAGCACCATGATAGAGGGAGAAGAGATTGAGGTTGTTAACAGTTACAGCTTGCTTGGTCCACAATCAACACTCTTAACTCGAGAAGTCAAGAAATCAAAAGACAAGTTTGCATTGAGGAAAATCTGCTGTCATGGTCCATTCCAGAGTGCTGAAGAGCAGCGATGTCAGTCTAGATACAAAGGTGCACCTAATCCAGGCCATGGTCTTCTCAATTACTTGTTATGCTTCAGAGAAGAGGACAATGACTAAGGATGACAGAAGAAGAATAGATGCCTTTGAGTTGGGGTTCTGGAAAAGAGCCTTGAACATACATACCATGGACTGAAACCAAGTCTTTCCTTTGAGACTAGAATTTTGAAGCTCCTCCTCACTTACTCTGGGCATGTTGCCAGGAGAGATTGCTCCTTGGAAAAGGACATCATGCTCAGAAGGGTGGAAGGACAGTGCAGAAGAGGAAGACCCTGGATGAGATGGATTGATACAGTAACTGGGGCAATGGAGGTTGGTGTGTCAGAATTAGTGAGACTGGCTCAGGACAGGGAAGGGTTCAGAGCATTGCAGGCAACTCAACCAAAAACATTCTATGACAGATTTGGAAGCGGGAGTGGCACCTACTTTCTAATCCACATGCCTCTGGAAACTCTATGAACTTTGATAAATGCTGATTGTTGTAGAGGGGCTTTAGGCCTTTTGTTCATAGAATCACTATGAGTCATGCTCAATTCGAAGGCAACTAATGACAACAACAGTGATAATAATAGAAAGCTGTGGTGGACAAGGTGGTCAAGAGTTTCTCTTTCGGCCTCAAGGCACATAGTTTAAATCTGCCAGTTGCCTTTCTGGAGAAAAATGAGCAATCTCCTCCTGTGTAATTTAGTATCTGAAACTCACTAGAGGATCAATTATGAGTCAGTTTGAACTCTGCTGCAATGAATCTGAATTGAGATTGGCAACACTAACAAAATAATGTGATAAGATATTACTAAATGAAGGAAAGACATTTTTTAATCTTTAGTTAATTTGATTATATGATATAGTTAGGTTTAGTGGAATATTTTCTCCTTAAGAGTTGCAGCCAAAAGAAAGCATATGGGGCAATTCTACTCTTTTGCATGGCTCACAATGAGTTGGAATTGATGTGACAATGACTAATAAGAATGAGTTATTATAAATGTAAAATGCTCAGTTATTGACATGTCCTGCTTTGACTTAATTCCCTACACTTCTACATGATTGTCATCTAAAAAAAGTACAATTTTAGAAGTAGTGTCTTAGAATTCTGTCAGATGGTGTTTTCTTCTCTCATATTTTGTATTGTCTAAGGATAGACCCTTTAGGGAAAAGGGCATGCCAACAAGGAAATCATCATATAGAGTGGAAGGAAAACAATTGGCCGATTAGCCATTATGAGATGATTTTGGCTTTTCTGAATTAACTCGCAGAACTAGTATATTCAATATTTCATGAAACAAGTTTAGTAAAGTAGTAATTCATATAAAACCACTCTTGAAAGATCATCTTGGAACCCTTTGGACATCATTGTGTAGGTTCTCTAATTAATGATGCCAATTATGAGCATAAAAGCATGTATATAGCAAACTAAAGGGAGACGTGGAATAAAAATATACCATTATTGTGGATCATTGCATTAAGCAAGTTTCAGTGGGGGAAAAATACAGTGTATTTGAACAATTAAACCTACCATGAATGTGTAGAAGTTATTGATGACAAGGCTATTGTGATTTCAGTGTATTATTTGAACCTTGGATTTTCCTACCATTACATTGTGTATTTTGTGAACACTGAAGGAAATCTGGGGTAAATTGTACTATTACTATTACCTTTCTTGTCTTCTGTCAAATCACACATGCTTCCTATTCTACTCACTCAGTTATAAATTATGTAAAGTGATATTTTAATAGTTTGTTAAACTATTCTCAGAAAAGCACAGATGAGTTAGTAATAACCTCTTGAATTAAGATGTATTTTTGTTGTTATGTACTGTTGAGTCAACCAACTCATAGCTTACCCTCTAGCAAATGCTCAGAGGCTATAAATTTGACAGGAGAATAGTGCTCATCTTTTTCGCACAGAGCAACTGGTGGATTTGAACCATATGCCTTTGGATGACAGGGCAATTTCTTATCACTAGGTCACCAGAACTCCCCAAATGAAGATATAGGACTAACAAATACTTTTTCATAAAATGTTTTAATCTATAATGTCAACTTTAGAGATTGGAATTGTTATGGCATTGGTGACTGGTGTGCAAAGTATTATTTAATTCATCCTGGGGAAACAACATTTAGCACTCTTTCTTAAGCTTTAAAGTAAATATTTGTTCGCTAAATGTTGCCTTTGAGAAATGAAGTTTTCCTTTACTCATTTTCAACAATAATCATTGATTCAGAGTGTCATCAACAACAGAGACTCTGTCCAATAGAAGAACATAAAGAACATCTCTTTGGAAATAGATCTAATTTTACTGGGCATGGTTTGAAAATTTATCTTTATTGTTTTCTCCTTTGTATATGCTTCCGTAGCTTTGACATGTGTTACATGAAAAGATGTTAAGAAAAAAAATTCTACCACAAATTTTAGTTTATAAAAAATTGAACTTACTAGCACACGGAACTGTTAATGTGTAAAATATTTAATGAGGTGCACTCCATCTGTATGGGGCGTCCATTTTTGTGCATGCCACTCCTGTATAGGTGCTTTGTAGGCGATGAATATGTTTTTCCTTGTTGATATGTGCCATTGAGTTGCCTGTGACTCATAGCAAACCTTCATACAACAGATTTTTAACCTGCTCTATTTTGAGCCAATTTTATTGTCTCTGACACACCTACTCCCATTACCCCAGTCACTGACACAGTCCATCTCATTCAGAGTCTTTTTTTCTTGCACTGTCACTCCACACGTCCAAACATGATGTCTCTTTCCAAGGACTGGTCCATCCTGGAAACATGCCCAAAGTAGATCAGATGAAGTTTCAAAATGTTTGTCTCCAAAGTGCAGCCTGCTTTCACCCTGTCTAGGATGGGTCTTCTTGTTCTCTTAGCAGTCTATGGTATATTCAGTATTCTTCTCCAACACCATAACTCAAAGGCATAAATTCTCATAATTACCTCTGTAGAAGCACATTGTCTGCACTTTTTCCAGTGCAGATTTGTTTGCATTTTTGGCAGTGCATAGGAAATTTAACACTCTTTGCCAATACCGTGATTCAAAATCATCAGTCCTTGTGTCTCCCTCACTCTTTCTCCAGCTTTCACATGCATATGAAGTAACTTAAAATGGCTTGGATCTGCCACACCTTAGTCTTTAAGCTGACATCCTTGTTCTTTAACACTTTAATTGCAGAATTACCGTCTATTGATTTCTTTACTGCTGCTTCCATAGTGCTGATTATGAATGCATGTACAATGATATTGACAACTTCTGCCTTTTAAGTATCATAATGTTGCTTAGTAGTACAATTATGAGGTTTTTTAATATTTTTTTATGTCACGGTGCAATCATTAAGTCTGATTTCTTCATTAAATGCTTTAAGTGTTCTTAACTTTGAGCAAGCTAGATTGTATCATCTGCACATGGAAAGTTTTTGAAGATTCCTCCTTCAATTCAGATGCCACCCTCTTCATATAGTCCAACTTGGATTTATTTGTCAGCATATGAATTCAATAGATATGATGAAAGGATGAACCATTCAGTATCTCTTTGTTCTTTTACGAAGACTGTTTGTTTTGCCATGTTCAGGTTCCACTAAAGCACCATTAAATGTTCTGAATTCCCGTAATTCTCAAAATTAACTATAATTGTTACTGGCATACATGATATTTACTTTTACTTATAAGTTTCTATCTTTAAATAACTAGTTTGCACAATGGAGCTCTGGAGGCCTAGTGGGTGGGGAGATATATTACCAACCCAAAGGCTGCCAGTTCCAACCTTCCAGTTGCTTTTAGAAAGAAAGATGCGCAGTGTCCTTCTCTGCCATTTATAGCTTCTGAGAACCCACTGGAGAGGCAGCTATTAACTGGTTTTGAATTCACAGCAAAGAGAGTTGTTGTTGAATTTGCACAAGTCTACACATACACACATTAAATACTCATAACCACAAAATGAAACCTGTGTGTAAAATAAAACATTCAAAGTTCTGCAAGTTCAGTGTAACACATTCTCTCTCTCTCTCTTTAAATATAGATGTATAAATGTGTTCGGGTACAAACCCTTGTCAATATCTTCTCCACAACTGTAAGTTAAAGAAAAGTGATTTCTGTCTTTTGCATTAAAAATATAGACAAAGGAAATATACAAGTGTAGAGTTCAGAGAATCTTCAGTGTTTGGAGAGTAAAACTGAGTTATTTTACAATTTCCTCATTAAAGAATATGAAGCTTAACAGGCCAAGGCTTTTAAAAAGTTATTAAAATATGTCATTATTAAAAAAATGTGTATTAGACATTATGTCTTTAAAAAAATTTCATATAAAGATAAGTCGTAAAGTTTGACATGCTTTAAAATCTCTTTATCTAGAAAGAAACTTTGAAATAGAATTTTTTTTTTCCAGAAATAAAAGCAGACAAGAAAACAGTTGTTCCACAATATGTGCCTTAGTAAACATTAGCTGGGGTGAGTTTGTGTTTACATATGTGTTTAATTCTAGGGCAGAGCAGTTAAATAACAGTAAGATTCACATACACTGATTCAGCACTTAGTTTTTATTAGGAAAAACCTGTCTTCTGTTTTCATTGGAGTATGTCTTTCCTAGGACTAGCACCATATGTCAAAATCATTATATTCTTTCATGAGATCCCAAGAGAGTTTATTTACAGATGCAACTTTACTGCCAGGCCCCTAAAACTGTCAGTTTGGCCTTCGTTGTGAGCACAAAGACAAGAAATTATCTAGTGCAAATAAATCATGGCAGTGTATTTAAAATAATAAGCATTACTCCTAGTCCGTGATGTTGGAGGTTTATACTTTCTGACACTTGACTCCGGCTTTGTGTCAGCGTCAGGATTTATATGTAACGTCCTTTGTCCTTTCTATGTCTTCCAGTACAGCTTGAGATTTAACAGCTTCAGAGTCAGCTGAGGGAGGCTGACACCACAGATCTGTCTATCTTATTGATTTTTCTGTAAGTGTACTTAATTATTCATTGAAGGATCCATTTAACAATTCCATCTATTTTTAACCAATTAAGTTCACATTAAAGATTTACCAATATCATTCTACTTAATAAGAGCTGCTTGTGGCATTTAGCTAGAAAATACCCACTACCAGGATTCTGTATTCAAGCATAGATGTTTAAATATGCTTTCAGACAAATACTGAACATATACATAGTTATCACTTATATGTAATAAATGGTTGAATTTTTAATATTGTTCTACTGCTCTATTCTGTTGGAACCAACTCATAGCTGAACCTCCAGCAGTTTTTCGGTTGCATGAGAGGAGATTATCCATCTTCCTCCAGTGGAACAACAGGTACATTCGAGTGGTATCTTTGGGATGGTAGCACACAGTTCCTTACCACTTGGCCCAAAAGTGTAAGCGTTTTTTGATATCTACATATATGTTACATATAAATACACATATTTTAATAAGTATTTTCTTAAAATTATATGTATCTTAATAAAGTCTACTGTTGTTGTTGTTGTTATGTGCCGTCGAGTCATTTTCGACTCATAGTGACCCTATGCACAACAGCCCTAAACCCTGCTCTATCCT
>NW_006399751.1:29605420-29611886 GCF_000299155.1 Elephantulus edwardii | reverse complement strand
GCGAAGACCAGATGAGTTGTGGGAGGATGTGAAAGGTATCATCCAGGAAGAGTGCAAACGGTTATTACAAAGACAGAAGAGGAAGAAAAGTCTACTAGAAGTTATTAAAAAAAATAGGACCTGACTCATAGCTGATTCACCATAGTTGATTTGAAACTATTAATGACACCAGAGGGAATGCCCATCTTACTGGGTCAGAGTGCCCCCAAATTCAAATCATTAGAGAAGGTTTCTTGTTTGTATTTAACAGTGAAATTCCTTATGGCTTGACTACCAGAGCAGCCTCAGGTTGTTATTGTAAACAGATTGCTCTCAAGTTAACAGCGACTGATTGGAACCCTGTAAGCAGTAAAGCAAAGTCAAGCCCTACCGTATGTCATCCCTAAGATCACTAAAATGTTCAAGCTGATTTTTGCAGACGCTGTGCCAGCCTAGCTCTTTGACCATCTTGCTCTCTTTTGCTGACCTTCTGTTCTTTTCCAACATAATGTGTTTTGCCAGCGACTAGACCCTCTTCAAAACCTGTGCGAACTATGTGAAATGAAGTTTATAGCCTCCTTGCCTTTATGGAGCATCACGGTTGCATTTCCTCCAAGATAGATTTGTTTCTTCTTTTGACAGTGAATGGAGTATTCCATGTTCATTGTCAACAGTACAATTCAAAGATGTCAGCTTTTCTTTGGTCACCCTTATTCATTATTCAACTTTCAGATGTATATTAAACAATTAAAATACATAGCTGTTTTTAAACTGTTATCCTTGCTCATTCAAAACCTATACTTTGACAGGAAGGCAGGCATAAGAACAGATCAAGGAGAGACACTGCATGGTTCAAGATCAGGAAAGGTGTACCCCAGGTACGTATCCTGTCTCCATACTTTTTCAATCTATATGCAGAATAGATAATCTGGGACACTGGGCTGTATGATGAGGAATGTGGCATCAGAATTGGTGGAAGATTCATCAGCAATCTGTGTTACGTAGATGATATAACCCTGATTGCAGAAACTGGGGAGGACCCGAGACACTTGCTGCAGAAGGTCAAGTACTGCAGACTTCAATATGGATTGAAGCTCAACATCAAGAAAATAAAGATTCTCACCAGTGGGCCAATTAGCAGCATCATGATGGGTGGTGAAAAAATTGAGAATGTTAACAGCTTTAGTTTGCTTGGATCCACAATCAGCACTCTTGGTACCAGCCACCAGGAAATCAAGAGACGAATTGCATTGGGAAAGTTGGCTGTCAGGGATCTATCCAGAGTACTGAAGAGAAATGATGTCAGTCTGGAGACTAAGATATGCTTGATCTAGGCCATAGTTTTCACATTTGCTTGCTATTTGTTACATAGCTGGACAATGACTAGGGATGATAGAAAGAGAATTGATGTTTTTGAGCTGTGGTGCTGGAGAAGAGTGTTGAATATTTCGTGAACTGCTAAGAGAACAAACAGATTGAGATTATCCAAAAATGACTAGAAAATTACATTGACAGAAAACTATAAGACATACAAGCTGAGTTTAGAAGAGGTCATGACACTAGAGACATTATTGCCATTGTCAGATGGATCTTGGCAGAAATCAAAAAGTATCAGAAGAATGTCTATCTGTATTTCATTGACTATGCAAAGGCATTTGACTATGTGGACCACAACAAATTGTGGCTAACTTTGAGGAGAATGGGACTCTCAGAACACTTGATTGTGCTTATGCGAATCCTATACTTTGACCAGGCAGCAAGCATTTAAATGGTCTCAGAGTGACTTAGAAAGCCATTCAAATCTTTATATTGAATTCACTGCATTTTGTAATAAATAAATAAATAACTGAATGTCCATAGATAATAACTGACTCACCTAAAGTCACCTAATGTTAATAATGTACAGCTTGATCTTACACCATGGACCTTTACTCAAGGTTTATTTCTACTTATGCATAGTCCTTGGATCTCAGCTTATAATTTATCTTCCTGGTGAACTTGTATCCTGTTCCCTCTGAAGTCACATTACATAGTAAATACTCATACCTGCAGGGTCAATTAGTTTTGGGTCCTATTACTTATCTATATTCCCAGAGGAAATACTCAATTTTAATTGCTTAATATTGACTTCTGCTGTATTTATGTCTTCTTGTTTTTAGTTGCTTAAGAGTCAATCCTTAACCATGGTACCCACAGATGTTACAAAGCAGAACTGTTTTCTGCTCTGATGGCACAATTGTAGTTATTGTTATATGTCGTCGAGTCACTTATAACTCATAGCAACCCTATGTACATGAGCCCTAAACCATGTTCTATCCTGTTTGAACTCACTGTCTCTGACACATCTATTCCCATGATTCCAGTCACTCAATTGATCCATCTCATCAAGGGCCTTCCTCTCTTGTGCTGTCCCTCCACCCTCCTAAACATGGTGTCCTTCTTCAAGGACTGGTACCTCCTTGCAACATGTCCAAAGTAAGACTGATGAAGCTTCCACATTCTTGCCTCCATGGAGCAGTCCAATTTCACCCTCTCCAGGACAAACCTGTTTGTTCTCCTAGTAGTCCATGGTATATTCAACACTCTTCTCCAGCACCACAGCTCAAAACCATCCATTCTCTTCTTATCATCCCTAGCCACTGTCCAGCTCTATGATGCATAGCATGCAATTGTAAAAACTATGTCGCAGATCAGGCACACCTTAGTCTCCAGCCTGACATTGTTGCTTCTCAGTACTCTGGAGAGGTCCCTAATAGCTGACTTTCCCAATGCAATTCATGTCTTGATTTCCTGGCTGCTGGTACCTAGAGTGTTGATAATGGAACCAAGCAAACTAAAATTGTTGACAATCTCAATCTCTTCACCATCCATAATGATGCTGCCAGTTGGCCCAGTGGTGAGAATCTTTGTTTTCTTGATGTTGAGCTTCAATCCATATTGAAGTCTGGCAGTACTTGACCTTCTGCAGCAAATGCTTCAGGTTCTCCTCAGTTTCATCAAGCAGGGTTATGTCATCTACATGATGAAGGTTGCTATTGAGTCTTCCTCCAATCCTGATGCCACATTCCTCCTCAGACAGCCCAGCATCCCAGATGATCTGTTCTGTATACAGATCAAAAAGGTATGGAAACAGAATACATGAACCATGCAATGTCTCCTTGCTCTGTTCTGAGGACTGCCTCTTGTTTCAAGTTTAGGTTTCACATAAACACAATCAAATGTTCTGCGATTCCTATTCTCAGAGTCAATCAGTTTGTTGTTATCCACATGGTCAACAGCCTTTGCATAGTCAATGAAGCACAGATAGACATTTCTCTAGTACTCTCTGCTTTCTTCCAAGATCCATCTAACCTTCGCTATAATAACCCTAGTACCATGGCCTGCATCTTCTAAACCCAGCCTGTACATCTAGCAGTTCTCTGTTGACATATCGTTCCAAATCTTTTTAGATAATTTTCAGCAGAATCTTGCTTGCATGTGATATTAATGATACTGTTCGATAATTTCCCCCCTCTGTTGGGTCACCCTTCTTTGGAATAGAAATATTGATCTCTTCCAGTAAGTTGGCCAGGTGTCTGTCCTCCAGATATCTTGGCACAACTTAGTGAGCACATCCAGGGCAGCATCTGTTTGTTGAAATATGTCAGTTGGTATGCCGTCAACTCCTGGAGCCTTGTTTTTTGCCAGTTATTTTATAGCAGCTTGAACTTTCTCTATCACCATAGGCTCTTGTTCATATGTTATTTCATGAAATTCTTCTTTGTCAGCCAATACCTTCTGGTACAATGACTCTCTATACTCCTTCCATCTTCTTTTACGTAAGTCTTCTTTTATCATTTAACATTGTCCTCAAATCATCCTTAGGTATTGCCACTCGTGGCTTGAATTTGTTTTGCAATTCCTTCAGCTTAAAAAATGCTGAGTGAGTTCAGCTCTTTGCATATTTCATTATAATACCTTGCTTTGTCGTCCCAAGCTGCCTTTTGACATTTTTGTTCAGCTCTTTAATTTCTTGATTTCTTCTTTTAGCTTCGGCTTCTCCATGCTCTGAAACAATATTCAGAGTCTCATCTGACATCCATTTTTGTCTTTTCTTCCTCTTCAGTCTTTGTAATGATCTTTTGCATTCTTCATGAACTATATTCTTGATATTCTCACACAGCTCATTTGGTATTCATTGACTACAGCAATTTGGTAAAGTCAGCCAGACTCCTAATCTGTCTCCTCCCCAGTTCCAAACTATTTTAGCTGGTAGCCCCAGCCTGCAGAGGCCCCTGATTGGTCCTGTTTACCTCCTACAAAGTGGTGATGTCAGAAAGGTTAAGCACTTGAATTTTAATGCAAAAAGTCTGTCTCAGGGACCTGTCCCAGAAGAGAAAAGCCTTGTTGATATAATCTTGTAAAAAATTCATGCTGTATATTCAGTCATCTAGTTATAATCATCTCATACTGATCTACCAGCTGATATTCAGAGGCTGTAAACTGCACAGGAAAAAATTACCTGGCTTTCACTTGCAGAGAAACTGGTGAATTCAACTTATCTGCCTTTGGTTTGACACTGCAACTCCTTACTTACTAGGCCACCAGAGCTCCCTTTCCACATAGGGTAGCCCTGTTCTGTCTTAGAGCAGCACGATGAGTTGGAGTTTATGCTAAGATAAACAACAGATCTTTATGGAAATTAATTGCTGGGCCTTTTTTTCTGAGCATTCACTGGTTTTGAACTGTCAAACTTGAGCTTATCAGCTGATTGCAAGCCACTTGTACTACCCTAGTTTCTTAGCTCTGGCATATATTTAAATCTTGTTTTAAAAATAAGGTATTTTAAAAATACCTTATTTAAAAATATTTAAAAATACACATGTCTGGTATTTCTATCGAGTAGGTAATTTTTCCTCTACACCTTCTCACTTTGATGTATCTATAGACACGATCTTCATCTGTAGTCAATGGATATTATCACCAAAATCATAAAAAGAATTTCAGAGGGAAAAAACAAATACCTCAGTAGTTATCAACAACAATTAAGCCTAAATCAGGGATGCACTTAAGTTTGTTCTTAATCTTGTTACTTAATCAAATTACTAATGTAGCATATGTAGTATACAATAGAGAAATGCAAACACTATTTCTGGAGAGAATATCTCTTTTAGAAATTTGACTTTTATAATTAGAAAACTGATTTTTTATATTATGGGTTTAGGAGAGAGTGATAGAATTTTGTACAATAAATGATATATACATTGCAGATACTTTTCCTAATGATTACGTAATACAGAGTCATATTATTTCCTTTTTTTACAAAAGTGTACAAGTTACTGTTGTTAGGTGCCATTCAATCAATGACAATTCATCATAATACCAGAAACAACAGGTCAAACTTTCACCTTATCCTGCACCATCCTCACAGTCCCCACTATACTCAAGCTCATTGTTGCAGTTACAGCATCTTTTTTGAATTATTGACTCCTGAAAAAATGCCCAAAGTATTTGAGATAAAATTTCATTACTATAGTGGCACCTCCTCTTAGATAGATTGTTGTTTGTTGTTGTTTGGTGCCGTCGAGTCGTAGACGACTCCTAGCGACCCTATGAACGAACGGCCTGAGCACCGTTCGTACACAAGAGTTTCTGTAGGCAAGCCCTTTCGGAAGTGGATGCCACTCCTGCCTCCAGGCTTGGATAGAGTATCCTGTTCTTTTCTTTGTCCGTGGTGCATTCAATACTTTTTGCCAAAACCACAGGTCAAAGGCATTAATTCTTAGTCCGTCTTCCGTATTCATTGTCCAGCTTTCACATATACAAACTCATGTCATTGTTGCTTTGCTGTGTAGAGTAGGAGGAGCCAAGATATAACTGAGCCTCCAGTGGATTTTCAAAGGCAATAAATTGTTCAGGATGGGATTACATTACATGTAATGTCTGATTGTCCATTCATTCTACACTGTCCATCCCTCAATGTATTCCAATAAACGGTTCCATTTATAATAAAAAAATGCACACCTCACATCTACACATATCCTATATCTATCTTTCTTCCTACTGAAGTTCAACTAGTTGATTAAAATATAGATATTACTTCTAATTGGGGAACATTTCCTGCACTAGAAATTGTAAAATTTACACAGCCCGCCCTGAGGCCAGTGTTGAGAAAACATTCTAAATAAGAACTATTAGAAATTCCTGAACCCATTCAGGTTAAGTTTAAGTAATATAGGATATGTGATGGTTGTAGGAGATTATTCTTTTAATTGAAGAATTTCTAAGGGAGCTCTGCTGGTCTAGTGGCAAGAGGTTGTGTTGCAATCCCGAAGGCAAATTTCTTCAGTCCAACAATTCCTCCATAGGAGGAGGATGGGCAACCTCCTACTGCCTGATGACTGCCTCGGAAAACCTGCTAGAGGGTCAGCTATTAGTTGGCTCTGACTCAACAGTGCACAACAGCAATATACCTCTCTCTCTCTCTCTCTCTCTCTCTCTATATATA
>NW_006399751.1:29594688-29597270 GCF_000299155.1 Elephantulus edwardii | reverse complement strand
ATATTGTTTTGGAAGTCTTAGCAATAGCAATAAGACAAGAGAAGGGAATAAAAGGTATCCAAATAGGCAACGAGGAGGTAAAATTATCCCTCTATATTGTTCAACTTTCAAACATGGAAGAAGCAGCTGAAAATATCTGGGTTGGATCAAACAAATGTTAGTTTTTTGTTCTTTTTTTTTTTTTTTTAGCAGGGGGCCACGAGCAATCGCCACAAATGTTAGTTTTAAACAGACATCCTTTCTTATTATCAATTTATAGGCATTCTTGATAGCAGATTTCCCCAATGCAGCATGTCTTTTGATTTCTTAGCTGTTGCTACAATGAGTATTGATTGTAGATCCAAGCAAATTGACAACTTCAATATTTTCCTTCATCTAATGGGTTGCTTAATGATAAAGAATTGTGCTGCCTACCCAAAACCAAGCAGGTTTAAATCGACCATGGGAGAAATGGGGGCAATCTCTTCACAAGTGATTTGCTGTTGTTCTTAGGTCCAGTTGAGTTGAGTAAAACTCACAGAGTAAATCTTGTGCAACTTACTAACAGAAAACTTTAGTAAATCAACTTTAATTAGTTTTATGTTTGTTCCAACTCAACAGTACACAAAAGTACCATGATTGTATTGCCTATTGGTCAAGTTGTGAGGATTTGTGTTTTCTATATGTTGATCTATTTTGAAAACTGTCATCTTTAATCTTCTTCAGTGTTTTAAGTCTTTATATTCTGCAAGAAAGACTGTTGTCATCTGCATAATGTGGGATGTTAAGGAGCCTTCCTCTAATCTTGAAGCCACAGTCTTTTTCATACAGACCACCTTCTCCTATTTACACAGTATACAGATTGAATATATACAGTAAAAGGATACATCTCTGATACAGCCTATCCACTAAAAATCCATAGAATAATAGCAAAACTTTATCTGACATAGTAACAGAGTATAAACAAGTTTCTGAGGTTGGAAGGCATTAAACAAATAACTCAAAAAAACCTGTGTACTCAAAGTAGAGTCTGTTTTAATGATGTGGATGGAGAAAAGTGTTATGCAAAAAAAAAAGAAAGAAAGAAAAGTAACAGAAAAAAAAATTTAAATGTCTTGGAAAGAGTACGGACAGAATGTTCCTTAGAAGCAAGTATAGTGAGACTTTGTTACCAAGATGAGCCAGTCTCTGGAGAAAAACATCATGCATGGAAAAGTAGAGGATCATTGAAAGAGAGAAAGACCTTCAATAAGATGGATAGCTATGGTGGCTACAAAAAAAGTGTTTAAGGATAACACTTAAGCATAGTAGAAAGATTGTGAGGATGTGTTCAGATCAAGCACTGATTCAATCTGTTGTTCGTAGAGACATTATAAGTCTGAGCACAGGAGAAGGCACATTGGACATTTCATCCTGAACATGTAGCTCCTTTGGGGATGAGTTTTCATTGTTATGTTAATGTGGCATTATTAATATAGGATGTGTTGTAAATAAAATTCTATTAAATATTAAAAATACACCCAAAACAACAACAGATTACAAAAAAAGTTGTTTGTTGTTGAGTCCAGTGTGGTTTATAGCAATCCTATAAAGAGGGTCTTGTACCGTGCTCTGTCCTGTGCCATCCAAGTCATCACTGATTTACTTGAGCCCATTATTACAGTCACTGCAACACAAAGAAGCAATCAAGTAAAAAATAAGGTGGAGATGCTTGCCCATAATCAGAAGGGAGCCAAGGAATGTAAACTGCGTGAGAAATAGTCATCCTTTAGAGCTTGCACCCTGAAGTCAGAATTCTAGACTCCTAAATTGTAGGAAAACACATCTCTGTACTTCGGAGCCACCCACTTCTGCAAATAGCATCACTCCAAAGCTAAGACAATGGGGAAACTATAAACCATGATAACTTTACCTATAAAATGAAAATAGTATTTGTTTAATATTTCTCAAAACAAAAATATATCACCACTACAATTTAAAACATAAAATCAATCACTCAGTAGCTAACATAAACAATTTTTATTTTCCGAGTTAATATATATTCTGCCTGAAGTTTTCTACCTTCATTTGCTTCATAAGAGAAGAATAAAATGACCTTTGTAATCCTTTTCCTTCTTTGTCTTTAAAATGTATTGTATTGCAAAATAAAAGAAACTAATTAAACCAACTCAATCAATTAAGAAATTTGTTATCACACAGAATAGAAACCCCAGAGATATGGTAAAATCTGAGGCTTGTTGATTCTGCATTACAAGTATGTAATCCCTGACCAAAAGTTTCTCTTTTTCTCAGTTTACTATTTTAAGTGTGGGCCGCATTGTTGGATGGCCCTGAAAAATTGAGGAATTAAAATGTATTACATTCAGTCACAGTAATCCTCAATGTATTATTCTTTTTCTAGGATTACTTAAAGATGACAAAAATTTTAAGAGCATGTAAAATCCATTCAGAAGTGAGAGTTAAAAGTAAATTAGGGAAAGCAGAATATTAAACAATATCATTGTTGTTGTTATGTGCTGTCTAGTCACTTGTGACTCATAGCGACCCTATGTACAACAGCCCTAAACTCTGCTCTGTCCTGTGCCAATTGCACTGTCTCTGAC
>NW_006399751.1:29589397-29594588 GCF_000299155.1 Elephantulus edwardii | reverse complement strand
GATATCAGTATATATAACTGTTGCAACTGGTAATATACATATAATGTTGTTGTTGTTGCTGTGTGCTGTTGAGTTGGAACTGACCCATAGCTGACCCTCCAGCAAGTTTTCAGAGGCAGTTAATCACATGGGAGGAGATTGCCCATTGTTTTCCCATGGAGCAGCTAGTGAATTTGAACTGTGTGCCTTTGAAATTATAGCACAGCTTCTTGCCATGAGGCCATCAAAACTTCCTAATATATAATTAGTATTACAATTATGACACAGCCTCCGTCAAATATAAGTACATCGAGTTTATTGAAGAAATGTTTTCAGGAGGATTGTCTGATTTTGCAAATACATTTTGTTGTTGTTGTTATGTACCATCAAGTAGGATGCCACTCATAGCTGACCCTTCAGTGAATTTTCAAAGACAGTACATCACAAGGGAGGAGAGATCACCCATATTTCTCTCACAGAGCAGCTGGTGGTTTTGAATATCCTGCCTTTGGTTTGGCAGTTCAACTCCATTAGACCATCAGAGCTCCCTAGCAAATGTAAAAGTTCAAATTCAAGTAAGTATTTATTTGAAATAGTTAGGACATGTTGTTTTATTTGCCATCAAGTTGTCTGCTACTCATTGTGACTCTGTGTACAACAGCTCTGAGACCTGTCCTGTCCTGAGCCAGTCTCATTGACTCCTACACACCTTCCCCCATTACCACAGTTACAGTATCATCCATGTCATCTGGGTTCTTCCTCTCCTGTGCTGATCCTTCACCCTTCCAAACATGATGTCCTTCTCCAAGAACTTGTCTCTCCTGGACATATGCCCAGAGTTTGTGTGACAGAGCTTGAAAATCCTAGCCTCTGAGGAGAAATGTAGTTTCATCCTCACCAAGAAAGACCTGTTTGTTCTCTTGGCAGTCCATAGTATGTTCTAGACTCTTCTCCATCACTACACCTCAAAGGCATCAAAATTTCTGTCATCCTTAGTCATTATCTAGCTCTTTGATACAGAGCAAGTAATTGTAAAGACCATAGCCTAGATCAGGCGCACCTTAGTCTAGACTGACATTTTTGTTTCTCAATACTTAGAGAGGACCCTAACCACAGCTTTTCTCAGTGCATTTGTCTTTTGATTTTCTCACTGCTTAAGCCAAGAGTGTTGATTGTGGAGCTAAGCAATCTGTAATTGTTAACAACCTCAAACTCTTCTCCATCTATCATGGTGCTGACCATTGGCCCAGCAGTAAGAGTCTTTGTCTTCCTGATGTTGAGCTTCAGTTCATACTGAAAATTACATTCCTTGACTTTCTGTAGCAAGTGCTTCAGGTCCTCCTCAGTTTTGACAAGCAAGGTTGTGTCATCTGCATATCACAGATTATTGATGAGCTTTCCTCCAATTTTGATGCCAGATTCCTCCTCAGAAATCAGTCTACTGAATGGTCTATTCTGCATATAGATTGAAAGGTATGGAGACAGGACGCATCCCTGATGCACTCCTTTCCTGATTTTGAACTATGCAGTGTTTCCTTGCTCTGTTCTGAGGACTGCTTTTTGGTCTCAGTATAGGCTTCATGTGAGCACAATCAAGTGTTTTGGGATTCCCATTCTCCTCAAAGTTAGCCACGGTTTGTTTTGTACTAAAATTATATTTCTTCTTTCCCTGAAATGCTAATATATTATTCCCCCTCACACTCCAGAGATTCTTTATCTAGCAACCCTGTTCAAGAGAGAGAATAGAAACAGAGATGCTGAAAAAGGTGAAAGAGTGCAGCAAAGGTTTGACATTGTTTGATATTTGTTCTTGGTCCAATAAAGTTATAATAGAGTTCAGAGATTAGGAAATATTTAATACAACAGTGTCCTACACTCAAAATTACTCTCTCTGGTATATAAAATGATTTATAACCTATATTTTATATATAAATATATCTTGAAAATCATAATGTTTTCAAATAAAAAAGCACTTATGTTACTGGTTTATATATGTACTGTACTGCACTTTCAATCCAAAATCCTTATTGTGTAGCAGTGTGTACTTTTACTTGTAGGCAGCATCATATCTTGTTTGTGTCTCTTGAGTGTTGTGGCATCTTCTCTCTGTTTAATACTTCCGGATGCAACAAAACCAGTGCTAGTTAAAATAGCAAGAGGCAAAGAAGAAGTGACAATTTGGAAGTAAAATGAAAGTTTATTAAATGACAGAAAGGTGCAAAAGCAGTGTTACTGCTCAGCATTTTAGGCATGTTGCCCCCAACAACCACTCAAAAGCAAAGACAAAAAATCTGTCTGCTATTAAAGATCAGCTCTGTGGCTAAGGAATATTTGAGAGGGACACATATCACATTTGGAGAAGTTACTCTTGATGTTGTAGAAGAATAAACAAAAAATGTAATTATCGTCTTACAAATCAGTGCTAGAGTATGAAGCCAGTGCATGATACTTAAAGAAAAAGCAGCATCAGACACCTGAATAGTGTTCAAACAACCAAAACACAAGACATTTAATTGTAGACTATATTATGAATGTTAAGTGATATATGACTGTAGAGATTTATTATAAAATTAACATATGTATATGGATG
The DNA here is from genome assembly GCF_000299155.1 of Elephantulus edwardii. NCBI lineage: Eukaryota > Metazoa > Chordata > Mammalia > Macroscelidea > Macroscelididae > Elephantulus > Elephantulus edwardii. The sequence continues at coordinate 29,592,019 of NW_006399751.1, read as the reverse complement.
GGAATTTGAAAAATTATAATCCACAGAAAAATTCAATTTTAGTCAAGAGTAATTTAAGAACTCATTTTTATTTCATGTTTGCCTTTTTTCTGTGCTTATAATTATTATGTAATTAAAATAAAATGTTTATACATGTGAAGTTCTATGCTGATTAAAATATATCTTTCTCCTTGATTAGGAATATTAGGACCTCAAAAAAAGTTAAGATGTTGGAAAAAAAATATAATTTTTAAAATATGTTTAGACCTCACAACTTAAAAGCAGTAAAGATATTTTATTATCTCCAAATCATGTATTGGGCTCTGGTGGCCTACTTGTAAGAAGGTGTGGTGCAATCCCAAAGCATTTAGTTTGAATCCATAAGCTGTTCAGTGGGAGACAGATGGTACTTCCTTAGAACTTGTGAAAACCCACTGGAGGGTGAGCTATAAGTTGGTTCCAACTGAGACACACAACAACACTGTGTATTAATATTAAAAAATAAAAATAGTGGACAAATGTTTATAGAGTGAAACTGCTCTATGGAGTGTTTGGCAGCAAGACATAGGTCTGTCTTCCTAAGTGACACTCTGGTTTTGAACTACCCACCTTCTGGGTATTTGTGTGTATTATTATTTAGGCCACCTAACGATTCAATAATTAAATATTGGATCATTTTGGTCATCAGCAAATCAAAAGACTGTGTCAGAAGTGTGAAAGAAATAGTTGGTATAGGCAATTGGATTTCAACTCCCAGCAACTCTAGATGACTCATAGAACAACTTAGGTTGCTGTCTTTACAGGGACAAATTGCAAGGGTTTCCCCTTACCTCTTTTGTAATTGGTAAGGAGTTTCATTGCCAATCCATAGACAAGTAGTTTGAATCCACTAGCTACTCTGTGGAAGGAAAGTAGGTAATCTCCTGCCATGCAGTTTAATTCATAACCTCGAAAACACACTGGTAAACCATGAGTTGATTCTGCCTAAACAACAATGAATTTAATTGAGTTCTGTGACAGTGTAGCATAAATACAAACCTTCAGGGATTGGTTAGCAACTGAATATTTAACCATTGTATTACTAGAACTCCGTGTGAAGGATCATGATGTTTAAAAGGAAGTGGGGGAGGGGACCCACACAAACTAAGCAAACTCAAAACCTGTTTCCTCTTACGGCAAGAGTTTAAGAAGAAGAAAATAAAGTTGAGTCCTGCATGGCATATTCTTCCTTTGTTTCTGAGTCAGAAACTCCATATGAAACAGTTTGAGAATAAATTAATTTGACTTTGATATGCTAGCTGATTAGGGAATATCCACCACTAATTAAAATCGTAAAAAATCAGAATATATTACTAGTTCCATAATTTCATTTAATCTGCTAATGTACAAATCTAAGTGCACAGTTAGACACATAGAGTATTACAGTAAGTCATGCACAGGAGATTTGTTCTCACGAATAGGCTAATGAGGGATAGAAGAGAGATACTGTACTTTAAAGAAAAAAAACACTTGGTACTATGGAACTGTTGTTTTTAAATTAAGAGATTAGCAATGGAAAATATACTCTAATTACATATAGAAAAAATCTCTAAGTATGCATTTAATAATACTTTTAAAAGTGATACATTCAATTTATAAAATCTTATCATTTAAGAGCTGGAAGAGATCTCATCATCTCATTCAATGCTTTTAAACTACTTTCAGTGGAGCATATAAGCTTCACAAAAGATATGTCAGTGTCTGAAGCTGAGAATCTCTGTGTGACTCTGGATTCCCTGATCCCACTTGAACCAGAGGATGTATGTTTTATGCCACAGATGTATATTTGCGTGAGGATTTATTCAGAGAAAGCTTGGGAAAATATGCTTTAAAAATAAGATGAACATGTGAAAATTTTAAATTTGTGAACATTATATACCTGTATCACAGAAATATTGTAGATAAGGTCGGCTATAGGTTGATACCACTTTGTTTCATATGTGAGTAACACTGATTAACTGAAGGCTGTGATTAAAGTATAAGTCTAAAAATGCTATGACATCCTTCTTCTCATCATAGCATAGCAATATGTATGGAATACAGAGTGTTGTTTGGTGTACTAAAGAGACAAGTAATGTGATATAATGAAAGATTGATGTGCTTAAATATAATTTTTAATTCATAAAACTTCTTGTAGATAGATATTATGGATTGATTGCACCCACATGTCATAGTTTTGTACACTATCTTACTTACTTGTCAGTTTGTCATACTCTTTGTTGTTGGTTACATGTTGTTGTGATGCTAAACGTCTAAGCAGTATTTCAAATACCAACAAGGTCGTTCATGAAGACAAGTTTCAGTGAGCTCCCAGACTAAGGCAGGCCAGGAAGCTTAGTTGGCCATCCGCCTCTGAAACTGTTGTTTGTTGCCTTAAAACTGATCACATCTCATAGCAACTCTGTGAAAAACTGATCTTGGCAGTCTGTTAAACCCAGTATTCTTTTCCAAGACAACAATTCAAAGGCATCAGCTTTAATTTGGTCTTCCTTATCTATTGTTCAACTTTCTTTTTTTTTTCCTGTAATTATATTTTATTAATTTTCATAAACATTTACAGAGATTTTGGGTTTCCATTCATTCATTGTTGCACTATTCTCTCTA
>NW_006399751.1:29552950-29584222 GCF_000299155.1 Elephantulus edwardii | reverse complement strand
TCTGCTCTGTCCTGTGCCAATTGCACTGTCTCTGACACTCCCATTCCAATTACCCCAGTCACTGAATCAATCCACCTCCTAGAGGGCCTTCCTCTCCTGCGCTGTCCCTCCACTCTCCAAGCATGATGTCCTTCTCCAAGGACCGGTCTCTCCTCACAACATGTCCAAGGTATGTTAGACGGAGCCTCCAAATCCTTGCCTCCAAGTAGCCACTCGGCTTAACTATTTCCAGGATGAATCTCTTTGTTTTCCTAGCAGTCCATGGTACTCTCAATACTCTTCTCCAGCACCACAGCTCAAAGGCATCAATTCTCCTTCTGTCCTCCTTGGCCATTGTCCAACTCTCTGATGCATAACCAGGATTGTGAAGACCATGGCCTGTATCAGACGCACCTTAGTCTCCAGAGAGACACAGTTGCTCTCGGTACTTCGGAGAGGTCCCTAAAAGCAGACTTTCCCATGTTATTAAACAATAGATATTTAATATGGGCTTAAATAATGAAGGAAGAACTAGTACTTTCATTAGTTTAGCAACCAGTTTCAACTTAAAAATTTACATGAAGGTCACCTTGCATGATAACTAAAGATAAAAAAAACAATGGCAAACAAAATTAAAAATAAAAACAAAAGTAAAAAACCATCTAGTAAAAGCATTCGTTTGAAATGTGTCAGTATAGTTCTCACTTCACGTAGGTTACTTTTTTCTGCACTTAGTTCAAAACACCAACAAAGGCTTGTAAATATTTGTTAGTAGAAAAATTATATATACTCAAAACGGAAAGTCATTTTGTTAATATTTGTATGAATGTATAGAGATAAAAGAGAATGTAAAATAAGAGATTGTGTAATCATGTCTTTTTTTTTGATTGAAGATCTTTTGTCATTCCTCTACATTGCCAAGTCTGATGTCTCTCTCTAATAAATATCCTCTCCTAGCAACATGCCCAAAGGATGTGAGGTGAAGTATAATAGCCTTTGCCTACAAGGAGCATTCTTGCTGCACCTTATCCAAGACATACCAGTTCTTTTGACACTTCTTGGGATATTCTGTCCATGGGATAACTGCATATATGCTAATACAAAATAGTGAGTAAACACTTTCATATGTACTAGTTTATATTAAATTAAGATGCGTCAGATCCAGGTTATGGTCATCACAATCACTTGCTATGCATCAGAATGCTGAATAATGACTAAGGATGACAGAAGAAGAATTGATGTCTTTGAGTTGTGTTGCTGAAGAGTCTTGAACATACCGTGGACCACCAATTGGAGAGGATGAAACCAAGTTTCTCCTTTGAGGCTAGGATTATGAAGCTCCTATTCAGATATTTTGGGCATATGGTCACGAGGAACCTCTTCTTGGAAAAGGACATCATGCCTGGAAGGGTGTAGAAGCACAAAGAAGAGGAAGACCCTCGATACGATGGATTGATACAGTAACTGGGGCAATAAGGGTAAGTGTGTTGGAGTCAATGACACTGGCTCAGGACAGGTCAGGTTCCAGAGCTGCCGTACACAGGGACACTATGCGTTACAGGTGACTTGACAAAACATAACAACAACTGTAGAATAATTTAACAAGAGCCACTTTAATATTGTTAATAACATGTCCAGGATAGAATTGGAGGGACTTATTGAAAAGATTTCTTTTGAGATGTTTAGTAAAGTCCTTCCCATTGATTCTATTTTCTTTAATCACTAAAATTTTTCCAAGACAATTAGACTGTGTAACATTATATTTTCAAATTATATTTAGTGATTCATACTGTTGCCTTAAATCATTTATAAGAGGGTAAATTAATATTGTTTGATTCAAATAAGGTTAACTGTGCTGTCTGTTAGTTCTTTTAGTCATTTTATTATGTCTTGGAAATCTTTTATGCAAAGAGAAGGGGGGGGAAGTAGTATCACAGAATTTCTAGAATAATCAAATAAACATTAATAGCTTCATTTTCTTAGAAATTTAGTTCTTTATTTCTCTAAATTAATATCATTAAATCTGAAAGCAAATGGAATGTTATAAATTCAAAGAACACTCTCTCTTGGAAAATGCTATTACTGCAGAATTGCTAACCATGCACAAATTACTGAGATTAGACACCTGAGTTGCATTGCAAGGCCACTTTACCTTGCTCAAGTCATATCACCTTTGAGTTTGTGTTTTTTATTTTAACAATAAGAATCTTTGGGTGAGTACAGTAGATATTTAGTGATTATTGCTTTAGTAAGTTACTTTGGTTTTAAAAAAAATTTGTGAATCTAGAGTAATTACAAATACTTTTGCAAATATAACTTAATTTTATCTTAAATTATAAAATGATAAATTGCTAGTATTTAAAAGAATTCTAGCTCTATGTCCTTCACTGCTTATATTTTGCAGAGGACAGTCCAATTAAAATCAACTGATTGTCATTACACCAACTTACAGCTGACACTCCAATGAGTTTTCAGAGGCTGTAAACTGCATGAGAGAATATACATGCTCCTTTTATCAGAGCACCTAGTCTACTTAAACTGACAGAGGGGTACCGTCTTTTGGTTAACAGCACAAGGACTACTTCACCAGAGATCCCTTCATATATAGTAACATATTTTCGTGATATTCTATTACTACATAGACCTTCAATCATCTTTGTCAAATTTTACTTTAATAAAATATTTAAAATATAATTATATACAAACTGATAGTATTGTAGACATAGACATTTCGAGAGAAGAGTCTGAAAACAAATAAAAAAGTAAACAATTTTTTTAGAAAACTACATAAAATGCTTTTAAGTTCCCATAAATCTAAAAACATAAAAAAAGATTCCTTAAGGTTCCTATTATACTCTATTTTTATATATTATCACATTTAACCAAACTTTTACAAGGAAAACTTGGCTAAGTGGAAGTTAAAAAGGCAAAGATACAAATACCTAGCAGAAGTTACACCTCAAAAATTAGTTTTTCATTATAATTTACCTTTCATTTTGCCCTTTATATATATCTTTAAATAATTTTTTGTCTTATACTAGTTTACTACAAAATTTGTATACATAGTTTTTCACAAGATCCTTCCTATTTCCTTTTACTCTCCTCCCTTTCACCCATCAAATTGCGCAACCATTTGATGACCACCCCTTCCTCCATCCTCACCCCTCTGCTCCCACCCTCTCTCCCTTGGATCCTCATATAAATTTTATTATCTTTCTATTTCTACAATAATGGTCTTATACAGTATTTGTCCTTATGGGAATGATTTTCACCTTGCATAATGCTCTCCAGTCCCTAACAAGTTGTGTAGTATTCTATTGTGTGAAAGCACCATGATGTCTCAATCCATTCCATTGTGGTTGAACATTTGATCTGTTTCCATGTTCTTGTGATGGTGAATAATGCTGCAATGAACATTGGTATACAACTCTTTGTGCTTCAGTTCTCATTCTCTCAGGGAATATTCCTGGAGAAATAGCTGGTTCAAATGGAATTTCTCTGTTCAGCTTTTTGAGGAAATACCAAATTGCCTTCCAGAGTGGTTGTACCATTTTAAAATTCCACCAACATTGTATAGGATGTCCTATCTCATTACATCCTCTCCAACATTTAATGCTTTCTGTCTTGTTAAATTTTGCCACTGCTACTGGGGTGAGATGATATCTCATTGTTGCTTTGATTTGCATCTCTCTTTTTGCCAGTGATTTTGAGCATTCCTTCATGTGTCTGCTGGCTATCCAAATATCTACATCTGTGAATATTCTTTCCATGTCATTTGCCCATTTTGTAAATATATTATCAGTCTTTTTCTTGTGGAGGGTATGTAGGATTTTGTAAATTTTTGATATAACATTCTTGTCTGAAATGGTATTGACAAATGTTTATTTTAAAAATATTATTTCTTTCTTATATTCCTTAGTAACGTCTCAAATTCAGCTTTGTAATTAGAACAGCCCTTACTAAATTTTAATTAATAACTTGAAAAAAATAAGTAACACTTATGAAAATACAGGTATAATTTAATAATTGGTGAGAGAGTTAGAAATCAAATAAATATTTCTATAAACAAATGAGATAAGATAGCATAATGAATTTTACTAATAAGTATGTTTTGTGTTTAGCTTCAATTAGTTATACAACTTACACGAAAAATTCAGTGTGAATAATGTGTATAAAATATCTGATGAAAATGATTTTTCCACATATGAAACATCAGAAAAATTTAGAAAAAGCAGGTCAAATACATAACTGATTAATTTCATAAATATCTTAGCTGTTAAATGTGAGGTGGCTACACATGTAAATAACTAATAACCCTTCTGTCTAAAGAGAAGAAAAATTGGACATATGGGCAAAAGGCCATGAACATTTCTCTGAAAGGGTCAGAGGGAGTGAGAATCACACAGCATCTCACTGCTCCAGAGCAGAAAGCAGATAAAGGCCATAGCCCAGCCCCATAATGCCTGTAAACCCCACTAGCAACAAGAGGTTAGTTTATTCATTGCTGACTCACAGACTCACAGTTATGGAACAATAGGGTTTATTAAGAAAATAAATTGGAGAGTGGGAGATGCAAAGAATATCATGCAATGTCAGTCCAAAATTTAGCCCAAGTTCCAGAGCACAATACCTCGATCAATCCAGGCTCTGGTTTCAGTTCAGCAGTTAAATCCAAATTATCCAACAAGGTTTTTCTGAGAATAGTTATAAGTTGGCTTCTCCTTTAAGCACCCACCATGATCGGCAAAATCCTTTAACTGACCAGCACGTTGCAAGAAGCCTCAGGCCACACTTTGCTACAGTTTCTCCACAGAATGTTGTAGTCTCTGCACCACCAGAATCTCATTCTCACCAGGGTCTTGCTCCCACAATCCTTGCCTGCCTCAAGTCTTGCTGCTTAGTGTGGGAAGCACTCTTTCTCTTATCCTATTTCCACAGCTGTTGATTTACATGATTATGTATCTGCAGTTAAGATAGCTAGAGACCAGAGAGGGTGAATAAAAAAAAAAAAAAAGACAACTTTTAGGCTAACACCACACCATCTCTTAATGATTTAATGGTCTCTTAAATGATGCAAATAGATTTTAGTAGTGGCACACTGTATTCTGTGACAGGATTCAAATGAAGGGTTTAAGCAGAGGTGGCAAAGTAAACCTCCATAGCAAGAACAAGAGATATCTCCTGAGAATAATACACTTGGACTAGGTTGCAATGATGATTCTTAAATGCAAAGTAAGGTATATGAAGGACAAAAAAAAATGATAAAACTTGGAAAAGTTCAGAATTCACTGATCCTAAGTGGGCCATCACAAAAAGTATTTTTACTCACTTAATGGTGATGAGAAAATCATTATGACATTTAAGATAGTGGTTTTGAATCATCATGAATTCTCAGTAGAGTGTCTCCTCATCACCAGGTGATATATGTTTCAGGGAGTTGGACAGCTAACCTAATGGTAATACTTCTCTGATGTTGAGAATCCACCAGCAGCTCTTCAAGAGAAAGATAATCTCCTCCCCTGCAATTTACAGCCTTGCAGTTCCCTTGATGGGTCAACGATGAGTCAGTTCCATTTGACGGTAATGAGTTTTTGGGAAAGAGTTTGAAATTTAGACTGTACCATTAAGGTTATAGATAGATAGCTGTTGTTATGTGCCATTGAATCGACCATAACTCATCAAGATCATATGCATTGCTTCTCTGAACCCTACTCTGTCCTGAGCAAATCTCACTGTCTCTGACACCTACCCTCATTTCCCCAGTTACTGTGTCAATGCATCTTATCCAGAGTCTTGCTTTACTGCACTGTCCATACAGCCTTCCAAGCATAATGTCCTTCTCCAAGGACTAATCCCTCTTGACAACATTCCCAATAGCCTTTCCTCCAAGGAGTAGTTTTGTTTCACCTTTTCCAGGACAGACCATTTACTTTGCTTGGCAGTCCATGGTGTGGTTAACACTCTTCTCCAGCACCACAATTCAAAGGCATTAATTCTTCTGTCCTTTTTAGTCATCCTCCAGCTCTCTGATGCATAACAGATAATTGTGAAGACCATGGCCTGGATTAGGCTTAACTTTGTCTCTAAACTGACATCATTGCTTTTTTGGTACTCTAGAGAGGTCTTTGACAGATTTTCCTAATGTTCTTTTCTTTTTTTTAAGTAATTAGTCTTCTCATTTGCTGACTGCTAGTGCCAAGAGTGTTGATTGCAGAACCTAGCAAGATGAAATTGTTAACAATATCAGTCTCTATCTATCTTGATGTTGCTAATTGGCCCAGTGGTAAGAATCTTTGTTTTCTTGATATTGAGCTTCAATCCATATTATGTCAGACAAAGGTTCAAAATGTTTCCAAGGAGCAATGTGGCTTCACCCTCTCTAAGACAAACTTATTTGTACTATTGGCAGTCCCTGGTATGTTCAATACTCTTTCCTTGGACTACAACTCAAAGGCGTCTATTCTTCTTCTGTCCTTTTTGGTCATTATCCAGCTCTCTGGTGCATAACAGGTAACTGAGAAGATCATGGCCTGAATCTGGTGTACTTTAGTCTCTATACTGACATAGTTGCTCTTTAGCATGCCAGAGAAGTACCTGACAAAAGGTTTTCCTAATGTAAATAGTCTTTGAATTTCCTGACTGCTGGCACCAAGAATGTTGATTGTTGAAACAAGCAAGCTGAAATTATTAACAGTCTCAATCTCTTTACCATCTATCATGATGTTGCCAATTGGCCCATTGGTGAGAATCTTTGTCTTCTTGAATTAAAGCTTCAATCTATATTGGAAATTGTAGTCCTTGACCTTCTGCATCAAAAGCTTCAGGTCCTCCTCAGTTTTGGCAACCAAGATTGTGTCTTCTACACAACACATATTGTTGATGGGTCTCCCTGCCTGAAATCCTGATGCCCCATTCCTCCTCATAAAGTTCAGCCTCCCAATTTATGTTTGTCTTATAGATTGAAAAAAGTATGGAGGCAGAATGCATCCATGACACATACCATTCCTGATTTGAACCGTGCTGTGTTTCCTTGCTCTATTCTGATGACTGCTTCCTGGTCCAAATATTGGTTTTGATTATACAAGCAGGTTTGGCATCAGAGGCTTATCCCTCCTATTGAGAATTGCAAAGGAGGAGGAACAGTTCCAAACAGACATTAATGATTAGAATGTGCAGTGTGGTACGTATGAATGTAGGAAAATTGGACATTGTTAAGAAAAAAAATAGGCCACAAATTTTGATACAGGAGATAAAAGATTAATTGACTTGGGACATTTAGAATCAGACAATTATATGATCTACTATGCCAGACATGAAAAGGTGAGGAAAATTGGGGTTATATTCATAGTATAAAAAAATCATTTTTAGATTCATCTTGAAATACAGTGTTGTGAGCAACAAGTTAATACCTTTTACTACAACTGTAAATGATGTCAGTCTAGAGACTAAGTTAACCTGATCCAGTCCATGGTCTTTGCAAGTACTTACTATGCATCAGAGAGCTGGATAATGACTAAGGAAGAAGAATTTATGCCTTTGAGATGTGGTGCTGGAGAAGAGTCTTGAACATACTATGGACCACCAAGAAAACTGTCTTGGAGAGGGTCAAACCATATTTCTCCTTAGAGGCTAGGATGAAGTTCTGTCTAACATAGTTTGGTCATGTGGACGGAAGGGGCCCATCCTTAGAGAAGGACATCATGATCGGAAGGGTGGAGGAACAGTGCAGGAGAGGAAGACCCTGGATGAGATGCATTGATCCAGTAGCTAGGGCAATGGGGGTAGGTGTGTTGGAGTCAGAGACTGGATCAGAATAGGACAGGCTTCAGATCTGTTGTATCTCAGGGTCTCTATGAGTTGTAGGTGACTTGATGGCACATAATAGCAACAATACATTGCTATTTCTCAGAATATAGACTTATAGATACTACTTGGATCCATAATCAATACACTTGGTACCAACATTCAGTTGTACTAAGGGATCTCTCTAAATGATTGAGGAGCAATGATGTCAGTTTGAGAACTAAGGTCCATCTGATTCATGCTGTGGTCTTTTCCAGTTGAGGCTAGATAGATAGATTACCTAACTGTTTTTTCTAAAAAAGCCTAAATAAATAGTGGAAAAGTTAGTGATTCACTAATTTCTTATGTCTCTTGTTATGAATTTTATGATAAAAATATTAGCTATTATATATTGTCTTGTATCCTATTAATGTTCTTTTTCAATATACATAAAACACATATTCAATACAAGAGAAAGAAACATTTCCGTTAATACAAAAAAGGGAATTACATGTCTTTTTAAATGGAAATTAAATTCTTTTGAGTTATTGAATATTCAAATTAATATTCAGAGGGAATTAAATAAGGTCATTTGCACTCATTTTTTAGTGATAGGAATATATTTACTAAAGAATAGAATTACATAAAGATTTTCTTTTCAAACATTGGTACAGAGATTTAACACATAATAAATTGTACAACTATATTTTAATGTTTTTGCTTTAATCAGATACCTGTGATTGACTAAAATTACATAGACAAGGTCAAGTGTATTATCACTAAGTAGTTTAAGAAAATAGGTTACATGTTTGACTTGTAAAAACCATTTAGAAAGATTCAGATGTCTTGTTACATCATTTACTATTCCTCTCTCTCTGACATTCTCAAATAAGCAGAAGTAAAATTATCTACACAGGCATACAATTTTCCCTTGCTTTCAGCATTTAAATTCCACCATTTCATTTTAGTGCAACATCTTCATTCTGTTCACTTCCTCATACAAATGAGTAGACATGTACAAACTGATGGCTGCTATTAAAGTTGAGGAAAATCAACTGTCTGATGACATTACCTTCAGTGCAAGGTAGCAGAAAAAAATACAGTAAAAAAAATTAGCTTATTGAATATATTCTTCTTCAGATGTCATGCATATGAAAACGCTTCTCTTTACTCAAAATTTTCTTTCTTTTTCCATGAGAAATAGGAAACTGGGTTAATACCTAGATGTATAGACAATTGGTATCATAGTAAGTTACCAGTTGAATTGCTGAATATAATGTTGATGGTTCAAATCCACCAACTACTCTACCTGACAACCAAAAGGTAGTGTTTACACCTTAAGGTGTATAGCCTCAGAAATCAAATAGGGGGATTATTCATAAGTCAGACTCCATTGAAAATTGAAGGCTCGGGTAGGCACATGTGAATCTGGACTCATCTAGTAAAGCAATAGGAAAGAATATTTAACGTCTTTCTTGGTCATCGTTGTTGTTGTTAGGTCGAGTAGTGATCCTGTGAACAACCGGTAGAAACACTGTCCTATCCCATGCCATCCTCACAAGCTCTGTCACACTCAACCCATTGCTGTGAAGACTGTGTTAACAACCCACTTCGTTGAGGGTCTTTCTATCTCTTAACACTCCCTTTGCCTTTCCAAATATGATATCCCTCTCCAAGGAATGACCTCTCCTAACAACATGACCCAAGTGTGAGAAACAAAGCTTTGTCATCTTTGCTTCCAAGGAGCACTCTGGCTACATCTTCTCCAAGATGTACCTGTTTCTTCTTTTGGCCATCCATCGATCATCAGTACTCTTCTCCAGCATCACAACTCAAAGGCATCTATTCTTTTTCTGTCATCCTTAATCATTATCAATCACTTAGATGAATACAAAAAATGACATTGCCTTAATCAAGCACACCACTGTCCTCAAACTGGTATCATTACTCCTCAGTTAATTTGGAGAAGTCCTTGATTGCTGGCTTTCCTTGTGTCATGTGTCTCCTGATCTCCTGACTGCTGGTACCAAGTGTATTGAGTGTAGATCCAAGTAAGTTGAAGTTATTGGTAGTCTCAATCCTTTCCTCCTATCGATACAATAGTGAGGATTTTTGTTTTGCTGTTGAGATGCAATCCCATTTAACCTTTGGCAGCAAGTTCTTCAAGTCCTCCTCAATTTCAGCAAGCAAGGTTGTATCAGAAGTATTAAATAGATATGAAATGAATTTTAAAATTACTGTTTCAAGGTCATATTCAAGTCATTATCTTTTGCTAATTGAAGGAAGTACAGCCAGAGCTCTCTTTAGAGGCAAGGATGGCTAAATTAAGACTAACACACTTTTTTTGTAAAGTGGGGCCAGTCCTTGGAAAAAGACATCATGTTTGGAAAAGTTGACGTACAGTGAAGGAGAAGATAGTCAATGAGATAGATTGATAAAATAACTGTAACAATGGACTTGAGTTTGCAAAAGATTGAAAGGATGGCAAAGGAAAGGGATTCTTTTTATTCTGTTGTTTGTAGATTCACTATAAGCTATAGTTGACTCACTAGCCCTGAATAACAGCAATAAGAAAATTGGAGACAAAGATCAAAGTGAGATTATATACACAGAAAGGAAAACACATCAGTAACACAATTTTTAATATTACTTGTTTTCAAGCAATATAAGCAAACTAGATATAAGTTACCCTGTAATTGACACTTAAATGACACTTACATTTTTACTTGCTATATATAAAAATCAACAATAGATTAAAATGCTATGATTGAGTATTATGGTTAGCACAGGAATCCAGAATTAAGGTTGCATAGAGAAGTGTACTAGGGGTGGGGGTGGGGGGGAAAGGGACATGGGAATTGTAAACTAATGAAGGAATTTCTTTTTCTTTTTCTTTTTTTTTAAACAAAAACAAAAACAAAAAACCCAAAAAAACAAAAATGGATGCCTGGTGGAACTCTGCCATTCTACACGTGATTTAGTTCAGAAATCAAGCCTTGAATAAATACACCTGCTTGGCAGAAACAGGAAAAAAATGCTCCTATGGAAGGCAAAGAATACAACCATCTCCAAGAATGGAATCCATGTATGTCTGTAGGCCTTTCTCTAGAGGCAACATTAGTACCACCATTCTAAAGTGTTTGTAATAAATGTTATTTGAAATGTTTATGTGAGAAAGAATATGATTAGCCTAAGTTAGATCATATGGTTACTTAGTTCCTGTCTTTATTAGTGGCTTACACAACTGCACATGAAAAGTCGGGCTTAACATAATACTTAATTAACACTGTTAGAAATTTACTATAGATTGCTGAGTCTCCTAAGCCTCATGTAAATGTTGGCATTTGACATATGTTGGAAGAAGGCATGCTTGATGAATGAATAGATTCAATATGACATTCAAAAAAAATTTTATCCATGCACACAAAATGAATACAAATTAGAGTAACGTTTCTGTGAGCCACTAAAGATACTTTCAGAACAAGTGATGGTATCTATTAACTTTCAAAACTGTGTTGCCATCAAGCGTGAAGTAACACTTAGTGGACCTCCTCGCTGGTTTTAAGGAGGCTGCAAATTGCACAGGAGATTGCATGTCTTCCTCCTGCAGAGCTGCTGGTGGATCAGAGAGGCACTGCCTTTGGATTTGTAGCACAACTCTCCACCAACTATGCCATCTCTAGTAAATGTTGTTATGTACCTTGCAGTTAGAACCACTTATAGCTGACCTTCAAATGGGTTTTCAGAGGCAGTAAGTTGTATAGGAGGAGATGGTTCATTTTTCTCCCACACACAGCTGGTGGATTTCAACCTAGTGCCTTTGGATTAACTGATCTCTCCTTAATTACTGTCTCTGTTTACCCTCGAGTTAGGACCCACCCATAGCTGACCCTACAGTGGGTTTTCAGAGACAGTAAATGACGTGGGAGGAAATCATACATCCTTCTCCTGCAGAACACCTGGTGGACTTGAACTGTGAGCCTTTGGGATTGTAGCACAGTTTCTTACCACTAGGCCATAAGAGCTCCCTCCTTAGTTACTGCTAAGTGGTTTTTAATTTAAGTCATTTCACATTTTATATTTTTATATAACTTTATTTTTAGTAAATTTAAACTATTGCAAAACCAGGGACATATGAGAAATAATAACAAACTTTTGTGTATTTGACCATCATCTCTTTCTTTAGCCAAGTGTTTCTTACATTATTCTTGTGGTATATTTTATTTAATTCAAATATTATTTTAATACAAGGAGATCTTGTTTTATTGCTTTCTGCTTTACTATACTTCATATATATTGTTCCTTTTACAAACTGGTGTGTGGCAATCTTGAGCTAATATATAAAGGCTTAAAGTAAGTGGACTTAAGTTTCATACGCCCTTGTTGTTGTTGTTGTCATGTGCCATCAAGTAATCTGCAACTTATAGCGAATTTATGTACAATAGCTCTGAATCCTGCCCTATCCTGAGTTAATCTTGCTGTCTCCAACACACCTCCCCTCATTACCCTAGTTAACTATGTCAGTCCATCCATCCAGGGTCTTCTCCTGTGCTGTCCCTCCACCCTTCCAAGCCAGATGTCCTTCTCCATGGACTGATCCCTTCTGACAACATGCCCAACGTATGTGAGATGAGCTTCAAAATCTTGCCATACATGTTCATATCCCTGAAGATGTATCATGGGGGGGTTGCAACCTAGAAGACACAAATTTAACTAACAAGTTATAAGTACATGAGTCAAAAATTATGGAAAAGTAAAAGAAAAGATTCTTTCGTTGTTTTACAAACCCTCCCCCAGGTCCCCTCCACCGTGTAGCCCTCTCTCTAGACTCCTGTGATGACAGAAATACCTAGTCACATATCTCTTTTACACAGTTTTCTCCCTCCTCTGTTTCAGTGCAGTATACATTATTGAACACATCTTACTCAGTCTCTCCCCAACCCTGAGGTTAGTCCCATTCTACAACAGTGGCATCATGTAATAGTTGTCCTTTTGTGACTGGGATATTTCACTCAGCATAATGTTCTCCAGAGTCAACCATTTTGAATAATATTGCATGAGTTCCTTGTTTTTTAATGCAGCATAGTATTCCATTGTGCAAATATACCACAGCTTCTCTAGCCATTCGTTTGTTGATGGGCACTTAGGTTGTTTCCAACTCCTTGCTATTGTGAACAAAGCTGCAATAAACATGGGTGTGCATATATCTGCTTGGATGTCAGCTATGGTCTCTTCAGGGTATATTCCCAGTAGTGGAATTGCTGGGTCAAATGGTATCTCTATTTGCAACTTTTTGAGAAAGCGCCATACTGCTTTCCACAGGGGTTGCACCATTTTACACTCCCACCAACAGTGAATCGGGTTCCAGTTTCTCCACAACCTCGCCAGCATTTGTTGCTTGCTGTTCTGTTAAATTTTGCTGTTTTGACTGGGGTGAGATGATATCTCATAGTTGTTTTAATTTGCATCGCCAGACAAATTTCTAACTACTGGTTATCCCACGCTTTCTTCTTCCGTCTTGTTCTGTCGAACCTCGGCCTTAGTAATTATGATTACATTGCATGCTAATTGTTATCACAACAATATTTGTCACTCGCAATGCAGGATTCAGACTTTTGAAACATCCAGCTATAAAGTCTCATCAATGAAACTTATTGAACCTTTTATGTTGTCTTTGTCCTTAGACTGGATTCCTATTTGAGATGAAAGCCCAAGGCAAAAAAAATACATATACAATATATTATTATTATGAATTATTATTATTATTACTATAATAGTTGATGAATAAGCCATTAAAGTGGGAAGTTAACAAATGAAGGAGTGAAAGCCAGCATAAGAGAGAAATTCCTGAACAGGCAAAACTTTGTAATGAGATCAACTCACTTGGTTTCTTGAACCATTTTTAGTATAGTTAAGTAAACACATTCCATCTAGACAAAATTTTACTGCAGAAAGAAGGAAGTAAAGTTTTGCTTTGTTTTTTGCCTACCTGCAGATGACCAAAGTCTCAGAGCATATTCAGTAGTATTAACTGATTTCACCAGGAAACAACAGCTTAAAATGACCACAGGTTCACCTTGTCATCATACAACTCTGATGATTGGGAACTTTTTGCTTATTGATGAGGGAGCTCTGGAAATGTACTTAGTACAAAATTGTATTGCTAACTCAAAGATTATGCTCCTTTCATGGTTAAAATTAAGCTGTTTTAAAGGAGAAAGATGGACGGTTTCCTCCCATGTAACTTACAGCCTTTAAAATCCAGTGGGAAGTCAGCTATGAGCCAGTTCCAAGTTGAGGAGAATGAGTTTGAATTTTGTTTATTGGTAGTGTTATTAGTAATACTTGATTTGGTTTTTGTTGTTGTTGTGAGCCTTCACATTTGAATCTTGTCCTATCCTGTGCCATTCACATCATGTCTCACACACTTGAGCTCATTGCTGCAGTCACTATGTGAATCCATGTCATTAAGGGTCTTCCTCTCTTTCACTTACCCTACACCTTTCAAAGCATGATGTCCTCTTCCAAGAAATAGCTTCTCCTAGCAGCATACCAAAGATATGTGAGATGAAGCTTTGTTATCCTTGCCTTAAGAAACATTCTCTCTGCATTTTATTCAAGACAAATCTGCTCTGTTGGCAGTCCATGCGATATTCAATATTGTTCTCCAGTATCACAGCTCAAAAGCATCAGTTCTTCTGTCATCCTTATTTGTTGTCCAACTTTCAGATACATAGCAAGTGACAAAAAATACTATAGCCTGAAACTGAGGTAATTGCTCTTAGATAATTTTTAGAGGTCCCTGATGACAGATTTTTTCCCAATGCTCTATGTTTCCTGTGTTATGTAGATGACACAGCCTTAATTTTTCAAACTGAGGAGGTCCTGAAGCTTTTTCTGCAGAGGGTCAAGGACTATAGTTTGCAATATGATTGAAGCTCAACATCAAGAAAATGTAGATTCTCACCACTTGGGCCATTGGCAAAATCATGATAGATGAAGAAGATACTGAGATTGTTAACAATTTCAACTTGCTCAGTTCCACAATTAACACTGTTAGAACCAGCAGTCAGAACATCAAAAGATAAATTGCATTAAGGAAATCTGCTGTCAGGGACCTCTTTAAAGTCATAAAGAGGTGTCAGTCTAGAGACTACGTAGGTTCAACTGATCCAGGCCACAGTTTTTGTAATTACTTGCTATACGTCAGATAGCTGGTCAGTGGCCAAAAAGACAGAAGAATCGATGCCTTTGAGTTGTGGTGCTGGAGAAGAACTTCCAAGAGAACTAACTGGTCTTTCCTGGAGAGAGTGAAACCAAGCTGCTCCTTGGAGGAAGGGATTTTGAGATTCCTTCTCACACACTTACAATATATTGTTAGGAAGGACCAGTCTTTAGAGAAGTATATATTATGCTTGAAAAGGTGGAGGAACAGATCACGAGTGGAAGACTCCAGATCACATGCATAAAACGTATTGTCAGGAGGGACCAGTCTTTGGAATAGTATATATCATGCTTGAAAGGGTCGATAGACAGTGCAGGAATGGAAGACCCCAAAAGAGATGGGATAATAAAAATAGATTTGTCAGAAACAGTGAGATTGGCTCAGGATAGAGCAACATTTAGAGCTAAATTGTGTGTATGGTCGCTATGAATCGACTCGATGGCACATAACAACAATAATAACAACATGTCTCCTTATCTTCTGACTGCTGGTACTAATTCTGTTGATTATGGATTTAAATCAGATGAAATTGTTGACAACTGCATCTATCATGTGGTTATTGTGTCATTGGTGAGGTTCTTTGTATTCTTGCTGTTGAGATGCAATCCATATTGAAGCCCTTGATCTTCTGCAGCAAATGTTTCAAGTCTTCCTCACTTTCCCACTTTGATCTTCTGCATTATTGTGCCAAAATGTTCCAATTTGTAGGGTGACCTAAAAGAGACAGGACAAAGATCTCAGTTGTGAGATAAGTATTTTAACCTATTATTAGGCATGTATAAATTGGTTACTTACATGTTAAAGGCTTGGGCTTATTTTTGTGCTCTTGAGTTAACTCACACTAATAGTAATCCTTTCAACAATAGCTCTAAACCTTGCCAGATCCCACAGCATCTTCATAATCTTGCATATGCCACATTAGCCAGTGACTGCAGTCACTATGTCAGTGTATTTTATTGAGGATCTCCATCTCCTTCTCTAGCTTTCTACCTTTTGAAGCATAAGCATTTTTTCCAGTGGCTGAACCCATTCTGACAGGATGCTTGACATATGTGAGGCAAAAATGTCACCATTTTTACTTCTAGGGAGTTTTCTAAAAATAGATTTGTTCCTTTTTTCTGGTATATTCATTATTCTTCAACAATATCACAATTCAAATGAATTCGAATTTTTTAGTTTCTTATCGAGTCATTGTCCAATATTCGCATGCAAATGAAACAATTGAAAAGACAAAGGCTGGGATCAGGCAGACCCTCCCCTGGAAACCAGCATCCCTCCTCTTTAAGCACATTGAAGTGGTCCTTGACAGTAAGTAAACCCATTGAAACTCATCTTTTGATCTTTTGACATCTTAATCTATGGGTGTCCAATCTGGAACCAAATTAACATGGTCATTAAATAAATTTTTATTTTTATTGTTGTTGTTAGGTGGTGTTGGGTCAACTATGATTCACCATGACCTTATGAACAGCAGATCTGAACTCCGTCCTATCCTGTGCCATCTTCAGACTTCCTGAAATGCTAGAACCATTGCTGCAGTCACCATGTCAATCCACTTGCTTGACAGTTTTCCTCTCTTTCTCTTACCCGCCACCCTTCCAAGCATCATCTCCCTCTCCAAGAAACAGCCTCTCCTCTGGAAACTCTATGAACTTTGATAAATGTCAATGGTTGTAGAGGGCCTTCAGGCCTTTTGTTCATAGGGTTGCTATGAGTTGTGCTTGACTCAAAAGCAATGAAAAACAACAACAGGCAACATACCTGAAGTATATGAGGCAAAGCCTCATCATCTTTGCCTCCAGACAGATGTCTGTACCTTCTCCGGGACATATTTGTTTATTCTTTTGGCAGTCCATGGGATGTTCAATGCTCTTCTCTAACATCACGGATCAAAGGCATCAATTCTCTTCTGTCATCCACATTCATTGTCTAACTCTCAGATGCACAGCAAGTGATCCAAAAAAAAATGACACGCTTCAGTTCTCAAACTGACATCATTATGCATCAATAATTTGGAGAGGTCCTAAGTGCAGACTTTCCCAATGCAGTTTCTGTTGGTACATAGAGTTTTAATTGTGGATCCAAGTAAGATGAAGTTAACAGTTTCAGTCTTTTATCCATTTACCATGATGTTGCCTATTGGTCCAGTGGTAAGAATCTTTTTTTTTCCTTCTTGATATTAAGATGCAATCTATACTGAAGGCTGCATTCCTTCTGCAACAAGTGTTTCAAGTCCTTTCTTTCAGCAAGCAAGAGTGTGTCATCTGCATAATATAGGTTATTAATGAGTCTCCCTCTGATCTTAATACCACATTCCTCTTCATAGAGTCCACTTTCTCAATTCATTTGCTCAGCTTACAGATTGAATAGATATGGAGAGAACAATTACAACCTGGTCACACTTCCTTCTTAAATCTAAAACATGCAGTGCCTTCCCCTGCTTTGTCCACACAACAGCTTTCTGGTCTAGGTTTAGGTTTCACACAAACAGTTAAGCGCTCTGGGCTTCCCATTCTTCTTGTCAGCCACAGCTTCTTATGACGCACACAATCAAACACCTACGCATAGTCAATAAAGCACAAATAGACATTCTTCTGGTATTCTCTACTTTCAAACAGGATCCATCTCATTTCAGCGATGATTTCCCTGATGCTGTGGCCTCTTTTCAATCCCGCTTGAAGTTCTGGCAGTTCCCTCTCTATATATTGTTTTAGCCATTTTTGAATAATCTTCAGCAGTATTTCACTCACATGGGATAGTGATATTATTAAATTGTTTCCACCCTCTTGGGATCACCTTTCTTGGGAAGGGGAACAAATATAGACCACTTGCAATCCATTGGTCAGACAGCTGTCCTCCAAATTTCCTGGCATAGACAGGTAAATGAATCCAAGGTTGAATCTGTTAATTGAAATATGTCAATTGGTATCCCATAAATTCCTGGGGCCTTATTTTTTTTTGCCAATGCCTTCAATGTAACTTCCACTTCCTACTTCACTACCATTGGCTCCCGTTTATATACTATTTTCTGAAATTGTTTAGTGTCAATCAGTTATTTTTGGTACAGTGAATCTGTGTATTCTCTCCATCTTTCTTTGATGTTTCCTAGGTCATTTATTATGTTGTCCATTTCATCTTTAAGTATTGTGACTCAAGGCTAAAATTTGTTTTTTCATTTCTTTTGCTTGAGAAATGCAAAGTGACTTTTCCTCTTTTAAATCTCCAATCCCAGCTTTTCTGCACATTCTGTTAACACTTTGCTTTGCCTGCTTAGAGTTGCCTTTTGCAGTTTTCTGTTCAGCTCTTACTTCTTCATGTTTTTCCTTTGTTTTGGCTTCTTGACACTCTAGTGCAATTGTCATCATCTCTTCTGACAAACATTTCATTTATTTTCTTTCTTCTCTGTCTTTGTAATGACTTCCTCTCTTCATGACTGATATCCTTGATCCATAGCCTCCCCTGTCTTCGATCATTGGTGTTTAATGCCTCAAACCTATTCCTAACATGATCTTGAAATTCAGATGAAATAGATTCAAGACCATATCCTGGTTCTTACAGACTTCTTTTTTCTTTGAACTTACATATGAATAATTGATGTTCTGACCTACAGTCTGCGCCTGGTCTAGTTTTGACTGCTGATATTGAGCTTCTCCAATTATTTCTTCGAAAGATGTAGTAAAGTTTCATTCCTATGCAGCCAATCAGGTGAAATCCATGTGTAAATTTGTCATTTGTGTCTTTAAAAGCAGCTATTTGCAATAAATAAATCACTGGAAATACACAATTCTATTTCCAGCCTCATTTCTATCACAAGTATTTTCCAACTACTATACCTTCTTCACTAATTCCAACTTTTGTATTCCATCACATCTTAATTGTACATATGGTCAATTTTGGACTGTATGTTTTGCTAACAATTTCTTCCTCTTTGGCTTTAGATGTAGGAGTGTATATTTGAATAATAGTCATGTTAACAGGTCTTCCTAGTATGCTTATGGATAATGTCTCATCATTCACAACATTGTATTTCAGGATAGAACTTGATATTTATATTTTACTATGAATACAACACCATGTTTCTTCTTTTTTCATTCCCAGCATGTTATACCATATGATTATCTGATTCCAATTTGCCAAAACTGGTCCATTTCATCTATCTAATGCCAAGTAAGTTGATGTATTCCACTTAATTGTTATCAATTTTCACCTTTCTAACATTTATAAATTCCATGTTTCAATTATTAAATGCTGTTTTTCACTGTTTTCCTTATTTCAACTAACTTCCAGTATGGGCTCTACCACCACAGTATTATAACTGTCTGTGTTCCTCTAGTGTTCATAGGGTTTTCAAAGACCTGACATTTATGACATAGATGGCCATTCCTGCTTTCTAGTCTATTTTACTCTGGGAACTTTACTAAAACCTGTCCACAATATTTAACCCTTTTGGCATTTGACATACCAGTGGCACAGCTTTTAGTTTCACAGTAGCCCAGTTATCTCAGTAAAGCAAACTGACAGACAAGTGCTATATGAAGTAGAAGAATGTTCTCCTCAAACACAAAAATCTGTCAATTTAGTTTATAATACTAATAGTAAATTAGTATTCTGATTACTCATTCAAACAAAATGACCAATCAGCAGCTTAATAAAATAAAAAATTATTGCTCAGCTTACTTACATCTGATTATTAATTAAATCAATACAACTTACTTTCTGAAATTCAACAGCTTCAGAAAAGAAGCTTCAAATAAGAGACTCTCGGGTTGTAACCAACCAACTTTTAAACACAAAGGCCTGCCCACAAGATCCTGATTGGTTTAAACAAGAGGTTTTACAGCCCACAAGAGACTCTCAACCAAGACCAAATCAATTTTTAAACACATAGGCCCTCTCAGTAGGTCCTGATTGGTTTAAACAAGAGGCTTCCAGCACACAACTGACTGCTAATTCAATCAAAGCGACTAACCGTCATACAATTGATTTCTAATTCAATCAATTTATATTAATGAAATACTTTCCATGGAAAACGTTAACTAATAATTTTGAACTTGAGTTAGATCATTTGGCTTAAGACAAATACATTAAATATACCTTTGAAAAATGAAGTTTAATGCCCAAGTTTCATCTCTCTATTTCAACATTATGCGTTTAATTTAATTCACTAGCTACATTTGTAATAACTTCAGAAGTTTCCAGAATTATATTCAGTTGTTTAAGAGAGGGGAGATATGTTTATTAAATTCATTTTAAAAGTGAAATAATTTCTGTAAAATATATTCAGTACATGAAAATGATAATATTTATTTTATCTGTCTATAACTTGGGTAAAGACCTATTACACTTAATTAAGATTAAATTCTGTTTTATCTTTTCAAGAATGGATTATCTCTGGCTCACTTATAAGAAATTCTACAAAAAGAATTCTATCTAAAAAGTTTTATCAAAGTGTGAAACTCTTTATCTTTTTATAAAGATCATAAAATAGTTTTAAAACTACTTCATGTGAATAGTATTTACCCTACAGGAAAATGTAGGCTTCATTTACAGTGTGCAGCCATTCAAAACAACATTACTTTGCCTAGGCTATTAAAGTAATCATCCAATTTAAGAACATATTACTGAGAAGACACCATCTGGCATAATACACAATCTAGTGGGCAGGATTAGTTTTACTATAGCTTTTTAGTGAAAGCATAAAGTAACATGGCTAATCTGTTAAATAGCCCTGTACAATATTAAATGTGATCACAAATCCATAAGATAGAGAAGGTAAAACACATTATAGAGTATTTATCCTTTAATAAAAATTGATTCTGAAAAATTATGTTTAGAATAAACTTCATTTAAGTAGAAAAAGGCATAAATGATAAAAACTTAAAATACTGTATTTTCTCACACATACTAAGCAACATATCTAAATACTTTGCTATAATTGACATAAAGAGCTCATTTCTAATAGAAGAAATAGTCATTTTTTTGGCTCAATATTAGGATAAGATAATTTACAAAAGTATTTAGATAGACATGCATGCTAGATAGACATGCATGCTTTTAGACAAGAGACTAAAGGCAGACATGACATCGTGAGCTCAATCAAGTTCAAGCTCATGACTCCTTATGACTGAATGCACAGGGAACAAAATGATGCTTATGGTGTCAGGGGTTTCATGTTGAAAATGGCTTTTTAATCCATTGCTTGATTTGAACTTTTCCACATAGATGAATGGGAGCATGTGAATGGGTTGTGTTGGTCTGTTCACAAAGAGATTGGATACTCTTGACATTATGTTGAGCAGATTCAGGAGCAGAAATAGGAAATGTAACTACCAGCAAAGAGAAAGCAGAAGATGCAGAATGCATGTCCTTTGGGATCAAAGAATCCTGCACCACTCAACGTAGGGCTTACAGGAACAGCAGCCAAAGCAGAGAACCAGAGACCCAGTATTAGAAGTGATGGCTTCCTTACAGAATCAAGGTCAGGGGCAATCACCCAAACTTGTTGGTAGCCTCAGGGTGGGGAGACGGCATATTTGGAAAGACAAAAAGAGCTTTGATGATCCATTATTGTTTACTGTCAAGTCAGAACTAACTCATAGCTGACCTTCCAGCAGATTTTCAGAGGTTATAAATCACACAGGAAAAGACTGCCTATCCTTTTCCCAAAAAGCACCTGGGGGTTCACACTGCTTGCCTTTGGATTTGCAGTGCAGCTTCTTGCCACTAGGCCACAAGACCTTCCACCCTCCCCCAGAGCTCTTGTTATTGTTGGTACCATAGAGTTGCAACGGACCCGTACCTGACCCTCCAGCAGGTTTTCAGAAGCAATTAATCACACAGGAGGAGATTGCCCATCCTTCTCCCATGGGACAGCTGGTGGCCTTGAACTTCATGCCTTCAGGATTGCAGTGCAGCTTCTTGCCACTAGGCTACCAGAGCGCCCTGTCAGAATGCCTATTATTGCTATGTATCGTTGAGTCTGAACTGACCCATAACTGACCCTTCAGAGGGTTTCCCATCAAATGGGAAGATATTGCCCATCCAAAGCTCCTAGTGGTAGGCAATCGCAGTATTAGCCCAGAGGTATGCATTTTTAATCTGCCAGCTTTTCCCCAGGAGAAAGATGAATAGTCTTCCCCTGCAATTAACTGCTTCTGAAAACCTGCTTTAAGTGCCTCTGAAAATCTACTGGAGGGCCAGTTATGAGTTGTTAGATAATATACAAGAAAAAAAAACACACAACAACATAAAATCAAGAGAGCTTTGTATACCACTGGCCTCAAGTAAAAAGGCTGATGGCTGAATGACATGTGAGAAAGCTTCAGAAGCTTTACTGTCTGAGAAATTGTAATCTGTTAACTTCCCTAATAAACATCATAATCATGAGTATGGTTCTATGTGGCCTGTGAGCAATTGCAAAAGATTTCAGACCCAATAGAACAGTGATTAGTGTTGGAATTAGTAGACATAGGTCAGAGAAGATGGGGACATGTCTGACCTAATGAGAATTGATTTTGTATTGTAGATGATGTTGTAATGGTTTCCCATTGTGGACAGTGTTTGGTGAAGCCCCCAGTTGTAAAACAGGTTTGGAAGCAGGAATGGCATCCACTTCCTAAACCACATGCCTCTGGAATCTCTATGAACTTGGAGAAACAACAATAGCTATGGAAAGGCATTAGGTCTTTTGTTCATAGAGTCACTGTGAGTCGACCTCGACTCAATGGCAATCAGTAACAATAACAACAGATGCTATTGACAGGGCTCAGCCTTGTGGACTTAGTAGATGTCAGATATGGCCACCTCCATGCCGCCTTTGCTTTTTTTCTTTTTTTGCAATGATTGACTTAGGACAGGCCATGTTTGGTTGCAGATGTGCCATTATGGTTTATAGTTCTTCACTGACTGGTTTTTGGAAGTAAATCTCTAGACCTTTTTGCCTACTCAGATTTAATCTGGATATTTTACTGAAACCATTTCATCATCACAACCTATAAATTTCCACTGACTGATGAATGGTGATTACACCTGAATCAGATGTGCTGGCCAGGAATCTAACCTGTTATCTCTCGTATGGAAGACAGAGATTAGACAGTGATCCAACAGTATCTCTAAAAGGCATGTCTGGATTTAAAACAAAACAAAATAACAGAAAACCACACACTTCATTTTACATAGGTTAAAGAAGTTTAAAATTGTAAAATCTCTGATTAACTTTAATGAAAACCGTTTTTTATATAAGCTGCCTATTTAAAATATGTCTTTCTTATTGCCTTCAGCCTACATATTGCTCTGTTAAATGCACATTATAATCACTATGAAAACAGCAACTGCTCTCCATATGGCTAAGCTGTCATTATTGTATAATGTATATAAAGGTTGTCATGATTAGCATTGATCCTTTCGGTGTTCTCAAAAAAATTTTGGTCATCTGGTTGGTCTTCAAAGGCTCAGAAATTTGAAGATTTCTCTGTTTATAATGATTGTCAATTTTTCTTTTGTTCAAATGCTTATAAATGATGGCTAGATTTTACAAAAAATATTAGTTCCCATCATGAATGAGGTGATGAGAGTCATTAAGGCCACGCAACTTAAGGTGCTTGACTGTAATCTGAAATGCTAATGGTTTGATTTTACCCAGAGATACTTTAGAATAATGATCTACTTATCTATTTACAAAAGATCAGTCACTGAAAATGCATTCTGGTATAGTTCCACTCTCACATACATTAGGTCACTACAGTCAGAAGTGAATCAATAATAATAGGCATAATCGCCTACTATATGAAGTTAATAATGAGCTTTTAGAAGTTATGTCCTGTATAAATTTTTGTTTATTCTTTTACTTGTCCTCATAATTTTTTAAAATATAAATTGATGCTCTTTTATATACAGTGAAAAAATAATCATAATCTTGCCTCAAACATTTTATAGTAAAATGATGAACATGGAATATATGGAATATTGTATGTAGATTGTATTAATGTTTGTGTTTGTAGTGAAGGAAAATTATACTTGTAATTTTTGATAAAAAAACAATATAATGAGGCTAAAATTATGATTGTTTTCCTAGGAAATAGAAAGAGAGTATTGTGGATATGACTGGATCACATGTTAATGAAGCAAATAAATATAATCGTTGTGTCCAAATGTTGTTAAACTCTAAAATATGAGAAAATTTAGGACTAAGTGTATGAAGCAAAATAAGCAGGGAAACAAACTCAGATCAATAAAAATACAGGTCTAATGGTAAGAACCTACACTGCAATCCCAAAGGTCCTTGATTTGAATCTACTAGTTGTTCCAGGGAATAAGGCAGAGTAATCTCCTGTGGATTTATTACTGCCTCTGAAAACCTGGTAGAGGGTCAGCTATGAGTTGATTCTGACTCGATGGCACAAAACAACAATACGGATAGAATGTGTGAACTAATGAAATGAATAATTCATTGACACTTGCTAACCATACAACCAGAGCCAATTCTACAAAATATAAATCGAAGTTAATCCCATCTTTAAGGAAGCTTAAAGTTGAGAAGGACTGTAAATACATAAATTTTAGCTTGATCCGAGAAAATTTAAAAATATATATCCACTTAAGTAATCATACAGAAAGAAAAATGGACGGGAGTTAGGCAATTTGTTGTTCTCTTCAGCCTTTGCTTTACGTGGTTAAAGTATCAGTTTTTGAAAGTTTCTTAGTTCTTAAAATATGCTTACCTCTGTTACAAAATAGGAAAAATACAATGCTTCATTATAGGGTGCTTATAAGCTGCATAAACAATTTTATTGAAACACCAGAACTCAAAAGCAAAGTCAATTTCAACACATGAAAACCATCAATTGGCTTTCTGAGGCTGTAAAACTCTGCTAGAAGAGTCCACTTCATCTTTGTTTTACAGAGTAGCAAAAATTTTAGATTAGAGCCGTGGACTTTTTGGTTAGCATCTCAATATGTAAATGCATTAAGTGCTGTCTAGTCATAGACGACTGTGCATACATAAGGCTTAACAATTTGCTTAAGCGAAAAAGTTTTACTCTGCAGCACATAGAGTCACCATGAATAAAAATTTTTCCAAAACCAACTGACGCTAGTATTATTGTGAGAATAATATGTTAAAAATATAATTTGTTGTCTACAAGTCTCGGTATTATCCTTATTTAAGTAAGACTTCTACATATCTTACTTAACCATATATAAAATACAATTTTTGTTATATTTGGAAAATAAATGAATATAAGTCTAACCTAACACTACAACCAAAATACAGCAGTATTTAATCATCATAAATCTCTTATTCTTGCTTCCAGTATATGGTCACATCCACTGTCTCTCTTCTACATCAGCTTTAATCCCTGCAAACTGCACTTTGGTTTTCCATCTTTGTGGCTTTTTTATGTCAGTAATGTCATATAAGTGAAATAATATGGTTTATAACCTTGAAACTGACTGTTTTACTTGGCATAATATAATTGAAATGTATCTAAATTGCTGTGTGTATAATCAAAATTCTTTGCCTTTATTATTTTTAAAGAACAACAATGTTGATGTAAAGACCAAAATGTATCTGATCCAATCTGTGACCTTTTCAGTTACTGAAGTATGTTTAGAGAATCAATAGCTTTAAGCTGTAGCTTTGGAGAAGAGTACTGAACATCCCATGGACTGTCAAAGAACTAAGAAAGATGTATCGGAGGAAATGCAACCAAACACGCTCCTTTGAGGCAAGGATAATGAAATTCTTTTCACATACTCTGGACATGTTGTTAGAAGGGGCGAGTTCTTAAAAAAATATGTCATGGTCGGAAAGGTTTTCAAACTGACATTATTGATCCTCAGTATTTTGGACAAATATCTGATACAGTAAGTTTCCTGATCTGTTGACTGCTGATACCAAAGGTATTGATTGTGAATCCACGTAAGATGAAATCACTCACAATTCCAATCTTTTCTTCATCTTACATCATGTTGCCTATCAGTCCAGTGGTAAAGATTGTTGTTTTCTTGATGTTGACATGTAATCCATATGGAAGACTGTAATTCTTGATCTTCTGCAGCAAGTGTCTCAGATGCTCCTCTCTTTCAGCAAGTAAGGCTGTGTCACCTCATAACATACATTGTTAATGAGTCTTCCTACAATCCTGATTTCATGTTCTTCTTCATAAAGTCTAGCTTCTCAAATTATTTTCTCAGTATAAAAATAGAATCAGTATGGAGAAAGGATACAACCCTCACACACATCTAATTTAAAACAGCATTGTTCCCTTGCTATGTTTGGACAACAGCTTCTTGGTCTAGGTAACGGTTTCACATGAGCACAATCAAATACTGTGTGATTCCCATTCTGCAAATTTAGTAGAAACTTATTATGATCCACACAGTCAGATGTCTTTGCATAGTCAATGAAACAAATAAATATGTTTCTGCTTTTCCTTGCTTTCAGTCAAGATTCAACTGACATCAGCGATGATATCGCTGATGCCATGATCTCTTCTAAACCCAGCCTGAACTTACTATAATTCTCTGTCAATTTCTTGTTCTAGCCATTTTGGGCTGATCTTCAGTAATATTTTACTTGCATACAATATTAATGGTATTGTTTGAGAATTTCCATATTCTGTTTGATTACCTTTCTCGGGAATGGGAATTAATATGGTTCTCTTCCAATCAGTTGACTAGGCAACTGTCCTCCAAAATCCTGACACAGGTTGGTAAGCACATTTAGGGTTGCAACTGCTATTGAAACATATCAATTGATATCCCATTGATTCCTTAGGATTTTTTTTTTTCATTGCCTTCAGTGCTTCGTGAACTTCTTTCTTTATTATCGTTGACTCATTTACTCTTGTTCATAACGGAGAAGGATGGGTAATCTCCTCCCCTGCAATTAACTGCCTCTGAAACCTGCCAGAGTTCCAACTATCATTTCCCACCCTATGTTACACAACAACAAAAATAACTTGTTCATATGGGACCTCTTGAAATTTTTGTGTTTACCAATTCTTTTTGGTATTTATATATACTCAGTGTACTCAGTATATTAATATACTCGGTGTATTTTTTAATCTTTTAATGGTTTTTTGATCATTCAAGAAATTGTTTATAACATCTCTCAGTGTTGTAATTAGAGACTTGTGGTTGTTGGGTTGTTGTTTTTTTGTTTGTTGTGTTTTGGGTGTGTTTTATTTTTTAAGTCCTTTCAGCTTAAGAAATGTTGAGTGAGTTTTCCCTTTTTATTCTTTGGCTCCATCTTTTTGCACATTTAATCACAATGTTTTGTTTTTGTTCTTGAGCTATTCTTTGTAATCTTCCATTCGGTTCTGTTACTTTAGCATCTCTTCCCTTGATTTGGGCATCTCGACACTCTAATGCAATTTTTCAGAGTCTCTTCTGACATCTATTTTTGTATTTTTTCCCCCCTTCTGCCTTTGTAATGACCTTTTGCTCTTTTCATGGCTGATATCCTTGATGTCATCTCAAAACTCCTTTGGTCTTCAATCACTGGTGTTTAAAGCCACTAATTTATTTTTAATGTGTTTTTTATAATTTAGGTAGAATAGACTACAGGTTGTATTTTTGGTTTTGTGGGTTTGTTTTAACTTTCTTTAACTTACAGCGAGTATTAAGTCAAGGTTATCATTCTTCTTCATGCCATACCATGACAGTATTTTCATTCATTACTTTTGCTCAAATTATGTCCTTAGAAAAGTATATCCTTTCTAAGTATGACTGAATTTCAAGAATTTTCCTAAACAAAAATATTTCCTAAATAAAAGCAAAACAAAAAAAATGTAGGAAACATTCAATGATTTCTGTTTGTTTGAAATATGTTCCTAAAACATAACTGCAGAAAAAGAGTAAGACCATAGCATTGAGAAATTATGTGTAGCTGAAAACTAACTTCCTTGGGTAATTTAATAAAAATACATCTTATCTATAAATGAGCACACATACAAAAATAACATTTCCTTTGCATTTTCTAAAAATGATTTTTCCCCAGAACATATGTTAGCATTTCATGTAAGGTCTTTATTAAAAATGCCCTGGCATTTCTGCTTGTCTGAATAGAATTTCACTGCCTCACACATCTTGAACATTATAAAATGCCGCATTAACCTTTCTAAGAGAGCTTGGAATGAGACAGAAGATATATTTTTTTCGAGGAGAATGTATTATTCATTAAGTAAATAATAGAAGCAATATGAAAGAATTGTCTGGGTACTAAAATTTAATCAAAGCAATTAAAGTCTAAGGTGTTAATATATTGCTAGACATAATCAGAGTCATTAAATATTCTTGGACTTTTCCTTCAGGAATGAAATAGACTTCTACTTCAAGCCTCTCATTTTTTATTATGTCTCATTATTTTTATACTGACTCATGATTCTGAATTTATGCTAAGTATTTTTGAAAAAAATACCTTGCATTTTACATTATTGTTTGTAGTGCCCATATATGATAAATCAATTGTAGCTTAGTTGTTTTATTGTTGTTGTTTTTTAAAATCTTAGTGGGACAGTTATGATTTAGTAGTAGAATTCCCACAGTTTATGTGGAAGATTCAAGTTCAATTCCTAGCAAATACAACTGATATGGAGAAGAGTTGTTTTTAGTGTCTCATTGGTACCTATGATGCTGAAATAGTTATAGAGGAATGTCTAGCTTCAGCACAATAAACAGAAAAGACAGACTTCCAAAAACCAGGTAATGAAAATACTGTGGGTAGTAATGATTGAAAGCTTGACTTACAAATAATCATAGCTTTGGAGCATGAGGGGGGGCAGTGGTTCATTCTGTTGTACATAGAATTGTCATGATTCCATGAGTCTGAGACTACTTACAACAGATAATAACAAAAATTGTTAATTTAAATAATAATGAAAAATGCTACTGCAATCCCAGACTGCTAAAAAAAATAATCTTCTATTTGGAACCAATCATAGCTGACTATTAGCTGGGTTTTCCAGAATATAAATTGCATGGGAAGAGATTACCTATTTTTCTCCCAAGGAGTAGATACATACATGAATACAAACCATTAAAGAGATAAGGACATGGTTAGCCATGTAGCTCCTGATATACTATATCACTAGAACTTTGTTATATGGATATAATTATTTCTATTCTGTGAAATTAATAATTTTTAGAAAATCATCTGTTGCTTATAATCACTTGTGATTTAGTTTTGAGTGTTTTAATGCCAATGCTATTTATGTAATCATTCTAAGACACTTTTATTGTCCGATTGGGTGAAAATAGTAATCACATAGTGAGTGTCCAAATGTGTCAAATGCCATATTAAAAAAAAAACCAAAAATAACCCCCATCCGTCACTGATGTTGAGCAGATTTCAATTAATGGTGATCCTGTAAGATGTAATAGAACTTCCTCACATGATTCCTAGGACTCCAAATTTTTAGGAAGCAGATTGTCAAATCTTCCTGTGCCAGAGTGGCTGGTGAGTCCAAATAACTGACCTTTCAGTTAACAGTCAAATATTTTATACATTGCATAGTCAAAGTTTCTCTAATGATGCCAGCCTGGATAATGTATGTCAGAATTTAATTTAGGAGTAGTATTATTGTCCTTTTACTCAAGCAACACAGAGAAGGACTTGCCTATGAGTCACGAGTATTGGAGATGATGGTGAGTGGTCACTCACTGTGAATAACCAAAATCAGGGATAGGAAATAACCTGTACCTAGAAGTCAGTATGTTATGTGCCGTCCAGTCGCCTGTGACTCATAGCGACCCTATGTACAACAGCCCTAAACTCCGATCTGTCCTGTGACAATCGCAGTCTCTGACACTCCCATCTCAATTATCCCAGTCACTGAATCAATCCACCTCATAGAGGGCCTTCCTCTCCTGCACTGTCCCTCCACCCTCTCAAGCATGATGTCCCTCTCCAAGGACCGGTTTCTCCTCACAACATGTCCAAAGTATGTTAGACGGAGCCTCAGAATCCTTGCCTCCAAGGAGCCACCCGGTTTAACCCTTTCCAGGACAAATCTTTTTGTTTTCCTAGCAGTCCATGGTATTCTCAAAACTATTCTCCAGCACCACAGCTCAAAGGCATCAATTCTCCTTCTGTCCTCCCTGGTCATTGTCCAACTCTCTGATGCATAACAAGTGATTGCGAAGACCATGGCCCGTATCAGACGCACCTTAGTCTCCAGAGAGACACCATTGCTTTTCAGTACCTTAGAGTGGTCCCTAACAGCAGACTTTCCCATGGCAATGCGCCTTTTAATTTCCTGGCTGCTGGTGCCAAGACTGTTGACTATGGAGCCAAGCAAACTAAAGCTGTGAACAATCTCAATCTCTTCACCATCCATCCTGATGCTGCCAATTGGTCCAGTGGTGAGAATCTTTGTCTTCTTGACATTGAGCCTCAGTCCATATTGTAGGCTGCAGTCCTTGACACTCTGCAGCAGGCGCTTCAGGTCCTCTTCAGTTTCAGCAGGCAGAGTTGTGTCATCCACATAACACAGATTGTTGATAAATCATCCACCAATCTTGACCCCACATTTCTCCTCATAGAGCCCAGCCTCCTGGATAATCTGTTCTGCATGTAGGTTGAAAAGGTATGGAGATAGGATGCATCCCTGGCGTACGCCCTTCCCAATTTTGAACCATGCAGTGTTCCCTTGCTCTGTTCTGACGACTGCCTCCTGGTCCAAGTATAAGTTTCCCATTAGAACGATCAAGTGTTCTGGGATTCCCATTCTTCTCAGAGTCAGCGATAGTTTGTTAGTGATCTACACAGTCAAATGCCTTTGCATAGTCAATGAAGCACTACTATCTAAAAATTGGCTAGTTGAGTGAAGCTTTCGAAGAGTCTTTAAGTTAAAGCATCTTGTTTTAAAAACCAGAAAATTAAGACTGTGCACTATAAAGATAAGAAAGGCATGATACACAAATTCGCCAGGATTATAACTACTTCACTCAAAGCTTAAATTTTGAATGCTTACTATGAACAGGTCAAGAGGATACAAATATTTATAAAATGACATGTGAGAATGTGCAAAAAGTAAAGCCTGTTGCCTACATTGATTTATATCATATTTTGATGCTTTTAATCACAATAATCATGGGAATTCAAGTGACTAAATGATCATTCAGTGTGTGTCATTGTTCTAGCAAACTAATGCTCAGTAATAAGAATTACTCGTTCTCTTTCTACCATGAAACCTGTGATTCTGATATGATGAAAGATATATTCCAAATACACTTGTGATCTCTCACAGAAAAAAAAAGTATATGGCAGCAGATAACCAGTTATG
>NW_006399751.1:29545542-29552165 GCF_000299155.1 Elephantulus edwardii | reverse complement strand
AGCAGGGTTTAGGGCTGTTGTGCATAGGGTCGCTATGAGTCGGAAACGACTCGACGGCACATAACAACAACAACAACAACAGTTCATGTATGACAAATGTCTGTCTCTTTATTCAGTGATAAAACCATGAAAAATAAGCCAACATAGTTTTCTAAGAATATTTGAGTAAAAGTTGCATGATGAGGTTTCTTTTGAACCCGTAAATTGTGAGAGCTAATGATGTTGATCTTGGTGCAGGCTGGTTGTTGTTGTTAATTGATTTCCTTTAGAAAGTTTAGGTTGGTGGTTGTTGTTGGTAATTTGACTCCTTTTAGAAAGGAAAATATTACCGAGAGAATCTCAGTTTAGGAAAGGTTATTTTATCATCTTTCATAAAAAAATATGAGAACCTATTAAAAATCGTGCTACTGTAAATAGTCCACTTTAAATGGATTTGGTGATTTCAAAATAATTTACTTGGGTCAGTTTATCAGTTTCTTATTTCCTATAGTTTTTACACTTTTAAAATTTTCTTAGTGTTATACCTTCTAAATAATTCCCTAGTCTCAAGTGATCTAAACATCATGTTACTTTGCAAATCGTTCAATGCATGCATAACTGGAAAAGACATTAAGTTGGCTGCTGGAAATGAGATGTTAATTGAATGATGAATATAGATTATAGAACTCATTTTCTTACTGAAGTATTTTTTGCTCATTTCTACATATTTACATAGCACCTATTACTATAGTATCTAGACATCTTGACAAATATGTCATTCCAATATAAAACAGTATATTTTTTGGCCAAGCCTATAAAAACCATATGGTATACTGAGCTACTCAAAAGCAAACATACATCCAAAATCACTCTGTGTGACTTGATATTCTAAATTATGATTCTGTGGCTTTGTTTTTACTGAGAGACCTTGAATAAAGAAGCAGTTCACATACTCCACAGATTACTACTATTGTGAAATCTCAATACCTAAACAGCAACAACAAAACAGTGACCATATAATGTATTCTGACTCATTGGTAAAAACTGCATTCTGTGGACATTCAAGTCTAATTTTTTATTATCACACATTGAGGACACTCTTGTAGACATTTCAGGGTGGCAACTTTCTGTTAATTAGTTCATCATATAACTATTTGCACAACCTGAGCAGTGTTCAGAGCTGTTATCTGTCTAATCAGCCATGTCACATGGATCTTGGATGAAAGCAGAGATGCTAGAAAGATGTTTATATGCTTATTGACTTTGTGAATACATCTGATTATGTGGAATATAAAAACTGATGAATTACGGTAAAAAGAATTAAAATCCTGCAACACTTAATTGTGCTTATACCAAACATACGTAGAACAAGAAATTTTCTGAGCAGAGTGAGGGAAAAGGGCATGGTTTAAAATCAGGAAAGATAGCAGGGCAGTATCCTTTCTCCTTACCTATTCAGTCAGGATGCTGAGCAAATTGTTTGGAAAAACATGACTACATGAAGAATGATATGGAAGCAGGATTGGAGGAAGACTCATCAACCATTCCAATCCCTATGACACACCTTGCTTGCTGAAAATTAGGTTTTGAAACACTTGCTGCAAAAGATCAAAGATTATAGCCTTCAATAGCTCAATATAAAGAAAGCAAAAGTCCTCACCACAGCACCAATAGGTAACACATTGAGATGTGGAGAAATGATTGTGGTTGTCAACTATTCAATTTCACTTGGATTCAGGATAACAGTAGTCAAGAAATCAAGAGATGTCTTACATTGGGGAAAATCTGCAATGAAGGACCTCTCCAAATTGGGGAAAATCAGTGATAATCAGTTAAAAGACAGAGTTGTGTCTGATCCAATCCATGATATTTAAGTTGCTTCTTATGCATCTGAAAGTTGGTCAATAAATAAGGATTACAGAGGAATAATATATGCCTTTGAATAGTGGTTTTGGAGAAGAGTACTGAATATCTCATGAACTGTCAAAAGAACAAGCACATCTGCCATAGGGGATGCACCTAGGATGTTCCTTATAGGCAAGGATGGTGAAACTGCCTCACCTTCTTTAAGCATGTTGCCAAGAGGGGTCAGTACTTGGAAGAGGTCACCATGCTGGGAAAGGTAGAGGGTCAGAAAAAAGGGAGGAGATCCTCAACTAGACAGATTGGCACAGAGACCATAATAACGAATTTGAACATATCAGAGATCATGAGGATAGTACAGGTTAAGGAAAGGTCCAGATCTATTATTTATAGGATTGCTATGAATTGTAGTTGATGTGATAGCATCTAACACTACCACCACCACATAGGCACTCTCACTCATAAGTGATCGTTATATCATTACTTCATCTAATAGTGTAACCACCAATATGGCTACTATTTCTTAAACTAGTGGTTATCCAAGGACAGTCAGCAGGTAATATCTAACCCATGTTTTCTTTGCTATGGATTGAAATAAGAATAATAGAAATATA
The DNA here is from genome assembly GCF_000299155.1 of Elephantulus edwardii. NCBI lineage: Eukaryota > Metazoa > Chordata > Mammalia > Macroscelidea > Macroscelididae > Elephantulus > Elephantulus edwardii. The sequence continues at coordinate 29,549,709 of NW_006399751.1, read as the reverse complement.
CATGTTATTTGTTTTCTAGTTACAGAATCTGAAACAAAGGAAGAAATTCGTGAGAAACGATGATTTAAAAAAATACTTAAAACAACTTAAAAGATCCTGCTTTGCTTTCAGCTTCATCCATAGTGAATCATGAGCAATGCGGCCAATCCCACAAACACACACACATACTCACACACACTCCTACATATTCCACACATGTCAAATTATAATAGCCCATTGTCCAAATTCTTGCCTCAGCTTTACATCAAACATAATCAAATTAAAATTTGAATGCCATTAAAACCATACTGACATTTTCCAGCATCTGTTATGGGTTATCCTTAAAAATATTAACTGGGTGATTGAACTAGTTGAAATATGAAATAAGATACAGTTCTCTTTTTAGATATATTTTTTGCTAATTTTTAGTGTTTTGGCCAATGATCTGTAATAAATATGTTCATGTCATGGAAAATGAATCCTGACATTCATTCACTGTTTGTTTAAAGTCAATTTTTCAAGGGACTCATAGTATGAAACTGTGCTACATTAGTGCCATGATTAGTAATCCTCAGACAAGCCATAAGTGGAAATTTCATGTTTATTATATATTCTTAAGACTCCCTTGACTGCCTTCTTACAGAATACGACTCCTGTGCATTCAGCTAAACATTTCAAATATGATTAACTTCAGGTGAGCATTTTCTGCAAATACCCTATTGATTCATGTGTTTGCCACCAGCAAGGGAGACGAGGGAGTTGTAGGAATGTTAAAAACCCACCAGAGTCTGCATCTTGATGGTGTTTACATAATTTTTTTAACACTATTCAAAGTCTGCGCTACAGCTTTCTAACGACTTTGGAGAACTGGTCTTAAGACACAGTATTTCAGAAGCCAATCTTTTGTTTTTAATGCTAAACATCAAAGTTCTGATAGTTTTCTTGAAATTTTTCCTTCCCTGTAATGAATAAAACGTAAGGACACTGTTTACTTCATGAAGATATTTTCCAATAATAGTTAAGTGAGAGGTTTATTTCTTCATTAGTACAGGAAAGTGGAGCTTCTTACAGTGTTTATAACTTTGTTAGTTTAAAAATTTCATAATGCTCTGTTTTGCATTCAACTTATCCTTAGTCCAAGAGTGTTTTGTTTTGTTTTTAATTATCACAGAGATCAGGTGACATTTTTCTTCCAGTTGATATGCTAAGGAGTTTTAACCATTAAAAAAAGGAGTATAATTATTAAAATTAGGCTAAATATTGATTTCTCCTTACCACTCTGAATGACAGTTTGAGACCTGGAAGAAATTACTCAAACATTTCAGTTTATTTTAGATTTTAAATTATCAGTATGTATAAGGGATTTTCAGTGTTTAACAGTTACTGTGTAGCCAAAAATAATCAAAATAGTTTTTCTATTAAAGATGTGAATGCTAATATCAGTATTTTGCATTAGAAATGGAAGTACAAAGAAATAGAGAAAATTGCAACAATTATGCCATTATTTAACTAATTGTTAAGAAATTATCATAACTTTGCTATGTGGTAAAATTATATCCTTTTTCTCCTAGTAATAAAAAATTCATAGTGTGTTGTTATTGTTATGTGCCGTCGAATCCTTGGCACCTCATAGCAAATCTATGTACAATATCTCTCCCTCATCCTTACCCAATCTCATAGTTTCCAGCACACCTGCCACCATTACTGCAATCATTGTGTCAATCCATCTCATCCAGGGTCTTCCTCTCCTGTGCTGAACCTCCACCCTTCCAACCATGATGTCCATCTCCAAGGACTGGTCCTTCCTGGCAACATGCGCAAAGTATTAGTAGATTCCTAATTGATATATAGCAAACTAGAATTTTATTTACACTGAGGAAACTGTTTTCAAACCACACAGAAGCAATATAGCCACCATTTTGTACTTGCTCATACTAAGCATTTTAACATCTTAATTTATATTAAATTTTAATTTCTTTTTGGTGCCCTGTCTGAATTTTAGGTATTAATCTTTATCAATTAAATGTAAAGTATATATATGTATATATATATATATATATAGTTTTTTTAAAAATGCATTATACTAATTTGCACATTTTAGAAGAAATAAATTTTGTTTTTAATCATTTAGTCTCAAAATATGGTGCATAACTGTACAGACAGGTATTTTTGCACATTCATTTCAGTCATTATGATAATAAGCATAAAGAGAGAAAAAACTGTTTTATTCCTCATTTTGGATTGTTAAACTTGTACAAGTGTTTCAATTACCATAATTCTGAAAAATTTTATGGCTTAAAATTCTAAGATAATACATTCTTTTTCTTGTATTCAATTTCATTTTTTTATTCAGTCTAAAATATCTGACAGCTGCCTTTGAATTTGTTTTGTAGGTATTTGAAAAGAGTAAAGTATAAGGTAGAGCTGAAAAAAAAGCTCGAACAAAGTTTCTTCTGACAGCCTATCATGTGATAAAAAAGATATGCTATTTTTTGCCTATTGTATGGTATTTTGATAAAAAGAGCATGGCCCTGCAATAAAACTACTTGATTCTTTAAGCTTTCTTTTCTTATTTCTTTTTAATTTCACATTGGGTTTAAGAACCTTTTATAAGAATGGTAATCACCTGATTAATCAATGCTTATAAGCATTCATTGATCACCTGCTAGACCTGTGATTCTAGTGGAAAGCATGATAGATTAAGAGTCCAAATTGTTTAGACTTCATAATCAAATGGAAATAGATCACTATCTGGAGAAAATGAAGAGAGTTGTGCGTGAGAAATGTTCTTGACTTTTCTATTTTCCATAACCCATGTCTCATAGAATTTCATTACATAAGCAGTAATTTTTGTCTCAAGATGTAAATGAAAACTCAATCACCTTATGCTCCTGGAGTTTTTCTTGTGAGAAGTCAAACAGTGTATCTCTATCTTTACATTTACTTTGTTTGACCTTTATATCTATTTTTATTGTATGACATCAATATTTGAAATAGAAATTGGAGCATGTAAGACAATAGTAAAAAGAAATTAAAATCTCAAATATAATTGTATAAAAAGAATGCATTTATATAGGCTATATGTAAATACCAAATTTTAATGATTATTTCTTACAATTTTGTTTATTCATACCATTACATGAAATTATCACAATAGGAAAAAAGCTGTTGTTGTTAACTTCTGTCAAGTATGATTCATAGTAACCTAATGAACAGCAGATCTGAAACCTGTCCTGTCCTGCACCATTCTGACACGCTGGATGCATGTTATCCCACTATCATAGCCACTGCATCAGTCCATGTTCTTGAGAGTCTCCCTCTCCTTTGCTGCATGGTGTCCCTTTCCAAAGAGTAGCCTCTCCTAACAACATGCCCAAAGTTTGTGAGACAAAGCTTTAGGAACATGTGGTTGTACTTTTTTCAAGATGTTTGTTCTTTTGATAGTCCATAGCATATTCAATACAGTTCTCCATCACTGCAATTCAAAGGCATCAATTCTGTTTGTGTCATCTTTATTGTCCAGCTCACAACCACTTTTCAGGTGATTGGAAAGAACAGGGTTTGACTAAGGTGCACCTTAGTATTTAAACTGTTATGATTGTTCTTCAGGACTTTGGAGAGGTCCCAGGCAGCAGACTTTCCTAATGCTATTGTAGAGACTGCTAAAGAATAATTAGTGCCCACATATTGTGTGTGTGTGAGTGTGTGTGTGTGTGTGTGTGTAAATCAACTCCTTAAGTTGCTTTGAGCCTAGCTAAACTTATGTACCTTACTGTTCTTCATTTTATTTATCTATTTACTCATTCAGTCATTACTGTTGGGTGAGAACCAACTTAGAGCTAACCTTCAACCAAGGTTTTGGGAGCTGTAAATCCTACAACATGAATTTGACTATCATTCTTTCACAGAGGTACTGGCAGATTTGAACAAATAGATACTGGTAAGAGTACAACTTCCTATAGACTATACTACCAAATGGATAAATATAGAAGTCTTTTGTAACTCACAAACTCAAACATTAAATATACATTAAAATATCTCTATATTAAATATAGTGTGACTGCAAATGTAAATTATTATGACACTATGTTTTGGAATATAAAAATACTTTTTCAGAAGTATATTAGCAATCCAATAACTACTGTTTTATAGGTTTTGTATAAATTGACATTAAACAGACTATTACAA
>NW_006399751.1:29534899-29545408 GCF_000299155.1 Elephantulus edwardii | reverse complement strand
AAAAAGCTCTAAGTCAGAGAAAACTGCATATTTTTTTATTTTTATTTTATTGTTTTGTGTGTGTGTGTGTACCATCAAATTGGATCTTACTGGTACAGGAGGAGATTGCCCCTCCTTCTCTGGCAAGAAAACTGCACTTTAATCTCTTGTGTCTTATTTAATTGGGTGATAGGTGAATTGTGTCCAAATCTTTACATTGTAGTTTTAAAGATTGAGGTTTATACCATGTACTCTTTTACCTGCTGCATAAAAACATGGTTGATATAGTATAACTTTAAAAATATTAATATAGAAGCAAACATTGAGTATATAAAATTTCAAATATTTCATGAAAATTATACTAATATTATACCAAAAATAATTGGCAGACACAGAAGAATTTCATGAAACAAGATATGAGCAAGAGCCCATGATGATGAAGGAAGAAGTTCAGACTGCTTTAAAAGAATGGGCTAGAATAAGGCCCCAGGAATTGATGGTATACCAATTGACATATTTCAGTTAACAGATGCTGCCCTGGACGTGCTCACCAAGTTGGGCCGAGAAATCTGGAAAACAACCACTTGGCCAACTGATTGGAAGAGGTCTATATTTGTTCCCATTCCAAAGAAAGGTGATCCCACAGAGTCAGGAAATTATTGAACAATATCATAAATATCACATGTAAGCAAGATTTTGCTGAAGATTATCCAAAAACAACTGGAACAGCACATCAACAGAGAACTACCAGAAGTACAGGCTGGATTTAGACGGGTCTGTGGTACTAGGGATATTGTAGCTGATGTTAGATGGATCTTGGCTGAAAGCAGGGAATAGCAGAGGAATGTCTATCTGTGTTTCATTGATTATGCAAAGACATTTGACTGTGTGGATCATAGCAAACTGTGGCTGACTCTGAGGAGAATGGGAATCCTAGAACACTTGATTGTGCTAATGTGAAGCCTGTACTTGGACCAGGAGACAGTCATCAGAACAGAGCAAGGAAACACTGCATGGTTCAAAATTGAGAAGGGTGCACACCAGGGCTGTATCCTGTTTCCATATCTTTTCAATCTTTATGAGTAACAGGTTATTCAGAAGGTTGGGCTCTATGAGAAGAAATGTGGCATCAGGATTGGAGAAAGAATCATCAATATGCATCATGCAGATGAAACAACCTTGCTTGCTGAAACTGAAGAGGACCTGAAGCACTTGCTGTGAAAGGTCAGGGACTGCAGTTTTCAGTATGGTTTGAGACTCAATATCAAGGAAACAGATTCTTACCACTGGGCCGATTGGCAGTGTCATTACGGATGGTAAAGAGATTGAGATTGTTCACATTTAGGTTTGATTGACTCCACAGTCAACATTCTTGGCATCAGCAGCCAGGAAATTAAAAGACGTGTTGTGATGGGAAAGTCTGTGGTTAAAGACCTCTCTAAAGTGCTGAAGTGCAAAGATGTCAGCCTGGAGACTAAGGTGTGCCTGATAAATTTGATGGTATTTAGAATAACTTGCTATGCGTCAGAGAGCTGGACAATGACTAGGGAGGCTAGAAGGAGAATTGATGCCTTTGAGCTGTGGTGTTGGAGAAGAGTATTGAATATACCATGGACTGCTAGGAAAACGAACAGGTTTGCCCTTGAGAAGGTGATGCCAGGCTGCTGCTTGGAGGCAAGGATTCTGAAGCTTCATCTGATATACTTTGGGCATGGTGCAAAGAGGGACCAGTCCTTGGAGAGGGATGTCATGCTTGGGAGGGTGGAGGGACAGCACAGGAGAGGAAGACCCTCTATGAGATGGATTGATTCAGTGACTGGGATAATAATTGGGGCAAGTGTATAGGAGATGGTGAGATTGGCACAGGACAGGGCAGAGTTTAGGGCTGTTATACATAGGGTTACTATGAGTCACAGGCGACTCGATGTCACATAACTAGTTGCCTGCAACTCATAATGACCCTATGTACAATAGCCCTAAACCCTGCTCTATCCCTTGCCAATCTCACTGTCTGTGACACACCTACTCCCATTTCCCCACTGAACTGATCCATTTCATCAAGGGTCTTCCTCTTTTGAACTGTCCCTCCACAGTGTAAGATTATTTATCGCAAATTGTACCCCAATTAAAAGAAATGAACCCTTAAATAAATAACATGGAACAATCAAATGAATAGATGTTTTATCTACCATGTGCTTTACAGTAACTGTGCCTTAGCTGATTTTCCTAGTATTTGAGAACAATTAAGAGATTAATCATATTTTTTGAAACAAATCTTTATTTTAGTATTTATTTTTAAAGCAATGGTTTACTGACTTTTTTTATTTAATACTGTTTTATTCTTTCTGGTGGTGTAATTCGTAGGGAGTTGCACTACTAACTCAAAAGCAGTGCCTCTCTGGTGGTTCCAATCCACCAGCAGCTTCATGGGTAAAAGATGGGCGATCGTCTCCTACGTATTTTCCAGCCACTGAGAACCCATTGGAGGGGCACGTATGAGTCAGTTCAGGCTCCACGACAATGGGTTTTGAATTATCTCTGAGGGATTATATTAAAGAAAAGGTATTAGTATTACTGTATCAAAAAACAAAAGTCAAGTACTAATTTATATGAAAAAACAAGTGACCTTCAAACCAAGTATATGAATACAACATAACTCATACATATTTAATTTCATTTCTCTAAACCTTAGTAAATATACAATATTTAAATTATATCATGTATTCAGCACTATGCACACCCAGTGTCAGAAACAAATGAGTCAACAAAGAAGACTACTTTTTTTGTAACTCCTCCTGGGCAAGATCATTGTTCAATCATCTATTGCCCTTATCTTTAACATAACTTCAATAAGAACTTTCACATTAGTAATTGAAAGGCTGTACCACAGTCAGCCCCTCACTTGATTTTGACTTCTGCTATTGAGCTTTTCCATTAACATCTATAGATGTAGCCAACCAGGTTACTGTATAGCCCATCAAAGGAGGTCCAGGTGTATATGGAGTTTTTAAAAAAGACTATTTACAATGAAAACATCATTTGTACAAAAATCTAGCATTTGATCTCTAGTCTATTTCTGTCACCAATTCTGTATTTTCCTATTACCAGTCCTTCTTCATTGTTTACAACTTTTTCATTCAATCCATCACTCATTAATAAAGCATCTTGGCATTTTTGATCAATTTGCAGATTGCAAATGTTACTTCTTGTTGGTGGTTTTAGGTGTCTGCAAAGTACTTGTTATAGACCCTGTAACAACAGATCTGAACTTTGTCCTATCTTGTACTGTCCTTACCATTTCTGATAAGCTCAAGTCTGATTTTGCAGTCCTATGTCAGTCTATCTAGTTGGTGGTCTTTCTCTCTTTCTCTGATTCTCCACCTTCTGGGCGTAATGTCATATTCCAAGGTCTGACCTTTCCTCACAATAAGCCCAAAGAATGTGAGATGGAGTTACATCATCTTTGCCTCTAAGGAGCCCTCTAGTTGCATTTCATCCAGGAAAGACCTGTTTATTCTTTTGGGAGCCCATGGTATATTCCGTACTCTCCTTTAACACAACACTTTGAAGACACTGGTTCTTCCTTATTGTCTTGCTTTCAAATATATATATGTGAAACACTTGAAAATATCATGTCTTGTATCAGTCACACTTCATTCTTTATATCTATATCCTTGCTCATTAGCACTTTAAAGAGGTGCTGGATGGCAGGTTTGCCTAGTGTAACGCGTAATTTTTTTAATATCTTGACTGGTGCTGCCAGGGGAGCTGATTGTGAACACCAATAAATTAAATCAATGACCCTTCAATATTTTCTCCATCTGTCTTGATATTGTCTTTTGGTCCACTCATTAAGACTTCGGTTTTGTGAGGACTTAAGATAAGGTTTAATCATAATAAAGGCTATAATCTTGATTTTTCTTTAGCAAGTCTTTGAAATCTTCACTTTCTCCAAGCAAAATGTTGCCATCTATCTGAATCATCTAAGTTTTTTTAATTTTTGTTGTTTGATATATTTTTTAAAAAAATTTACATTGGTTTACTTTTTAAATTTTTAATTTTATTATTTTTGTGTGTACCGTCAAATCGGAACTGACTGGTATAGGAGGAGATTGCCCCTCCTTCTCCAGCAAAGCATCTGGTGGATTCAAACCATGTACCTCTGGGATTGCAGGGCAGCTTCTTGCCACTAGGCTACCAGAGCTCCCATATACTGGTTTATTTACAAAGTGTGTGTGTATATGCATATGTGTATATGTATGTGTGTGTGTGTATATATTTTTTTTCAAACAGAATCTTTCCCATTTTCTTCAACCTCTGCCCCCCCCATCATATTGTGTTTATGATTAACCACCCTGCCCCCATCTCTAAGACCATTATTTTAGAACGAGAATGAGGATCCAAGGGGAAGTGAGGGGATTTAGAGGGGTGAAGATCACCTAGGTTTTTGATGAATCTTATTATTCTTTATACATCTCAGTTTCTGGAATAATTTAGTCAGTATACAAGCTGGGTTTAGAAGAGGCCATGGCACTAGAGACTTATCGCCAATGTCGGATGGATCTTGACAGAAAGCAAAGAGTACCAGAGGAATGTCTAACTGTGTTTCATGAACTATGCAAAGGCATTTGGCTATGTGGATCATAACAAATTGTGGTTAACCTTGAGAAAACGAGAATCCAGAACACTTGATTGTGCTTGTGTGTAACCTATACTTGGACCAGGAAGCAGTTCTCAGAATAGAGCAGGGAAACACTGCATGCTTCAAAATCAGGAAGGAAGTGTGTCAGGGATGCAACCTGTCTCCATACCATTTCAATCTATATGCAAAACAGATAATTTGGGAAGCAGGACTTTATGAGGAGAAATGTGACGTAAAAATTGGAGGAAGACTCATCAACAATCTGCAGTATGCAAATAACACAACATTATTTACTAAAACCAAAGAGGACCTGAGACACTGCAGAAAGTCAAGGACTGCAAGTTGATGGGTGGTGGGGTGAGGGAAACTGTAAGGATTTGTTCAAATTTGTATTTGAATTTTGTAAATAAACTAGTAGAAAAGAAAAAAAAAAATTAAAACCCTTTACCACCAAGCCAGCAGACAGCAGCATGATACTCAGGTCCACAGTCAACACACTGACACTAGCAATCACAAAATAAAGACAAATTGCATTGGGAAATGCTTCTGTCAGGTACCTCTCCAGAGTGCTAATGAGCAATGATGTCAGTCAAGAGGCTAAGGTGCACATGATCCAAGGCATAGTCTTCACAATGACTTGCTGTGACCAGAGAGCTAGACAATGAATAAAGTTAGGAGTGGGGGAATAATTCCTTGAGTTGTGGTGCTGGAGAAGAGTATTGAACATGTGATGGACTGCCAAGAGAACTAACAGGTTTGTCCTTGAGGGAGTGAAACCAGAATACTCTTTGGAGGCAAGGATTTAAAACTCTGTTTCACATACTCGGGGAATATTGCCAGGAAAGACTCATCTTTGGAGAAGGACATCATTCATGGAAGAGTGGAGGGACAACCTAAGAAAGGAAGACCCAGGATGAGATGATCGACACAGTAACTGAGGTAATGGGGTAAATGTTTCAGAAACAGTAAGACTTGCTCAGGATAGGGCAGGGTTCAGAGGTATTGTACGTAGGGTTTCTATGTGTTGCCATTGACTCGATGCCACCTAATGACAATAGAGTTCTCATTTTTGGAATGTTATAGAGAGTCATCACTGGAGAGGAAGACTCTGGGTGAGATGGATTGACGTAGTGACTGTAGCAATGGGGTCAGGTATGTCAGACCTGAAAAGGTTGGCTTAGAATAGGGCAAGGTCCAAAGCTATTGTTCATAGGCTTATTATGAGTTTAATCGACTCGATAGCACATAACTACTACAACAGGGTTATTCAGCCGGTTTGCAGATCTATTTTATATTGTGGTATTATTGTTGTTTACCAGCTGACCCTACAGTGGGTTTCAGAGGCAGTAAATCTCTCCGGAGGAGAATCCCCATCCTTCTCTCACTGAATAGCTGGTGGCCTCTAGCAGCATGCCTTCAGAACTGCAGCATAATCTTCTTGCCAGTAGGCCACCAGAGCTTTATATTGGATTACTCCCAGATAACTCTGACTAATAATAATTCTTTTGCTTCAGTATTACAAAATTATTAATTTATTTTTCTAGTTCTTCTGCTCTGCTGCGAATATTCTTTGCTTCTATTTTCATTGTCTTCCCTTTTCTATATCTTTACTTTTCCAGTATGATGTATCTTGACTTGAATTTTTTGGGTTGGTGTTTATTCTGTTTAGCATATTCTTAGCATCTTGAGTATGTGTCTGTGCCTTGTAAAATTTTAAAATATTTAAATATAAGTCCTCTCTTGTAGGACTCCATAGAATCATATGATTCCATTTCGGTTTGTGTTCCGGTTTGCTATTTTGGTCTGTTCTCTAGGCTGTGTAGATTTATTTTGCTATTTTACAGTTTATTGGCTCTTTCCTCTAATCCCTTTATCCCCTCATAATTTTATTATAATGATTTGTAGTTGTTGTCATGTGCCATCAAGTAGCCTGTGACCAATAGCGATCCTATGTACAGCAGCTCTGAACCCTGCCCTGTCCTGAGCCAGTCTCACTAATTATGACACACCCACCCCTATTGTCCTAGTTACTGTATCAAGCCATCTCATCTGGGGTCTTCCTTTCCTGTGCAGTCTATTAACTCTTCCAAGCATGAGGTCCTTCTCCAAGGACCAGTCTCTCCTGGCCACATGCCCAAAGTTTGTGAGACAGAGCTTCAAAATCCTAGCCTCCAAGGAAAATCTTGGTTTCATCCTCTTCAAGACAGACCAATTTTTTTTCTTGGCAATCCACGATATGATCAAAACTCTTCTCCAGCACCATGACTTAGAGGATTCAATTCTTCTGTCATACTTAGTCATTATCCAGCTCTCTGAAGCATAACAATTAATCACAAAGATTATGACCTATTTTAGGTGCACATTAGTCTCCAGTCTAGTCTGACATTGTTGCTTTTTTTTTAATTGTTTTTCTGTTTTTCTTTTGTTTTTTTCCTTTTTTAAAAAAACCTTTTATTGTTTTTTGTGCATGTACCATCAAATCAGATCTGACTGGTACAGGAGGAAATTGTCCCTCCTTCTCCGGCAGAGCATCTGGTGGATTCGAACAGTGTACCTTTGAGATTGCAGTACAGCTTCTTGCCACTAGGCCACCAGAGCTCCGACATTGTTGCTTTTAAGTACTTTGGAGAGGTCCCGGACAGAAGATTTTCCCAACATATTTTTTTTTTTTTAAATTTTATTCCTTGGCTGCTGATGCTAAGAGTGTTGATTGTGGAGCTGAGCAAGCTGTAACTGTAAACAACCTCCATCTTTTCTCCATCTATCATAGTGCTGACGATTGACCCAGTGGTGAGAACTTCAGTCTTCTTGAAATTAAGCTTCAATCCATGTTGAAGACTACAGTCATTTACCCTCTACAGCATGCCCTTCAAGTCTTCTTCAGTTTCAGCCAGCAAGGTTGTTGATGAGTCTTTCTCCAATCCTGATGCCATATTCCTCTTCATAAAGCCCTCCTTCCCGAATGATCTGTTCTTCATATAGATGAAAAGGTGTGGAGACAGTATGCATCCATGACACTCCCCTCTCCTGATTTTGAAACATGCTTTGTTCTGAGGACTGCTTCCTGGTCGAAGTGTAGGTTTCACATAAGCATGATCAAGTGTTCTGGGATGATTATAATGGTTATAAAACTTAAAAAAACCAAAAACTTTTTATCTAATTTGCAGAACTTTTTATTTCTTCTGTTACATACTTTTCATACTGAAATTGCATTCTGTGCTCTATATCTTCTTGATCTTTGCTAAAGTTTTCTATTCTCTTTATTTGTTTAAAATGTGTTTGTAGTTGCCCCTGAAGCATAGTTGTTAAAGATACTTTACAGTCTTTGCCATACAATTCTAATGTCTTATCATTTCTGTGTTAGCACTACTGAAGATCGTTTTACACTAGTGAACTCTTTCTGAATCTTGATGTGAGAAGTGAAGTTTCTTTTAAATCTAGATATTTTCTTATTGTACTATGAGACCCTGCATCTTATGTAAATCTTCTGTTTTAGATTACTTTTTTAAAAGTACTACATCGGCTATAGTGAGAACACCTTTTTATGACAAGAAAACCTTGTAGAATCTGAGGCATCCCACTCAGACTCTGTTGATACTGACAACGTGCTCTCCATCATGACTGAGCAGGGATGTTTACTTAAGCTCCTCGTGAATAACATAGTGACTGTAACAAGGACTCAACTACGTCAGAGATCCTGAGGACAGTAAGGGATAAGACACGGCTCAGATCTGTTATTCATAGTTTGCTATTGTTGTTGTTGTTGTTATGTGCTCGCAAGTTTCCTGTGACTCAAAGTGACCCCTTAGTACAACAGCTCTGGACCCTGCTCTATTCTGAGCCGAGCTTATTGTCTTTTACTCATCTACCCCATTACCCGAGGCACTGAGTCAATCCATCTTTTCAAGAGTCTTCTTCTCTTGAGCTGTCCCTCCACCTTCCCAAACATAATGTCCCTCTCCAAGGACTGGTCCAAACTTGCATCATTTCTAACGTATGTCAGACAGAGCTTCAGAATCCTTGCCTCCGAGGAGCAGTCTTGTTTCACTCTCTCCAGGATGAACCTGTTTGTTCTCGTATCTGTCCAGTCATAGTTAATTCAGTAGCACCTAAAAACAACAACAGCAACAACACTGGGTCCAGTGACAGTGTAGTAAAAGTGGTTTAATTGCCATTGATGATGTTTAGGAAAGAACAAGGTCTTTAGGAGGCCAAAACTGGCACAGGAAGCTCTTGTGGCACAGTCTCTAAGGCACTGAGCTGCTGGCTCAAAGAATAAGCCTCTCTGCTGGTTCAGACCAACCAGTCGCAGTGCAGAAAAAAAAAAAGATAATCTCCTTCTGTGATTTATACTGTTCTTATGTTCCCTCAAGTCCACTGTGACTGTAGCAACCTTGTGAACAAAGAATCTGAACTTTGCTAAGAGTTTTGAGAAAGCTATGATACACAAATTTACAAATAATACTCATTTTTTCCCCAGAGTCAGTTCTGACCCCACCTAAGTTCTAGACAAATCTGATTTTGTTAATTATTATTTTATATTTTTAAATTGTTTTAAAATTTCCAGAAACTGTCATAATTCAAGAAAATTAAGCATGGGTATAATAAATGAAATTATAATTATCTATTTTTTTGTTATAAGGTTATAAATTAGTATTATAGAAAACAACTTTAATTTATAAAATGACAATGTGTAAGATAAAACATTATCTTAATCTCATAAGTGCAAAGTAGAATTAAAATTGCAAATATGTTTTATTCACAATAGCAATCTTATGTTTAAAACATTCACAAATAAATTTAACACTGTTGTGAAAAATGCTGCTACACTTACTTTACTCTTAATTGAGGGTTCTACATAAACTTTATAAAGACCACTTATCATAAAATGCTTCATATGTTAGCCTGCTAACCAAAAAAATCTACCATTTAAATTTGCCTGCATCTCTTTGGGAGAAAGGAAGGCAGTCACTTCCAGTAAAGATTTATATCCTTAGAAACCTGATTGTGTTGCCATGACACAAAATTTGACTTCGAGATAGTGAATTTAGTTTTTTTCTCCTCAAATTTAGCTTATAGGTAATCTTTATAATTAAAAATATTATACACATACATATGAGAGAGAGAGAAGGAACAGTGCAGAATTTATTTAGATAATTTAATTGTATTTGTTTTATTGCCTGAGTGCCTTCTTTTTTGTAAAGGTGAGAGCATCTTGAAAAGTAGACTAATTTAATTTAAACCTAGGGAATCAGCACATTGTGCCAGCAGCACTTACTAAACTCTCACTTACCTATAATATTTAAATATTTTCTCGTTTAAATACTTTCCTCTAATCCGTGTGTGCAGAGTTGAACAGCTTCTTGAGATTAATAAGGCTGGGTATTTTCAGAGTCAGACTCACAAGCCTGTATTTTGAGGAGCCACAGGGCCGATTTGAACCTTAACTTTTTGGTCCACTGAGAGAGCCTGTATCAAAAGATCTTTTTTTTAATCAAAAGATCTGTTTTTGTAGTTGTTGTGTTCTGTCGATGCAGAACCGACCCACAGATGACCATCTGGGGGGTTTTCACACAGGAGGAGATTGCCCATCCTTGTCCTGCAGAGCAGCTGGTGGCCTTGAACCGTGTGCCTTCATGATTGTAGTATAGCTTCTCGCCACTAGGCCACAAGAGCCTTGTATAAAAGAAATGAATTCAATTTCACACACACACACATAGTTGTTATTGTTATGTGCAAGCATTATGTCCCTCTCCAAGGACCTGTCCCTCCTTACAACATGTCCAAAATATGTCAGACGAAGCCCCAGAATCCTTGCCTCCAAGGAGTAGCCTGGTTTAAACCTCTCCAGGATGAATCTGTTTGTTTTCTTGGCAGTCCATGGTACA
>NW_006399751.1:29520358-29530226 GCF_000299155.1 Elephantulus edwardii | reverse complement strand
TCTTCTCCAGCACCACAGCTCAAAGACATCAATTCTCCTTCTATCCTCCCTAGTCATTGTCCAGCTCTCTGATGCATTACAAGTGGTTGCAAAGACCATGGCCTGTGTCAGGTGCACCTCAGTCTCCAGAGAGACACCGTTGCTCTTGTGTACTTTCATTGCAATACGTTTTTTGATTTCCTGACTGCTGGTACCAAGAGTATTGACCATGGAGCAGAGCAAACTGAAGCTGTGAACAATCTCAATCTCTTTGCCATCCATCCTGATGCTACCAATTGGTCCAGTGCTGAGAATTTTTGTCTTCTTGGCATCTTCCATACTGAAGGCTGCAGTGAATACCACTATCATTCAGATATATGCACCAACAACCATAGCCAAAGAAGAAGAAATAGATGATTTCTACCAATTTTTACAGTCGGAGATAGATCGAACATGCAATCAAAATGCATTGATAATAATGGGTGACTAGAATTCAAAAGTTGGGAACAGAGAAGGAGAATCAGTAGTTGGAAAACATGGGCTTGATGACAGAAATGAAGCTGGAGACAGAATGATTAAATGTTGTATGATGACTTATTCATTGCAAATACGTTTTATAAGAACCATAAACACAGGTTATACACATGGACTTTACCTGATGGTATGCATAAGAATCAGATCGATTACATCTGTGAGAAAAAACCTCTGGAGAAGCTCAATATCAGCTGTGAAACCTAGGCCAGGAGCTGATTGTGGAACAGACCACCAACTAATATGCAAGTTCAAGCTGAAACTGTGGGAAATTAAACCAAATCTACAGGAGCCAAAATATGACTTTGATTTCATCCCACCTGAATTTCAGAATTATCTCAGGAACAGGTTTGAGGCCTTAAACACTAATGAGCGAAGACCAGATGAGTTGTGGGGGGATGTCAAATGTATCATCCAGGAAGAGTGCAAACAGTCATTGCAAAGACAGAAGAGGAAGAAAAGACCAAAATGGATGTCAGAAGAAACTCTGAAGATTGAACTGGAGCGTAGAGAAGCCAAAGCAGAAGGAAGAATTCAAGATACTAAAGAGCTGAACAGAAGATTCCAAAAGGCAGCTCGGAATGACAAAGCAAAATATTATAATGAAATGTGTGAGGAGCTAGAGTCGGAAAATCAAAAGGGCCGAACTCGTTCTGCAAAGAATATTACCAATGAAAATGCAGGTTTTAGCCCAGCAATCACAAGATATAATTCCTCCATTAATGCAGACTCCACTTTCAGTTCAGCAATCACCTTCTTCTTCCACCATCCAGCAAAACTCTGAAACTGTAGTATTTTTCTCAGGGCTTCTCTGATTACACCTTGCCACAATTTCTCCACAACAATGCCATAATGACTCCACCATCATCAACAAGGTCCTGCCACCAGGGTCACACTCTAAACAGAGTCTTGTTCTAGTCTCCCTCAAGTCTTGCTGTTCAGTGTGGAAGCACTCTCTCTATCTTATCCTACTCCCACAGCTATTAATGATTTGCAATACCATGTTTCTGTAGGTAAGGTAGCTGGAGACCAGAGGGAGCTACAGTTATGGCTAAAGAAAGCGAACTTTAGGCTAACACCACATTCTTCTTATGATCCTTTATGCAGTTATTGTTTTTGTTAAGTGATGTTGAATTAACTACTACTCATAGATTCCTAAGCTTGGAAGGAGGAGTGGCATACACTTCCGTAATAGCTTGCCTCCAGAAACCCTACAAACCTGGTGAGAGGAAGAAAGGTACCCAAGCTCTCCTTCATAGGGTCGCTATGAGTCGCCTGTGACTCGATGGCACTTAACAACAACAACAACAACATAGATTCCTTATGAAAAATGGATCTGAACTCTTATCCTAATCTATGACAACATCATCATCTCTGTATACTGACACCAGCAATGATATTCCTTGAGCCTTGGCTTTTTCTCAATCTTATTTTAAATATAAAGTAGATATTATTAACTTGATATAGATGAGAAGACATATCCGGTAGATGTTATGCCTGCCACATGATTTACTTAACATAGCTAAGTTTACACTTAATTTTCCTTTCTCTATATCTCATAAGTACAAACCAGTTTTTACTTTACATCAATATCAGACTAGTTTTAGAGAGATGAATTATGTTTTACTTTTTCTAGTTCTTTTTAGAAACACTTTTCAAAGAAGTTAAATTATGCTTACTACCTCAGCATGTTTTACTAGAATTACGTTTGAAAGTAAAGTGATAAAGCTGGTTTGTGATTTCTATAGAAATTTTGCCAAACATAAAAGTAGCACAAAACCATTATGCATACAGGCAAGCACAGATGCAGTATTTTCAGTCTGTCAAGTTTGCATTTTAAAGTATGTAGTAAGGCTTTATAGAAAAAAAAATTGCTTTTCCCCCCAGTTTTGCTATCTTTTTCTTTGAATGTCAGGACATATTTGTAAATCAAATTGTATTCAGCCAGATAATATTCAAACCAGAAACTTAAAAGCTTTGAGAGATTTTTTAAAAAAGCAATTGCATAGGTTAGTTTGATGTAGAAAAAGTGATTAAAATGGAAGTGAAAGTTTTAAAAGAAATCCTAGGAATACAATTTTCTCCTAAAAGTAGCTTATTGAGGTACATATTTTTAAAATATAATGGGAAAATCAATTAAGCAATTGTTTATGGGGTCCTTTACATGCTAGTCATTGGGTAATGAACTGAGAAAGCAAATAGGAAATAAAATAGAGGCACAGCTCTCCATGTGTCATTGTTGTTGCTGTTTTTTGCTAGGTACTATCAAGTCAACTGTGATTTAAAGTGACCCTATGAACAACAAATCAAAACTTTGTTGCAAATCGTCATTCCCTGCCATGCTCGTTTTGAATGATGCAGTCACTATGACAGTCAATCTAATTGGGTGTCTTCTTCTCACATGCTGAATGGCTACTTTTTCCAGCATGGTGGTATTCTTCAGTAAGTGCTTAAAGTTTTCTTCACTTTCTGCAGGCAGGTTGTATCATCACACAAAACTGTTGATGAATCATCCACCAATACTGACAGCACATTCTTCTTCATGTTGTCCAACTTCTCAAATGATTAGCTAATCATATAAATTGAATGTATTATTAGATGCCTTTGAGTTGACTATGACTCTTAGTGACTTTATGAACCACATATTGAAATCTTGCATTGTTCTTGCCTTATCAAGATTTCCATCTTGTTCAAGTTCCCTCATTTCCACTTATTCTCTACTTTTCACAGCATGGTATCATTTTCCAAAGACTGACAACATGCCCCAAAAATGTGAGACAAAGTTTCACCATCCTAATCTCTAAGGAGGACTCTGGTTGCACTTCCTCTAAGACAGATTTGTTTGTTCTTTTGGCAGTCCATGTTATATTCAATACTCATTGCCAATGCAATTCAAAGCGATTGATTCTTCAGTCTTCTTTATTTATTGTCTAACTCTCAGATCCATAGGAAGCAATTGAAAAGACCATGGTTAGATTGATAACGTTACTTTTTAGCATTTTAAAGAGGTCCTTAACAGCAGATTTTCCCAATCTAACAGATGTTTTGGTTTCTTGACTGCTGCTTCTATAGGTGCTGATGGTAAATCCAAGTAAAAGAAAATAATTGACAACTTTAACTTTCCTCCTCCTGCCTTGATGTTGCCTATTGTTCTAGCATTGTTTTTATGTTCAGATATTACAATTAATATTTAAAACTGTAGTCTTTGATCTTCTTCAATAAGTACTTTAAGTCTTCTTCATTTTCTGCAAACAAAGTTGTTTCAGCGGCATAATATCGGTGGTTGATGAGTCTTCTTCCAATCATGATGCTATAGTTTTCTCCGTATCATCTTCTTTCTCAGATGTGGAGAAATGATGCAACTCTGATACACACTTTTCCTGATTTTAAATTTGCGTTGTCTACCATTATCATACTGTTCCAGCCAATTTTTAGTAATATCTAGTAAGGTTTTACTTTCATATAATAGTGATATGAATTAATAATTTCTACACTCTGTCAGATCAACTTTTTTATTTTTTGAACGGGAGCAAATGTGGCTCTCTTCCAGTCTATTGGCTAGTAAATTGTCTTTAAAATTTCTTGACATTAACCAGTGAGTACATTGAGAGCTGCATCTGTTTATGGGAGCAACTGAGTTAGAATTCCTTCAATTCATGGGGCCTTATTTTTTGACCATGCCATCTGTCCAGCTTGAACTTCTTGCTTTCCAACCATTGCTTCTTGAATGTATGCTACTTTCTAATATGGTTTGGTACTGACCAATTGTTTTTGACTCTGTGTATGCCTTCCATATTCTTTTGATCAGTTTGTTTGGCACACTTAGTCTATGTATAGATTATTATATTGCTGTTGTTGTTATGCGTTGGTGAGTCACCTGTGACCCTAGTACAGCACTCTGAACTCTGCCCTGTCCTGAGCCAATCTCACTGATTATGACAGACCAACCCCCACTGCTCTAGCTCCTTTATCACTGCATCTCATCCAGGGTCTTCTCCACCTGCACTGTCCCTCCACCCTTCTAAGCATGATGTCCTTCTTCAAAAATCAGTCCCCTCCTGGCCACATGTCCAAAGTATGTGATACAGACTCTGATGAACACTTTTACTGATTTTTAAACCAAGAATAACATCCTGTACTGTTGGAATAACTGCATTTTTTGCCTGTATTTTCCATGTTTTGGAACTACAGGTTTTCCATGAGCATAATTAAATGTTCTAGAATACCCAGTCTTTTATGTTAGCAGTAATTTGATATAATCCAAACAGATAAATGTCTTTGCCTCATAAGTGGAACTCATAAAAACTTTCTACTATCCTCTGCTTTCCTCCTAGAAGACAATTGCTGATACAACTGATCTCAGTGGTGACATCTCTTGCACTTTGGCCTCTTCTGAATGTCACTTGAATTTCTGACAGTTCCTTGCCAGTGTACTGTTCAAGCCACTTTGGAATAATCTTCAGTTAAGATTTTACTTAGATGTGATATTAATGTTAGAAAATGATGTTATTGTTGTCATTGTTAATTGCCATTGAGTCAAGCATGACTCATACCCACCCTATGAACAAAGATCTGAAGCTTTTCAATAACTATAGTTTCTCACAGTTCATAGAGTTTCCAGAGGCATGTTGTTTAGGAAGTGGATGCCACTCCTGCTTCTAAAATGATGTTGTTAGAATTGTGTAAATAAATTATGTGAAGAATTTTAAATGCAAAGTATATCTATGCACAAATTGTGTACAATGGCAGTATTTTATTACTCAAAAATATCAAGCCCATAATTAGAACACATGATGGATTTTATTGATGTATTGTGTAGATCTGATATAATTCCTGTCAGCTAGTTATTTCGGATTTTTGATGAGATTCAGGGTAAGAATTATGAGGCTATACTTCTGTTATAACCTTACCACAAAGCCTGTAGCTTAAATTTTCCTAATTCATTAGGATAATATTCTATAGTTTATTACTTCCTCAAATTGCTGAAATATAGCTTTGCTATTGAAAGGAAGATCGTGATAGAGGGAGAAAAGATTGAAGTTGTCAATGTTTTTATCTTGCTTGAATTCATAATCAACACCAGCAGTCAGGAGATGAGGAGACACATTACATTGGGAAAGTCGGTTGTAAGAGACCTTTTCAAATTACTGAAAAGCAATGATGTCAGCTTGAAGACTAACGTGCACCTGCTTCAGTCCATTGTCTTTTCAATCTGTTGCTATGAATCTGAAAGCTGAATAATAATGAATAAGGATGAAAGAATAATAGTTTATGCTTTTGAGTTGTGGTGTTGGAGAATACTGAATGGATTGCCAAAGGAGCAAACAGAATATAGGAAAAGTACAGCCAGAATGTTCTTTGCAGGCAAGGATGACAAAACTTCATCTCACATACTTTGAGGCATGTTCCTAAAAGAGGTTATTCTTTGGACAGGGACATTAAGCTTGGAAAGGTGTAGACTCAACAAAAGAGAAGATGACCTCCATTGAGATGGATTGACACAATGACTGCAAGAATAGGCTTATGTGTCAAACATGATGAGGATGGCACAGAATGGGATAGGTTTCAGATTTGTTGTTCATAGGCTTGCTATGAGTCATACTTGACTCAGTAGCACCTAACAACAGCACTGAAAGGAGAGTGATGGGTTTTGTCTAAGTGCATGATGCTTCATTTTCTTTCTTTTTTAAAAATATAAATTACCTTCTTTATTCTTTCCTTCTCACATTTTAATAGTTTCTCAGTCATCTTAACACTGAATTCTCTATCTTAGATCATGCCTAATATCTTTACTCTTGTACTTGTTCATAGATTCAATGAATACCTGTGACTTGCTTAGCACTGTTTCTGTGGGTTGTTTGTTGGTTTTCTTTTTGGCGGTGTTTTGTTGTTGTTGTTGTTTTAATGTTAGGGAGCTCTGGTGGCCTAGTGAATATGGAGCAGTGCTACTAACCCAAAGGTGGCCCCTCTCTGCAGGTTTGAATCTACTAGCAACTCCATGGAGAAAAGATAGACAAACTCCTGTGCAATTTTCAGCCTTCAAAAACTTGTGGGTGGGTAATCTATGACTCAGTTCCAACTTGACCACAATGAGTAAGTTTTTGTTATTGACTATCTACCCCAACTCTCACTCCCAAATACAGGATAAAACAAAATATCAAAAGTCAATTGCTGTTGATTGGGACTTGTGATGACCCTCCATCTGGGTTTTGAGGCTGTGTACTTTTATGGGTGAAGATTGCCTATCTTTCTTGAATAATACAGCTGGTCAGTCCAGACTGCTTTTGGTTAGCGGTAAGACATGTAGCATACAAGACCACCTGAGATTCTTTTTGTTAGGACTAGATTGTATGTGTGTTGTTGTTGTTAAGTGTCGTTGAGTAATAGATGATGCATAGCTACCGTATGAACAAAACACTTGGAACACTTGTATAATTTTCATCATTTCTCCAAGTTCATAGGGTTTCTGGAGGCAAGCAATTTCAGAAGTGACTGGCACTCCTGCTTCCAAGCTTGTTTTATTTGGGTATCTCCACCAAACACTGTCCACCATGGGTAAACATTATTGCACTTGACACACCAGTGTTACAGTGTTTAGCATCACAGCAACCACGAGTTACTTCTTCTATACAGCAAATGGACACACGAGTGCTATACTACTTAGAAGAATGTTCCAAAGACAAAGCCAGGCCTGAGAGCCATAGACTAAAATCACTCACCTTTGGCTTGGTAGTATAACTTTCTATCCACTAGCCTGACAGAGCTCTCTTGTCGTTTTTGTTGTTGTTATTGTTGTTAAGTGTCATCGAGTCACAGACGACTCATAGTGATCCTATGAACAAAAGACTTGAACCCTTGTATAATATTCGTTGTTTCTCCAAGTCCATAGTCTTCAGAGGCAAGTTATTTCAGAAGTGGATGGCTACTCCTGCTTACACATTATGCCACTAAATATCATTGTAAGTATATTATCTCAGGCAAAGTTGTAACCTATTACAAATGGTATACGAGACGAAGGCC
Organism: Elephantulus edwardii; assembly: GCF_000299155.1. Taxonomy (NCBI): domain Eukaryota; kingdom Metazoa; phylum Chordata; class Mammalia; order Macroscelidea; family Macroscelididae; genus Elephantulus; species Elephantulus edwardii. The sequence continues at coordinate 29,522,696 of NW_006399751.1, read as the reverse complement.
CAGAAATGACTGTGTTTCTGAGTCATTACTGCAAAGTAAGAATGTCAAACATAGTATAGTTGTATCAAAGACAAAGTGCCCACCCCTGGGAAAGATCCTAATCACACCTGGAAGGATCTGCATCCATTTAATTGACAAATTGCTCTGCGGTATAGAGGCTAAAATCAGATAAATCTTAATCTAAGCAATAGTTCCCAGAGCATGTATAGAACATTGTTTATCAAAGATCTGTTAGAGATTATACTTTCGTAAAACATTGTAGCTGGGTGGCAACACAATTCTTAAAAAAGTATTTTGTCAAATACTGGAGGAGAGAAATCTCTAGTGGGGAAATCACTGTTCATATAATACAAGTAAATTAAGTATAAGTTTAAAAGGAATAACAAAGAAGGAAAAGTACATTTTATTTGTAACATTTTTCATCTTTAGGAAATATTTATGAATTTCTTATAAGTTTTGAAGAGTGATGAGTAAGAAAAAGTAGAAAAGAGAATTTGAGACTTCCATGATGTTACATTTTTTACCCTTTCATGATATACAAAACAATTATTTTCATTTATTTTTTGTTTACTTTTATGGGAAGTTTCTATGATATCTAACAGATATAGAAAACATGGCTTATAAAGAATGATTAAATGTCCTGAATGTATTAAGTAGGAATGGGAAATGAAAGGGTAATCTAATAGTTATGTCAAATATTTGAAAAATTGTTATATAGAGTAGGAGCTGAACAGAGATTTAAAGGAAATAGATTAAGGCTCTGACTATTAAACTTTTATCTCCATCAATCAGAGTTCTTATTTACGAACAATAAAAACTGCCTCCAACATAAGCAGAAAAAGGAATTAATTGAAGATAGGAGGCAGCAATAGAACTGAGCAAAGAACAGGCTTGGAAAAATGAGCAGCATAAAGCACCCAGTTATAACACTACATTAATAATGCTATCAAGAGAGTGGAGATTTTGTAATGTGTATTACAGAGGTTGAAGTATGTTGTTGCTTTTTTTATTATTGTTGTTTAACAATTTTGCATATTTGAATATTTTTCATCACTTGCAAACAAATGCTTTCTATACATTGATACAAATCAATGACCTCCTACATTTACTGTAGGTATAATCTTACATATGATAATATTACATGATATCCTGTGCTTCATAGGGTTTTCAATAGCTAATTTTCAAAAGTAAATTAGTAATTCCTCAACAAGAAACTATGTTCTAGGTCATTTTTGATCTTATTACTTTCTTATCAAACCAAGCAAGTCCAACTCAACTACCATCACTTTGATTCTAACTCCTAGTGACTGTTCCTTGGGTTCCTGTAAATCCTTATGGGAAGAAGATTTCCCATCATCCTTTCATTAGGCAGCTGGTGTATTTATGCACACATTATTTATGCACTCCATTACCAGTCCTCATTACTTCCTTAATATTCCCATAGTCGTGCCATCTGTGAGATCTATGTTACTATAGTAAGGAATCGTTTGACCTCACAGAGGAAATAAAGACTTTGGGAAAGAAGGTCTGGTGTCAGAACTGGAAAAAGAGATTGAGTGAGGAGGTATGCCTAATCTCCAATTAATGAGAGTCTATTTTAACATTTATTCTCTTCCTTTATTGTCGTATTAGGAATGGTTTGACGCAACTTTTTCTTGATGAATTCAAATCTTCATGAAGTCAAACATGGGACTATGTATCAATTTTATTAAATGACCAAAATTCTTACAAACATTGGTGAATTATATTTGTTATATACCAATACTACTACCCTTTTACTTAACCCAATTTTAACATTCTATTTGTATCTAGTTAAAAAGGAAATAATCTTGCAAACCAGTTGTCACATGACATAAATACAGTAAATGACTCAAAAGTCATGAATGAAGAATTTACACTTATTAACACACTTATTTTCACTTATTTATGCAAGGCATTTGACTATGCGGACCATAACAAACTATCACTAGTATTGCGAAGAATTGGAATAACAGAACACTTAGTTGCACTTAGTTGTGTTCATACAAAATCTATAAGTAGACCAAGAAGTAGTCTGAACTGGACAGGGAAACACTACAGGTAAGGGTTGTATCCTTTCCCCATACCTATTCAATCTGTAGCTGAGCAAATAATTCATGAAGTTTCACTCCTAAAGAATAATATGGGATCAGGACTAGAGGGACACCTCTATGTCAACAGTTAACATCAACACCCTTGTTACAGGCAATCAGGAAATTAAAGAGATGCATTGCTTTTGAAAAAAATTTTTATGAAAGTTTACAGAGACTTTGAATTTCTGTTCATTAATTACTGAACATTTTCCTGCCTGCCCACCCTA
>NW_006399751.1:29518004-29520258 GCF_000299155.1 Elephantulus edwardii | reverse complement strand
TGCATGAGGTCCTCCTCAGTTTCAGCAAGCAGGGTTGTGTCATCAGCATAACGCAGATTATTAATAGATTGTCCACCAATCCTAATACCACACTTCTCCTCATCAAGCTCAGCCTCTCAGATAATTTGCTCTGCGTACAGGTTGAAAAGGTATGGAAATAGGACACATCCCTGGAGTACACACTTCCCAATTTTGAACCATGCAGTGTTACCCTGCTCTGTTCTGATGAGTGCCTCTTGGTTCAAGTATAAGTTTCACAGTGGCACAATTAAATGTTCTGGGATTCCCATTCTTCTCAGAGTCAGCCACAGTTTGTTATGACCCACACAGTCAAATGCCTTTGCATAATCAATGAAACACAGAGAGACATTCTTCTGGTATTCCCTGCTTTCAGCTAAGACCTATATAACATCAGCTAAAATATCCCTAGTACCACGACCCCTTCTAAACCCAGCCTGGACTTCTGGCAATTCTCTGCTGTTCCAGTCGTGTTTGGATAATCTTCGGTAGAATCTTGCTAGCATGTGAAATCAATGATATTGTTCTATAGTTTCCACACTCTGTTAGGTCACCCTTCTTTGGAATAGGAACACAAAAAGATCTCCTACAGTCAGTTGGCCAAGTGGTTTTTCTCCAGATTTCTTGGCACAACTTGGTGAACACTTCCAGTGCAGCATCTGTTAGTTGAAATACATCGATTGGTATTCCATCTATTCCTGGGGCCTTATTTTTTGCTATTTCCTTCAAAGCAGCTTGAACCTCTTCCTTCATCATCATAGGCTCTTGATCAAATGTTATTTCATTAAATTCTTATCTCCCAAATCCTTTCCATACAATAACTCAGTATATTCCATCCATCTTCTTTTAATACTTCCTGGATCATATAATATTCTCCCTAAAGCATCCTTGATTATAGCAACTCGAGGTTTGAATTTGTTCTTCAGTTCCTTGAGCTTAAGGAATGCTGAACGAGTTCGGCCCTTTTGATTTTTTGACTCTAGCTCCTCGCACATTTCATAGTAATATTTGCTTTGTCATTCCGTGCTGCCTTTTGGAATCTTCTACATAGTGTTTTTTTAAAAAGTCAGTAACATTGATATTTTATGTTTATCTCTTTTAGGCTTTCTAATTAACCTACGTATCTGTGGAAGATAGTAACACTATAAAAATAATGGATATAAAAATTGTTACTTATCTAGGATATTTGTCATTATTTGCATAGTAAACCATTAAACTTAGTAAATAGTCTGTTCTAAAAATGATCTTATATTTTCATGTGAAAATGTTCTCTAGGCTATGTATTATTTATCCTGTGCTATATAAAGTCCATTCTAAACTTCGACGTTATTGTATACAGGGATAAAAGTAGAAAAAGACCCAAAATAAACCAAAAAATCTAAAAGTAGAATGAATTTACAGATTCCTCTAGAGCACTAGTAAATACAGATGTCTTTTTTCTGTTTCCAGTATACTGCTTTACTTGAAGGGAAGTACATGAACTTGAAAACTTTTTGATGATTCCTCTTGCTGAGTGTATTTCTTTTATTTTATTGATTGTCTTTTTCTATTTCAAATTCTGTAAACTCTGGGATGGATCACTATTTGAATTGCACAAGGGAAACTTTCATAAGTGAGAACTTTCAAAGAATACTTTGTTATTAATTCTATTGTACATTGTCATTCATTTCTTGGGTTTCTTTAAGAAAACACAAGAAGGCAAACAGGTTAAATATGCCCATTTTATTTCTCTTTAGTATTTTTTTTTAACCTGAGAACTAAAAAAAAACCCCAACTCTCACAATTCAAAGTGTTCTAATCATACACAATCCCACAATTGTTATTAAAAAATCCATTTTATAGAACTTCTTATACACAAATTTCTTAAGGTTTTTTTTCATAAAATATTTTATCCAGAGACCAGAAAATTGGACATGGCGCATAGGGCTGTTAGCTTCTTTCTAAAAGCACCAGATGGAATGAAAATAACACAGCTCTTCACTCCCCCAGAGCAGAAAACACATAAAGACCTTGTAGCCCAGCCCCATCAAGCCTCTAAAGCCAAATCAGTACCGAGAGGTTCATTTATTTATTGTTGACTACCATACTTTGAGGGCCAAACTCGCTCAGCATTTCTTAAGCTCAAGGAACTGAAGAACAGATTCAAACCTAGAGTTTCTGTAATCAAGGATGCTTTGGGCAGAATATTAAATGATCCAGGAAGTATTAAAAGAAGATGGAAGGAATATACTGAGTC
>NW_006399751.1:29455159-29515549 GCF_000299155.1 Elephantulus edwardii | reverse complement strand
CTGAATTTCAGAACCATCTCAGGAGCATGGTTGAGGCCTTGAACACTAATGAGCAAAGACCAGATGAATTGTGGGAGGGTATCAAGGGTATCATCCAGGAAGAATGCCAACATTCACTACAAAGACAGAGGAGAAAGGAAAAGACCAAGATGGATGTCAGAAGAAACTCTGAATATTGCACTGGCACGCAGAGAAGCCATAGCAGAAGGAAGAATTCAAGATACTAAAGAGCTGAACAGAAGATTCCAAAGGCAGAGCAGGAAGACAAATTAAAATATTACAAGGAAATGTGCAAGCAGCTGGAGTCAGAAAAGCAAAAGGGCCGAACACACTCAGCATTTCTGGTTTTCTTATATTTTAATTTATTTTTCATTTCAATGAACATCTACAGAGATTTTGGAATTCCATTCACTGTTGCACCCTTCTCCCCGCCCCCCCCCCCCCCCCCCGTTTGCTCCTCTCCTTGAAAAGCAAAAGAAAAACTCCTTCATTGGCACACAATCCCCCCCACCCCCACCCTGCACATCCCCACTCCAACCCCAAGTATACTCCACTCTGCAACCCTCATTCCGGACTCTTAACGATAATCATAATGCCCTAAAATATATTAATTTTAAACTATTCTGTCCCTCATCGGCTTCAATGCAGTAAACATAATTTATCCAGTTTTTCTGTCTTACCCCCATCCCAATGTCAGCCTCATTCTACAACAGTGGCACCATATAATATTTGTCCCTTTGTGACTGAGATATTTTACTCAGCATAATGTCCTCCAGGGTCACCATTTTGAATAATTGTGCCAAACTGTTTTCCGTAGTGGTTGCACCATTTTACAGTCCACCAACAGTGAATAAGGGTTCCAGGTTCTCCAAAATCTCGCTAGCATTTGCTGTTTGCTCCTCTGTTAAATTTTGTTATTCTTTCTGGGTGAAATGATATCTTATGGTTGTATTGATTTGCATCTTTCCTAGAGCTAGGGATTTTGAATATTTCTTCATGTGTTTGTTGGCCATCTGAGTGTCTTTTTTGGTGAAGTGTCTGTTCATATCCTGTGCCCATTTTTCAGTTGAGTTGTTTACCTTTATCTTGTGGTGCTTGAGTATTTTATAAATTCTAGATATAATTCCTTTATCTGAAATGTCATTACCAAATATTTTTTCCCAGTCTGTGGCTTCCCTTTTTACCCTGTAGGAGAAGTTTTTGGTGTGCATAGGGATTTGATTCTTAGAAGGTCTCATTAATCTATTTTTTTAAATTATTTATTTAATTAATTTTAATGTAAATTTACAGAGACTTTGGATTTCCATGCATTCATTGTTCTACTTTTCTCTTTGCCCATTTCTCCCCTCCCAATTTGCTCTTCTCTTTGAAAGTGAAAGAAAAATTATTTCATTGTTATGCAATCCCTCCCACCAAGTCCACTCCACTATGCAGCCTTCATTCTGAACTCCTGTCATGGCAATAATACCTAATCACATATCTCTTTTAAACAGTTCTCTCCCTCATTTGTTTCAATGCAGTATACATTAGTTATCCCCTCTTTTTCAGTGTTCCCCTAACTCCTGTGTCAATCCTTTTTTATAACAGTGGCCTCATGTTCGATTTGTCTTTTTGTGACTGAGATATTTTAATCAACATAATGTCCTCCAGGATCATCTATTTTGTAATATTTTATGAGTTCCTTGTTTTTCAATGCAGCATAGTATTCAATTGTGTGAATATACCAGAGCTTCTCTATCCATTTGTTTGATGATGGGCACTTGGATTGATTCCATCCTATCCTGGGTGTAGGTTTTTCAGAATGCGTGAAGACTGTTTATGTTGTGTATTAGGGCTTCTAGAGTTCTTCCAAGTTTTCTCTAATGAAGTTTATAGTCCATGGTTTTAGTCCTAGGTCCTTGATCCACTTTGAGTTATTTTTTGTGTATGGAGTGAGGTGTGGATCTTGCTTGAGTTTTCTGCAGATAGTTTTCCAATTTTGCCAACACCATTTGTTAAAAAGGCTGTCGTTTCCCCATTGATTTAATCTCCTTGTCAAAAATCTTTTAACATGGGTAGATGGGCTTATTTCTAGGTTCTAAATTCTATTCCATTGATCTATATATCTGTCATTGTACCAATACCACGGTGTCTTGACCACTATAGCAGTGTAATAGGATTTGAAATCAGGGTGTGAGATGCCTCCTACCTTGTTTTTCTTTTTTAGGAGTGCTTTGCTTATTTGGGGCCTCTTTCCATTCCAAATGAAATTGGAGATTGCCTTATCTATCTCTTTGAATAATGGACCAAAAAACCTTGAAATTTCCAGTAATTGCATATGCATCCTGTTTACATTTCCATGCCCAGTACTAAGAACAAAATACAATTCAAGTGAATATGGAGATGTACACAACACTATAACTAAAATTCAGAATATCCTTAACACAAATAAATGAAGTTTCATTAGTACATAAGGATTTTCATGATTCTAAGATACAATTATATGCTTAAAATAAATTTTATTCAAATGCAAAAAAAGATGCTTTGCTTTGGGACAATTGACTGTCAGGGAGTTTTCTGAAATTATGAAGAACAATGATGTCAGTTTGAAGACAAAGATGCACCTGATTTAGTCCATGGTCTTTTCTATCATTTGCTGTGCATCTGAGAACTAGCCAATAAGGATGACAGTAAAAGCATTGTTGCCTTTGAGATGTGGTGTTGGAGAAGATTACTGAAAAATCTAATGGATTGCCAAAAGAACAAACATATGTCTTGGAAAAAGTTCAGCCACAGTGCTACTTGGAGGCAAGTGTGGTGAGCTTTTCTTCATTTTACTTTGGACTTTTGTTAGGAGAGGCTAGTCTTTGGAAATGGATATCATGCTTTAATCAGTGAAAGAGAAGAAAACTCTGATGCGCTGCTTTGACACTGAGGACTACTTCCAGGTCCAAGTATATGTATAAGCACATCAAGTGCTCTTTTTTATTTTTTTAATGGAAATAAATATGGATCTCTTTGTCCATTAGCCAGTAAGTTGTCCTCTATATTTCTTGACACAACCTGGTGAGCATGTCCAGGGAAGCATCTGTTTGTTGAAATATGACAACTGATATTCGATCAATTCATGAGACCTTATTTTTTGCCAAATCCTTCATCACCAGGCCTCTGGATCATATATTGTTTCTTAAAATTCTGGCAGCCAATTCTTTTTGGGACAATGACTCTGTATATTCCTCCCATCTCCTCCCCCCCCCTTTAGGGTGACATCAAAATGTCTATCAACATTTTAAAGGAATGTATACTTTTTTAAATTTTTTTATTATTAATTTTAATGAAAGCTTACAGAGACTTTGGATTTCCATTCATTCATTGTTGCATTTTTCTCCCTGCCCACCCCACTCTCCCCCACCACTTCACTCCTCTCTTTGAAAAGTAAAAGAAAAATTCTTTCATTGTTATACAATCCCTCCCCCCCAAGTCCACTCCAGTGTACAGCCTTCATTCTGGACTCCTGTCATGACAATAATACCTAATCATATGTCCCTTTAAACAGTTGTCTCCTTTTAATGCTTCCTGGATAATTCTTTCCATAGTATCCTTAGGTATTACAGCTCACAGCTTGAATTTGTTTCTTAGTTCCTTCAGCTTAACAATTGCCAAGCAAGCTCAACCCTTTTGACTTTCCATTCCAACTGCTTGCATATTTCATTATAATACTTTGCTTTGTCTTCCTGCGCTGCCCTTTGATATCTTCTATTGAGCTCCTTAACTTCTTGATATCTTCCCTTTGCTTTGGCTCTTCAGTGCTCTGATGCAATATTCAGAGTCTTTTCTGATATCCAGTTTGGTCGTTTCTTCTTCCTCTGTCTTTGTAATTGTCTTTCACATTCTTCATGGATGGTGTTCTTGTTATCCTCCTACCACTCATCTGGTCACCTTTCATTAGTGTTCAAGGCTTCAAACGTCTTCCTGAATTTGCTTTTAAATTCAGGTGGGATAGACTCAAGAAGAAATTTTGATTCATGTGGCTTTTACTTGAACTTCATTAGCTTTAATTTGAACTTGAATATGAGTAGTTGATAGTCTGTTCTGCAATCAGCAGCTTGGCCTAGTTTTTATTGCTGATACTGAACTTCTCTAATGATTCCTTCCATAGATGTAATTTATCTGATTCCTCTGAATCCCTATAAGGTGAAATTCTTATCTATAGCTTGTGCTTATGTTGCGCATTATTCTACTATTCTATCCCCAGTCTAATTTCTCACACCATGTCCATGTTTTCAGACTCCTGATCATTCTTCCAGGTTCTCAACTTTCACATCCTAGACACCTATTACTACTAATCCACCTTGGTTGCATATTCTATTGATATCTGACTGCAAAATCTGGTGGAAATCATCTACTTCCTCTTCTTTGGCTCTGATTGTCGATGCATAAACCTGAATCAGAGTAGTATTAACAGTGGTATTGTCCTTGCATGTGTATGGATATTATCATGTTGCTCACAACATTATATTTAAAGATGGATCTAGAAATGGCCTTTTAAACTATGAAAGTCACCCCATTTTTCTCACCTTTTCATCTCTTCTATAGTAGATCATATGATCGTCTGATTCAAACTGTCCCATGCCAATCCATCTCATCTCACCAGGACATAATATGTCAATATGTATGTTACAATTCTTTCTTTTTTTTTTAATTTAGGTTGTTTATTTTTCATTTCAATGAACATCTACAGAGATTTTGGGATTCCATTCATTCATTGTTGCACCCTTCTCCCCACACAAACCCCTCCCACCTCCCCCCATTTGCTCCTCTCCTTGAAAAGCAAAAGAAAAACTCCCTCATTGGTACACAATCCCCCCCCGCACCTCCCCAAACCCCACCCTCTAGCCCCAAATATAATCCACTCTACAACCCTCATTGCATACTCCTACGATAAAAATAATGCCCTAAAATATAATACTTTTAGACTATTCTTTCTTAACAGTTTTCCTATGTTCATGCTTCTCACATTCCACATTCCACATTCCAATCATTAGTTTCTGTTTACAACTGTTCCTCCTCTTTTGTGTTTTCAAATTTGAAGGCTCAGCCTCAGTTGCCATATCTGTTAGTCTACTATAAGTGAACTCTATTGTACAAAGGACTTTTGAAGGCCTGTTATATTTTGGAAGTGATGGTCAATCCTTCTTCCTAGTTTCCCTTAATTTGGATGATTAGCTTTAGAACAGTATCTGATAGACAAACATATTACCAAATGGAGCAGATGAGAGACTCTTCTGCATAAAGAAATAATCAGTACATTCAGTGTCCCCCACACCCCAGGATGTGTCTCTTGTCCCTTCCCTTTCCCTGTTACATCAGCATCCTTTGCATTCCCACCTACCCCCTCCAGCACCTCCCTCCCCCCAGCCTCCTCTTGATATGACGGCTTAGGTCTGAGATCTCTTACACCTCACACTGCTCCTAATATCTAACACTGATGCCTATCTCATGTATAGAAGGATTTAAGTCCAGTTTCCAACGACCATCATCAGGGAAGGGATTTTTGTCTGAGGCAGTAGTGGGGAAAGGTTCTTGTCCCTGTGACTCTGCTCTAAGATTGTTGTTTTGTGACTTAGTGTCTCTGTTCTTCCTTTTGCACGACAATCCTGTCCCAATACAATAATTTTCAAGGTGAGAGGTCTACTCTACATCTGGTATGCTAGTGGTGTTTATTTGGCCTGAGGACCAGTGGCCCCCAGGCCTGATGCAAGCCTGGGACTGAATGACCCATCTGGCCTTGGAAGCCTGATTGTCCTCAATTATTCTGTTTTCATGTGATCCATATTCTCTATAAAATATTAACTTATTACTTTATGACTTCTGTCTAAATTGCCAAATCTCTCAAATCTGAAGTTTTTACAATCAGCCTAGCAAAATTCCTTAATTAAAATAACTTACTGTCTTTCATTAATAGCTAATATAAAGTGTCCTCCCACCACTCTCTCTTTTTTTTTAGGGTTATGGCTCCACCTTATATGTCTCATCCTTTCCCACAGTCCCACCGTAGAATTCCAGTCCTTAAGCACAGTATTTTAAATGGTTAAATTCAGTCACAGTGTGGCGTGAAACACCATAAACTATAGAGAAGATGTTAGTTAAAACCAAAACACTTTTTAATTAAAAAAATGTGTGAAGGAGTATATGAAACACGATATATACAAATGAAAGACAATGTATATGAATTTTTATGCAAACCAATATAAAAGAAAAATAATATATTTTAAAAGGCACATAGGCTTTTTTCTTTCAATTTTCCACTGTTATAATTTAAGTGAAGATTTCTGGAGACATTATCCATAATGAGTTGTGCTGCTAATCAAAAGACTGTGCCTCTTCAGGGTTTAATCCTGCCTTACTAGAGTACTCCGTAAGCATTTTTTTTTTTTTACTTGTGGCTACATGAGAGAACTTTTTGATTAATGGCTCATTAATTAAAGCCAGAAAAATATCCTAAATTAATAGTGTGAATAAAAAGCATCTGAAAGCACTTTCAGTACTGTGTCCTAATTTTCTATTCTGCATATGCCATTTTTCTCTGACCTTCAAATCCAACATAAATATAAAAGTGTTACTATGGAAAAAGTAGGGAGCTCTTGTGACCAGGCAGTAGGGAGTGGCACTGATATTTCAATGGCCATGTGTCTTAGGAAGTTTGAATCCACCAATGATCCCATGGCTGAGGTAGAAGGGCTGTCTCCTCCTGTGAGATTTATAGCTTTGGAAACCCAATGGAGGATCAGCTGTGAATTAATTGATTACTACTAGAGGGCCATAAGATGTTTTGTTTTGTTTTCCCATTTATATATTAATTATAAAATGTACTACTAGGAAAAATTTTACCTAGGTATTTGGGTTTCTAAATGGAGGTAAGAAATTGAAACTTAATCGTACCTTCCCTTTCCAAAATATCTAGTAGAGTGCTAGATAAACGCTCATCATGATTACACGTCTTCCTTTGGAGAAGATTCACGACCAGAAATATGGCATATCGATAGATGGGTAGATAGATAGATAGATAGATAGATAGATAGATAGATGATAGAAGAGATAGAGATAGATATCTGAGTGGGGCAACGGTGTCTCTCTGGAGACTAAGGTGCGTCTGATACAGGCCATGATCTTTGCAATCACTTGTTTGCATCAGAGAGTTGGACAATGACTAGGGAGGACGGAAGGAGAATTGATGCCTTTGAGGTGTGGTGCTGGAGAAGAGTATTGAATGTACCATGCACTGCCAAGAAAACAAACAGATTCATCGTAGAGAGGATTAAACCAGGCTGCTCCTTGGAGGCAAGGATTCTGGGGCTTCGTCTGACATACTTTGGACATGTTGCCAGGAGGGACGGGTCCTTGGAGAGGGACATCATGCTTGGTAGGGTGGAGGGACAGCGCAGGAGGGGAAGACCCTCTATGAGGTGGATTGATTCGGTGACTGGTTTAATTGGGATGGGTGTGTCAGAGGCAGTGCGATTGGCACAAGAGAGAGCAGGGTTTAGGTCTGTTGTACATAGGGTCGCTATGACAAACGACTCGATGGCACATAACAACAACAACAACAACAACAACAACAACATGTATGTTGCTGTTATTGTGGTGTATTGCCCTGTGACAAAGAGTACAGTTACAGGTTTTTGCTCAATGATGGAAGAAGAAGGTGATTGCAAGACTTATAGTGACCTTATGAACAAAAGACCTGAAGCTTTTCTACAATTATCTTCATTTCTCCAAGTTCATAGAGTTTCCAGAGGAATGTGATTCAGGAAGTGAATGACACTCTTGCTTAGAAACCTATATTAAATTGGAAGCTCCACCAAACACTGCACCATGGGTAAACCGTTATGGCATTTGACAACCCTGTGACACAAGGTTCAGCATCACAGCAAACCCAGATTACCTCAGTATAGCAAGCTGACAGAAGAGTGCTATATGACTTAGAGGAATGTTCCTCCAAAATAAAATAACTCTAGGCCTGATGCTCAACTGACTTTTAAATACAAGGGCCCTCCAAGAGGACTTGTTGATTCTAAACAAGAGGCTTAAATAAAATATGTATGATAAATAATAAAGTATATTTGACATATAAATATTTGAGTAATTTCAGAACATTTGATTGTGCTTATGTGAGACCTATACTTGAACCAAGAGGCAGTCATCAGAAGAGAGGAAGGAGACACTACATGGTTTAAAATCAGAAGGGTGTCTGACAGGGTTGTATTCTGTCTCCATACCTTTTCAGTCTGTATGCATAAGAGACCATCTAGGATGCTGACCTTTGTGAGGAGGAATGTGGCATCAGGGTTGGAGGAAGATTCATCAACAACCTGTGTTAAGCAGTTGACATAATCCTGCTTGCTGGAACTGAAGAGGACCTGAAGCGCTTGCTGCAGAAGGTCAAGGACTGCAGCCTTCAATATGGATTGAAGCTCAACGTCAAGGAAACAAAGATTCTCACCACTGGGCCAACTGGAAGCATCAGTATGGATGGTGAAGGGATTGTGATAGTTAACAGTTTTAGTTTGCTTGGTCCACGATCAACACTCTTGGTACAAGCAGCCAGGAAATCAAGAGACAAATTGCATTGGGAAAATCACCTTTAAGGACCTCTCCGGAGTACTGAAGAGCAATTATGTCAGACTGGAGACTAAGGTGCATCTGATCCAGACCATAGTCTTCATAATTGCATACCATGCATCAGAGAGCTGGACAGTGACTCGGGATGATAGAAAATTGATGCCTTTGAGCTGTGGTGCTGGAGAAGAGTGTTGAATACATCATGGACTGCTAGGAGAACAAACAGGTTTGTCCTGAAGAAGGTGAAACCGGGATGCTCCTTTGATGCAAAGATTCTGAAGCTTCATCTGACAAACTTTGGGCATGTTACAAGGAGGGACCAGTCCTTGGAGAAGGACATCATGGTTGGAGGGAGAGCACAAGAGAGGAAGACCATTGATGAGATGTATGGATTCAATGACTGGGGTAACAGGAGTAGGTATGTCAGAGACAGGAAGGTTGGCAAAGGATACCTCAGGATTTGGGGCTCTTACACATAGGGTCACTATGAGATGCAAGCGATTCTATGGCACATAACAACAATATATGTCATATATATGATATATATATGGTGTATTTATATATGTAAACAGATTATTTAAGGAATAAAATGATCACTTACTCACTTAATGCCATAGAATTGGAATCAACTCATTGCTGACCCTCTACTGAGTTTCAGAGGAGATTGCTCATCTTTCTCTTAAGGAACAGTGGGTATATTTAAACTGTCTTTGAGTTATTAGCACAACTACTTAGCCACTAAGCTACCAGAGCTCCCCAATGAAAGGATAAAACATTAAACTCTTACCACAACACTCAGTCATCACTACATCATTTACCAATTACAAATATGTAGTTAAAAGAAACCATTTTAAAATACTTTGTTATTGGTGTCTGATAAATGAAAAATTTCTAAAGTTGGTATTTAATAAGATTTTATATTTTCCAAAGCAATTTTAAATTTGCCTAAAATTTTGGCCAACATTTTTATTTTTATTACACATTTCTTTCTCTTTAAACCAAAAAATATCTCCCAAAATCTTGTTAAGGTCAGACAATAGCTTCATTTCACTACTGAAGAATGTCTGCTTCTAGCACTGTGCTTTTTAAAGAGCTGTCTAGGGAGCTCTGGTAGCATAGTCTGTAGGGAGTTGTGGCAATTGGAATCCTTTAACAGCTCTATGGGACAAAGATGAGCAATTCCTTCCTGTATGGTTTCTCTTTGTCATTTTGTTTTTTATATTTTTTTTAATTTTTGGTGTTGTATTTTCTGTTTTTTTTTTAAATATGTCATTAAATTGACTTTAGTATCCCGTTCTGAATTAATAGATAAAAAAATTTGTGGGACAATTAAATTATGTTAGCAGAAGAACAGGTCAAGAAAGTATAACAACAGTAGTTATACAGCTCATAGAATGTAATCAGTGTCACTGAATTATGTGTGTAGGAATTGTTTAATTACTGTATGTTGCACTCGTATATTTTCAACAACAAAAATTGCGTATATCTAAAATACAAAAGATTTAGGAAAGATTTTTTAAAACTATTTTTTAGCTAAGTTACTGTCCACAAGTTGCTTTTTTAAATTTTTATAGGCTATTCTTTATTAATATACATTGTGTTTCATGCATGTACATTGTGTTTTATATAGTCTTTCAGTTACATTTATATTTTGTACATTTATATTGTGGAGCCTATTAATCTTACAAAATTAGTGAGGCTATCTCAGAACAGGGAAGGGTTCAGAGCTGGTGAATATAAGGTCGCTATGCATCACTGATGAGTCAAATGTGAGAATGGTTACCCATGGGGGACAGTGTTTGATGAAGATCCCCAATTTAAACAAGCTTGGAAGTAGGAGTGACATCCACTTCCATAATAGCTTGCCTCTGGAAACCCTGTGAACCTGGAGAATGGACGAAAGTTATACAGGTGTCCAGGATTTACGTTAATAGGATTGCCATGAGTCACCTACGACTCGACGGCACTTAACAACAACAACAATGTATCACAGGCAACTCAACCAGTAACATTCTATGACAGATTTGGAAGCAGGGATGGCATCCACTTCCTAAACAACTTGCTTCTGGAAACTCTATGAACTTTGATAAATGCTGATAGTTGTAGAGGGCCTTCAGGCCTCTTGTCCTTAGGGTTGCTATGAATCATGTTCCACTTGAAGGCAATCAACAGCGACAACTACTAACTATTTTCATGAAAGCCAATTACTTCATGCCTTTCACCCTAATATGTTCCTTTCAAATAACTAATTGCTGATTTGCCCATTCCTATCAAACCAGTACTTGAAATAGGTAACAAGCATGTCCCTTTTGTTTGTTCAACTGGGAAACTTTGAGCATATGTGTGCTCTTTCCTATAAGGTATAGATGAGACATAACCTTCCAATTCTAACTTTTTAAACTCTGGTACTAACAGTCCCTCTCGTGGCATTCTCTTCTCCGTACTGTAATAACCTGTTACAAGGCCCACACAGAATTCACAAAACCTCCTTCCAAGTATAGGGTTTATTAGAGGCATGACACTTTACAATTAGGGATTAGAGAGGACTCAGGATACAGATTTTTATTTAAGGCAGCCTCTTCTCAGCCAAACCTGTCCTGCTTGAGTGACTTTGCATGCGTTTTATAGTTTCACCAGTAATTATCCAGCGGCATTCTCCTTGGTCCTAAAAGGCGGAAGTGTTATCTAGCTATGTGGCATCAAAATGAGCTCAATTCCACAAGCATCCTGCTCTGCCAGTATGCCTTCTTCCTTCTCCCTTCTTCCAGTATGTTACTCTTCTCTCACTTTATGGACTAAGAAGCCACAATACTTTCTTCTGCAGGTTTCCTACTTTTACTGCCAACTGATTCGCTGTCACTGCTGCCGTCTTCTGCTGTTCCTTACAGCAAAGAATAAAAATGAATTACACTTAGTTTGGTTTCATTCTGACTCACCATAGAAAATAAGAATTAAAGGGATAACTTTTCAGTCATGGAAATTGGAGCATGCCTTAAATCAAATTATTAGACTTCTGTTTTCCTCCATCAAAATAATTAGTTTAATATTTACCCATGAATTTAAGACTGATAACAAGTGTTATGCAAATTAATTGCATAAGTTATGCATCATTTCCAAATGATGATTCACAGTATCTATGAGGAGGTTTGTCAGCACAATGTAATAAATTATCCTCAAGCCCACAGCATCTTAATGATTTAATGTGTGTACTTAAACACAAGAGTCAAATCATCTTCGTGTTTTACAAAATGAAAAATATACAGTAACTCAACCCTTAACTTATTGTTATCGAGTTGAAACTGATTCCTAGCCGACCTTTGAGAAAGTTTTCTGTTAGTCTCCCTGTTAGGCTGTTAGTCTCCCTGGAGGTGATTGTCCACATTTCTTCCTCGTTGGTACATTTAATCCACCAGAAAGATGTAGCCTTTGGTTTAGCAGCACAACAGTGTACTATCAAGCTATCAGATGAAAATTTAGTCTCTTTTTCTGATGTTCTTTTTGCCCAAATAGTGTAAACTGGATCCAGGTCATGCATAGACACTAACCATGTCATCCCTACTCATAGTACCTTAGTTTCCTACCCATTATGAAGCTCCTCATAATCTCTAAATTTTGACCAGGGAGTGACCCAAGTTTTATACGTATATGTTACATTCCCTTGAATAGCTCTAATCTGCTTCATTTAAGGAACAACATAGTTCTATATTAAAGGAATCAAAATAGCATTATGGAACTTCTGACAATTGGCTAGAGAAATGGTGAGAATGAATCTCCTCTCAGAAAACAGGCACAATCACTTGTCATCCTGTGGGGTTTACTACAGTCTAATGTGGGTGCATATGTCCAGAACTTTTAAAAAGAAGAGCCACAATATTAAAATGAAAATAAAACAAAAAGGTTTTGCGTGTGTGGAAGATAAATTAAAAAAAAGCACGCAAAACTCAATTAGAAGAGCCTAACAGAGATAACATTTTAAAAGTTGACTATTACATTTGAAAATAACCTTACAGTTTCATGAGAATGAACGGAATTCCAAAATCTCTGTAGATGTTCACTGAAATGAAAAAATAAACAAACTAAATTAAAATAAAAAATATGAATATAGGGGGTAGACAGTTGATGTTCTTAGAGAGTGATTGTTGCAAAGATCTTCATTTAAGAGAGGGGTAAAGAGATACAGACATACACACACAGACAGAGAGAGAGAGAGAGAGAACAAGAAAGAGAGAGAGAGAGAGAGAAATACATGTCTCCAGATCTAATATAATTTTCACCACAAAACAATGAGTCCTCTTTAGATTCAGGCAAGTAACAGTTCCTGACACACAGTTAGGGCACATAGATCCCCATCCAAAGTTGTGTCTCTTATCATTCCTGTTAATGAAGCTTACTCATCAGAGCTTGGAGATTTACCAAGAAATCAGCAACAACCCTGAATGTGACAGTTTTTCTAAAGACTGTTGAAAACACAAGTAGAAAACTTGTTCTTGGAAAACTAGAAAAGGATAAGGTATATTTTTAATTACCTTAATTATAATATATTTGAGATGTATAAGGGCATCACATTGTAGCAATACATTTTTACTTTATCTAAGGAGGTTGTTAGTAAAAGAGGCAAGGGTCAATAAGCATCAATATGTGTGAAACAAATCTAATAGCATGAAAAATAAAACATTGTGTCAGAGTGTCAGTACTATTATTAGAAGTCCTTATCCATGATACAAAAATCAAAAAGAAAGTGACAAAAAATTATGAAGAAAGAGACTGATTATTCCTTATTTTTATTTTTTATTTATTTACTGTTCATGAAAATGTGATCTTAAAAAAACCCAAAAACAACAAAGGCTGTATAATTGAGTAATGAAAGTGTTTCTTTAGTACCTGGGGGAAGGGTGGGGTGGCATTTTTTGAGGTAGTTATATTACTCTGTATTTAGTAATTTATCCTTTTGATCTAGTGCTAATAATCATGTGAATATGTAATTATAAAAATGTTTAATATGTATCATTCACTAAATAGTGTCTTCAATTATATTTGAGCACTCATGAACATTAAATAGATTTTTAAACAACATTTTCCAAATGCCACTCAAAATACATAAACAGTTCACTAATACCGTAGGGTCTTTATTTTATTTTTAAATGGCTGTATTTAACTTACACGTCTTTCCATATTTCCTCTATTCAGTGATATTGAGCTAACTGTCCTTTTATTGGTTGTTTTTTTCAAAATAGAGACACATGTAATTTTCTTATAGAAGACAGTTTGCCCAGTTTGTAAAAACAATGATATAAAATAGCAAGCAAAACTAAAGCAAGAGACTTTTTGCTATCCCAAGGGAGTTCTGATGCCCTAGTGGTAAGGAGTTACATTGCAGAACCATTAAGTCCAAGGCTCTAATCTCCTAGCTACTCTGTGGGAGATGGGCAGTCTCCTTCTATGCAATTTATTGCTTCTGAAAAACCACTGGAAGGTCAGCTATGAGTGGATTCTCACTTGATGACATATAACGACCATTATCCCAAGAGTCAACAGTAGTCATGATAATTTCGAAGAAAACCCATTATTGAGAATGAATACATATCTTACTAATCTTAACTCCTTTTCAATGAAACTGTAGACTACAGATGTTGATTATTGGTCTTAAACTCCTACATTAGGGGAAATAATTAAACTGTTTTTTTATGAGGAAGGAGTACTCATAGAATGGTAGGCTGCTTATCAAAAGATTAACAGTTAGGGAGCTCTGGTAATCTAGGGGCAAGAAGCTGCACTGCCATCCCAGCACGCAGTACTAATCCACCAGATGCTCTGCTAGAGGAGGGGCCATCTCCTCCTGTACCAGTCAAATCCACTTTGGCAGTACATACACACATACAAATAATAAAATATAAAAATAATTTTAAAAAATTAACAGTTTGAACCCCCCACCTGGTCTGTAGGAGAAAGAAGAAACAATCTGTTCCTAGTAAGATTTACAGATTCAGAAATAGAATATGGAAACTCACCATGGCTAGGAATTGGTGGATATTCTAGAATTGTCATACCAACATGAATTTCTCAATACTGTTGTTAATGATAGGTGCTGTCATCTCAACAATGAATAATAGTCACTTTATGAACAAGAGATCAAAACCTGACTCTGTTCTGTGCTGACCATGCTTTAGCCTATTGTTGCAGTCACTGTGTTAATCTAGTTTATTGAAAGCCTTCCTCTTTTTATATGGTACTACCAATTGGCCCAGTGGTAAGAATCTTTGTCTTCTTGACATTGAGCATCAATTATATTGGAGACTACAACTTTAGACTTCTGTAGCAAATGTTTCAGGTCCTCCTCAGTTTCAGCAAGCTAGGTTGTGTTATCTGCATATTGCAGGCTGCTAATGAGATTTCCTCCAATCCCAATGCCACTTTCCTCCTCATACACTCCAGCCTCCCAAATAATCTGTTCTGCATACAGATTGAAAAAGTATGGAAACAGGATCTTTCCCTGACACACTTCTTTCCTGATTTTGAACCATTATGTTTCATTGCTCTGTTCTGAGAATTGCCTCCTGGTTCTAGTAAAGGTTTCACATAAGTGCAATCTGATGTTCTGGGTTTCTTATTCTTCTTAAGGTTAGCCACAATTTGTTGTGATCCACATAGTCAAATGCCTTTGCATAATCAATGAAACTCAGATAGACATTCCTCTGGTGCTCTATGCTTTCCACCAAGATCCATCTGACATTGTTAATTGTTGTTGTTGACTATCATAGAGTCGGAACCTACCAACAGCTGACCCTCCAGTAAGTTTTCAGAGGCAGCCAATCACATGGGAGGTGATTGACCATCTTTCTCCTGCAGAACATCTGGTGGTGTTGAACAGTGTGCCTTCAGGATTTTAGCTCAGTTTCTTGCCATTGTTGTTGTTGTTAAGTGCCATCAAGTCGTAGGCAACTCATAGTGAGACTATGAACAAAAGTCCTTGACACTTTCATGACTTTCATCCTTTCTCCAGGTACATCCTTTCTCCAGATTTCCAGAGGCAAGCTATTTCGGAGATGGATGCTACTTCTGCTTCCAAGCTTGTTTTAATTGGGGAACTCCACCAAACACTGTCCACCATGGGTAACTGTTAGGTCTTTTCACAGGACATAAGACCATTAGACCACTTATAAAAAAATAATTGTTTTACTTAACATATTTTGAGATAACTTCCCTCAAGATATTCTCTGTAATTTAATTCTCCACACATAATTGAATATTTCATGTTCATACTGCCATAGTGAAGAATTTATACTGCTGGAATATTTGAGAACTAAAAAAAATAAGATCAAATCCCACTAATTCTCATTACCAAGCATGAAG
The DNA here is from genome assembly GCF_000299155.1 of Elephantulus edwardii. Classification (NCBI taxonomy): domain Eukaryota; kingdom Metazoa; phylum Chordata; class Mammalia; order Macroscelidea; family Macroscelididae; genus Elephantulus; species Elephantulus edwardii. The sequence continues at coordinate 29,499,598 of NW_006399751.1, read as the reverse complement.
TAAAAAAGTAAATGGGGTAGAGCAAAAGATAGATAAGAAGCTAGATTAATCTTTCATTCATTAGACATTAGTAGTTCATGGATGAATCACCAACTCTAAGAATTTCAATACTCTAATAACTCTCCAGAAGAATTTTGATAGGAAATATTATTAGAGTTCCTCTAAGTTATTGATGATGTTTACAAAACTGGTGCAACTAGGATCATTATTTTTTCTATAAATATTTATTAAGTAACTTCATGCCAGGCAGAATTCTAGATAACACCAAAGACAATGGATATCAAGATGACAAAGCTAATACTTTAAAGTGGTCTTCTTTCTTTCTTTCTTTCTTTCTTTCTTTCTTTCTTTCTTTCTTTCTTTCTTTCTTTCTTTCTTCTTTCTTTCTTGAATTAAACAGTAAGCAAATGAAAGAATATATAATTGAGGAAATATGCAGCATTATTTGCAATACATAAAGGGAAATATTGTTTTGTGAAAGATACACAAAATTTAGGAATTGTTTCTTTGAGACATGAATTGGCATTGAATCAAATAATGAAATAATTAAAACAAAAAACAAACAAACAAAACAAAAAACAAACCAAGGCTCAGATAACCCTGTGGATTTGGGAAGAAAGCAGTCCAAGTAAGAAGAAAAGTTTATTAAAAGGTCTTAAATATTCTGGTGGAGGAAAAAATATCATTGTTTTTAGAGTTTTGTAGCCTAATAGGAGAGTGATTGAAAATGTGATCACAATAGTAAGCAGTGGTTGATCACAGAGAACTTTATACACCACAGTAAAAGAGAATTTCAGTAGGGCATTTTCAAGATCTGATTTATATTTCAGAAAGCGGATTTTAAAAACTCTGTGGGTTAAGCATTAATGTGGGTCAAAATCACAGCAGAAAATCAATTAAGAGGTTATTATATTGGTCAATATGGGACAGGCAGATGGATTGAAAAAGGATGATGACAGGGAAGACAGAGAGCACTTTAAAGATTTTATACTTAATTTTGTTCAGGGAGTCCTGGTGGTCTAGTGGCAAGAAGCTGTGCTGAAATTCCAAAGGCACGTAGTTCAAGGCCACCAGCTGCTCCCTGGAAGAATAGACAAATCCCCTCCTGTGTGGTTAACAGCCTCTGAAAAACCTGCTAGAGGGTCAGCTATTTGCTGGCTATGACTCCACAGTACACACAACACAATTTTGTTTAGTTAATATAATTTTGCCTTTCCTAAATAAACAGATGACACTTTTAAGGTTCAGAAATTGTTGGATGTTTTCTAGAAATCTCTATTTTGTAATATACTCTGTAAGGCCACTTGTAAATTTTATCTTCTCTTTGTCCAAAAAAATGATTTATACTTTATGAAATAAGGAAAATTTGTAAGGTATATCTTTTAATGATATACTCAAAACCAAAACAAAATGCTATCAAATCAATTCCAATTTATAATAACCCTATATGGCAGAGTTGGGGAAGACACTGTCTCAATGCATCTCATTGAGAGTCTTCTTCCATTTGCTGACTCTCCACTTTTCCAAGCATAATGAAACAGCCTCTCCTCAAACATGCCCAAAGTATGGAGATGCATCATTATCTTTGCCTCTGAGGAGCGTTCTCGTTGCATGTTCTCTAAGACATCTGTTTGTTCTTTTAGCGGTCTGTGGGCTATTCCATATTCTTATCCAACACCACAGCTCAAAGTATAGATTCTTTTCCTATGGCACTTATTCATTATCCAGCTCTTGGATGTACTGCAGGTAATTGGAAAGACTACAGCTTAAATCAGATTCACCTTAGTTTTTAAACTGACATAATTGTTCCCCAGAGCTTTGAAGAAGTCCTTGACAGCTGATTTTCTCAATGCTAGTCATCTCCAGATCTTCTGACCACTGGTGCCAAGAGTGTTGATTGTGGATCCAAGCAAGATCAAATCATTGACAATTTCAGTCTTTATCTAGCTTGATGTTGCCTATTTACACAGTAGTGAAGATTTCTGTTTTCCTGATGTTGAGAGATAGTCCACATTGAAGGCTGAAGTCTTGGATTATCTGCAAGAAGTGCTTCAAAACTTCTTTGCTTTCAGCAAGTCAAATTGTATCATCTAAATATCACAGATAGTTAGGGAGTCTTCTTCCAATTCTGATGTTACATTCTTCTTTTAAAATCTAGCTTCTCAAATAATTTGTTCAGTATGCAGATTGAATAGGTATGCAAAAAGGATGCAACCCTGATGAACACCTTTCATGATTTTAAACCATGAAATGTTCCCTTACTCTGTTCAGACAATATCTTGGTCTAGGTATAGTTTCCATAAAAGTGCAATTAACTGTTCTGGAATTCTCATTCTTCTCAATGTTAACCATAGTTTGTTGTGACCCACACAAACAAATGCCTTTGTATAGTCAATAAAATATCATGGGCATTCTTCTGGAAAAAAAACCCCACACTATAGATACTCTTCTGGTACTCTTTGCTTTCAGCCAAGTTCAATCTGACATCAACACTTATATACCTGGCACCACGGTGTCTTTGAAACCCAGCCTGAACTTCTGGTTTTTCTCTCTTTGTACTGTTTTAGCCATTTTGGAAGATTCAGCAACATGTTTGATAATTTCCACATTTTGTTGGATCACCTTTCTTGAGAATGAGAACAAATATGGATCTCTTCCAGTCAGTCGGTGAACACATTAGGGGACACATTAAGGGCCACATCCATTAGTTGAACCATATCAATTGGTATGCCATTGATTCCTGGAGACTTTTATTTTGTCAGTGTCTTCACAAAACCTTGAACTTCTTTCCAATGAAATAATCTCGGACTTTTTTTATCTAGCAAATGTGACAGTGAAGCTTGTGTGTGTATGATTCATTGTCCTAACACTTGAATTCATATTTACTTGATACATTTAAACTCATTAAAATGCTTATGTTTGTTGATAATGATTTTTAAAGTCAATTTACAGTGATCGTCTTTTCTGGTGTAAAGAGTTTACTGTTCAAAATGGCTATCCTCTTCTTTGATTAACTGCCGCATGGATGAGCAGTGACATCTGAATAATGTGTGTTAGTCTATTCCCAAAGAGAACACTGCATTGGAACATACGAGAGGAAAGTCTGTCTGAAAGGAATATATGATTAGACATTATTTATATGACAACTAGGAGTACATTGCAAAATAGACTGGAGGAGGAGGAGGAAGAAAGGGGGGGGAATCTACATTAATGAATGAGTTTTAATAAAATCCAAGAGAGGCAAATAAATGAGTAAATCGGGAAGATTTTTAAAATCTCACTACCAGTAAAGAAAAAGCAGAGAATGTAGCATGTGCCCTTCAGGACTAGAGATTCTTGTGCCAGCCAGACCTATAGGAAAGAAGCAGCAGTCACAGCACAAAACCTGACATGAGACAGAGCTGACCTGGGACTTTTATTATTATTATTATTAATTTTAATGAAAATGTAGATATTTTGGATTTCCAATCATTCATTATTGCACTTTTCTCCCCTCCCTTCCAGTTCGTTCTTCTCTTTGAAAAGTAAAAGAAAAATTCTCCAAGGGCCTTTGCCCACCTTGCTGGATAATATTTGCAGCAGGAGGGTCATAGCCGGCAGGACTAAAGCTTTCAAGTCTAAAGGCTGAAAAGCCTGCTAGCACACTGTGGAAACCATTCTCATTGAGAATTGTATCCTGTTAGCATTCCTAATAAATGATACAATTTTGAAACTAGCTTGATGTGGTGTTTGAGCGACAACAATGGATTTTGGACTTAGTAGAACAGTAGACTTAGTGTTGGGATCAGTAGGAAAGAGGTGCAAGAGCATGGAGAATATATCTGACCTCCTGGAATTTGGTTTTGAATTGTAGGTGTTGTTGACAGGGACAGTTCTTTATGGTGTTAATAGAGGTTCAACTCGGCCAATCCCATGTTGCTATTGTTCTTTCTAAACATTGTAAAAAGTAGTTTGTAAAATCCTTAGTCATAATTCTTGTACATGCTATCTTTCTTCCTGATAATTTAATTTACTAAAAAAATCACCTTGTATATATCATTAACAATTTTCTTCTAGAAGACATGATTCTTTCTAGCTGGCATGGCAATTGGTGGTCACAATGTGTGATAACAAAATATTCTCATGCTCATTTTTTTGTTTTAGGCCTTTAAATGGATAGATCCAGAGAAGCTTTTCTTTTTTAATTATTTAAAAGTCAAATAGAGTGTAAATTCATGTCAATAGTTCTAATTCAAATTCAGGCTTTTAGGATTATTATTAATTAGTCTCATAAATTTAAAAACATATTGTTGTTGTTGGGATGTGCCATCAAGTCAGAACCAACTCATGGCTGGTGTTCCAGAAAGTTATCAGAGGCTGTAAATCTCATCAGAGAATAGTTTCCATAATACTGTAATGTCTCATATATTAAAAAGTACACACTCATGGATAGAGTAAAATATAGGAGTTTTATTACTGGAGAAAATAGCATTTGGTTCTACAATTTGAAACCTACTTCCTTTTAAGTTTGACTTTGAAAAAAATTAATATTTCCTAAAATCTTTGTAAGTCCTTTCTCTAAATCATGATGTTGATTACCTGATTAACTTATTAGCTAAATTCACTGATCATTAAAGTAGAATAGATTAAATATTGCTGCCCTTGTAAGAAATTAAAAATTCATGTATGAAATTATAATTGAAATTTTTTTTGTAAGATTATATTTTATTTTCTGGCATGACTTTCCCCTCGCAGTTCAGAGAAATTTACATTGGAATTTAAAAATGTGCCCTTTGTCCAGCCTGATTGCAGCTTTGCAGTGCCAAGCAGTTGTTAAAGCTCCCATGGCTCCCAAATATTGTCTTACTTTTCCTTCAGATAAGCAGCTTTGGAAAGACCATGGATTAGTTTGTGGATCCTCTTTTGTAGTGATTTTCTTTCTTTCACATTGTATTAGTGGCTCATTCACTAACTCTTTGTTGGGCACAGTGTAGAAGACTAATAATAGCTGCTTCTTGTTTGTTGAGTTTATAGTGTGAAAATAAAGTCCACTAACAAATGACAACATGTGTCAATTTATCACCAAAGTATAAAAGCCCTAACAGTCATAGGGTGCCCACAATGTGCTAGGTGCTGTGATTAATAGACAAACAAAGGAAAATTAATAGTCACTGAATTTAAGATATTTAAGGAATAAATACTTGAACATAGCTTCACATACTTAACTATTGCATATATCACAGTATCCAAAGTCTACTGAATCAACTTTTCTGGGAAAAGATTTATGTCTTTTATGTATTTTTCAAAGTCCATATAGGTTATATCAGTGTAGATTCAGGGTTAGAATGGATATCTAAGAAAAAAAAATTCAATACTGAATTTCTATTTCAGCATCCACCAGTAACATTTCATCAGAGTATTTATATTTGTAGTCTCCCTGGCTACTATGAGACATATTTTTCCTTTCTTCTAGCCTTCTAAAAATATCTTAGTGGTTCTCAGACACTCAATGACATATTCTAAAGGGACAAGAAGAGGTCACAGAGGCATGCTTCCCAGCTGTGGAGGAGGCAACTTGCCTAGCTCTGCGGTGGGATGGCCTCTCATTTGTGATTATGGGGTCACAAACCTCTTCTACCTTTAATCTTAGTGTTTTGTGTGGTTTTTTTTAAGTAGAAAATTCAGTATTATAGCTGTCTTGCTTGATCTTTTGGCTTAAAAGCTCTTTTTTACCAGAACTCTTCACATTGACATTTATTGTACAATATTCTGAATTATTTGTCCATTTTTATTATCTTTTCTCTGAAGGTTAGCTATCTCTCTACATCTTCACATATTATGCCACTGACTACATATCTATTAGAATGATATGTATATACATCTCATATGTTGACAGCATCAAATGCTTTTGAGAATGGAGAGAAACAGAAGTGCTTTGCTACACAGTAAGGCAGAAAGAATTCTTCAGATACTGTGGAAAATAGTTTGATTGTTTGCTAATAAACCAAATAGACAAGTACTACTAAAAACACACACACAAAAATTTAAAAACCCAACTCTGGAATCAAGTTGATTGCAGGTCAGGTTTCTGAGGCTGTGAATCTTAACCAGACCAGACTCACTTGTCTCTCTGTCATGAACCAGCTGCTTATGCCTAACTTCCAGTCACTACTCAACAGGCGATTGGCTAAGTCACTACAGAAGACAGAAATTTCACACCTGAGGAGTATTTCTCTATGATCAGTAAATAGAAACTAAAGAAATTTTCCTAACTTCATTCACAATAGACACAAACTAAAAAACAAGCAAACAAAAAGATAAACTGTGTTCTGTCTTTACACCTGCCATTGACTCATAGCGACCTTCAGCCAAGACACTATCTTTTTCCCACAGACGGACAGGAAAATATAAATGTTCAAACTATTGATTACAAATAAGACAATTTTAAATTGTTGTTATGTACTTTAAAGGCACCTGAGATTCACAGTGACCATATGCACAATAACTCTGAACCTTGCCCTATTCTGAGCCAATCTCAGTGCCTATGGCACACCTACTTCCCCAGTTACCATTCAATCCATCTCATCCAGGGTCTTCCTCTCTTGTGATGTCCCTCCACTCTTCCAATTTGGATGGATTTCTCCAAGGATTGATCCCTCTTGGCAACATGCCCAAAGTATGTGAGACAAAGCTTCAATATCCTTGCCTTTAAGGAGAAACTTGGTTTTACCTTTTACAAGACAAACCTATTTGTTCTCTTGGCAAACCATGGTATGTTCAATACTCTTATCCAGAACCACAGCTAAAAGGCATTAATTCTCCTTCTCTCATCCATAGCAATTGTCCAGCTCTCTAATGCACAGCAAGTATTGTAAAGATCATGGCCTGAATCAGGACACCTTAGTCTTTAGACTGGCATCATTGTTCTTTTGCAGTCTAGAGAGGTTCTTGACAGCATATTTTTCCAAAGCAATTTGTCTTTTGATTTCATGACTGCTCATGTCAAGAATGTTAATTGTGGAACTGAGCAAGCTGAAATTGTTAAGAACAACCTCAATCTCTTCTCCATCTACCATGATGCTCTTAATTGGACCAGTGGTGAGAAAAGAATAGGTTGAGATATAACATGATAGCATTTTGTATAATCAATGATTTATTAATTGCAAATGCATTTTAGAAAACACACAAATGGTGACTATACACATGGACCTCACCTGATGATATTCATAGGAATTAGATTGATTATACCTGTGGAAAGAATATTGGAGAAACTCAGTATCAGCTATGAAAACTAGTCCAGGTACTAATTGTGGAACAGACAATCAAATACTCATGCAAGTTAAAACAGAAACTAAAGAAAACAAAAACAAATCTGTAAGATGTAAAATTTGAACTTGAGTCTATCCCTCTTGAATTTAAAAACCATCTCAAGAACAGATTTGAGACCTTGAACACTAATGAATGAAGACCGGATGAGCTATGGGAGAATATCAAGAATATCTCCCATAAAGAATGCAAAACGTCGTTACAGAGATAGAAGAGGAAGAAGAGACTAAGGTGGATGTCAGAAAAGACTCTGAATATTGCAAAGCAAAGCAAAGAATTTGGGAAGGAGCTGAACTGAAGATTTTGAAGGACAGCTCAGAAAGGCAAAGCAAAGTATTATAATGATATGTGTAAAGAGATGAAGTTGGAAAATCAAAAGGGATAAGTTCACTTGGCGCTCTTTAAGATGAAGAAACTGAAGAACAAGTTCAAACTGTGAGTTGCAATGATGAAGGATGCTATGGGCTGTGACACCAGGAATATAATTTCTGATGTCAGATGGATCCTGTTTGAAAGTAAGGCATACGAGAATAATATCTATTTGTGCTTTATTAACTATGCAAAGGCATTTGACTATATGGATCATAACAAGTTGTGGCTGACATTGAGAAGAATGGATATCCCAGAGCACTTGATTGTGCTCATGAGGAACCTATATCTGGACCAGGAGGTATTGTGCAAATGGAACAGAGGAGCACTACATGGTTTGGAACTGGGAATGCAGTTCACCAGAGTTGTATTTTTCTCACCATACCTATTCAGTCTGTATGCTAAATGAGTAAATTATCCAAGAAGCTGGACTTTATGAGGAGGAGTGTGGCATCAAGATTGGAGGCAGACTCATTAATAATCTGTATCATGCAGATAACAAAACTTACTTGCTGAAAGTGACGAGTACTTGAAGCACATGTTGCGGAAGACCAAGGAATGCAGCCTTCGGTATGGATTGCATTTAAATGTTAAAAAATTAAAACACAAAGATCTTTACCATCAGGCCAGTTGAGAACATCATGATGATTGGAGAGGAGATTGAAACTGTCAACAGCTGCATCTAGCTTGGATCCACAATTAACACCTTTGGTACAGCAGTCAGGAAATAAGGTGACATATTGAATTGGGAATATCTGTAGTTAGGTGTTGGGGAATGTTAGGCAGAGGACGAGGTCTCTGGCCGTGGCAGATCACCTAGCTCTGGATAAATGCAAGTGTAAGATAGCTGCCGCATCTGTTGAACTGGGACTGGTCCGCACTGAGCTGAGGTTCTCCTGTCCAATCCACATGTGCCACATCTACAATCCCATCCCATCCTGTCTTCTCGTTTACTCGCCTGTATATAAGTGCACTGCAATTCCCAATAAAGTTGTTTGGCTCCCTGCAGCACTCCTGGAGTGGTGTGTCTCTGTCACACTTACAATCCACAGGGTGTCGCTGCTCCCCGCCAGCAAATGGCAGTGATATTAGCTACCTCTCTAAGTTATTGAAGAGTAATAATGTCATTTTGAGGACTAAGGTGTGTCTGATTCAGGTCATAGCCTTTCTGATTACTTGCTATGTATCTGAGAGTTGGGCAGTGAATAGGATGACAAGAAAAGAATTATCATCTTTGAGCTGTGGTGTTTGAGAAGAGCACTGAACACCTATGGATGGCTAAGAAACAGATATGTCTTGGAGAAGGTTCAGTGTGAATGCTCTTTGGAGACAAGAATGACGATGCTTTGCCTCATGTACTTTGGACATTTTGCTAGGAAGTGCTGTTCCTTGGGGAAGCACATGATTCTGGGAAGGGTGGAGGGTCAGCAAAGGAGAGGAAGATCCTCGACCAGGTGGATTGACATGGTGACTGCTTCAATAGGTTCTTATATGTGAGGAAGTGTGAGGATGGTGCAGGGTAGAAAAGGCTTCAGATATGAGTCATACTTGACTTGATGGCAACTAACAACAACATGGGCAGAATATTGAATGATCCAGGAAGGACCAAAAGAAGATGGAAGTAGTACACAGAGTCACTGTACCAAAAATGAATTGTCTGATACAGAGGAATTTAAAGAAACATATGGTCAAGGGGCAATGGTGAAGAAGGAAGACATTCAAGCCGCTCTGATGGAATTGGCAAAAAGGCAAGTCCCAGGGAATTGATGGAGTACCAATTGACATATTTAATCAAACAGATACATAAATTTGCTCAACAGTTTCCTAATACTTACTACAAGCTAGATTCTTTAAGCAATGCTGAGGTTTTATCTCCCTCACAGTTATAGAGGCTAAAAGTCTGAAATCGTTTTATCACCAGTATTGTGCTGCCTCTCAGCAAGAATAGGATTCCTGTCTCTCTCCCAGCTTTTGGTAGCTGACAATTCTTAGTATCCTTTGTCATAACTCCAGTTTCTGCTTCAATATTCGCCTGATTATTAGTCCTTTGAATGAGCTTTAGTCTTCTTTCATCTCTTCTTACAAAGGCCACAATCATATTTGATTTAGGGCCTATGGTGAGTAAGTATAATCCCGTCTTAAACAACTACATCTATAAAAGTTCTGTTTCTACATAAATTTCTAGTGGATAAACATTTTGTAAACTAACTGTTTAACCAAGCACAAGGGCTTGCTATATACACGCTATGTAAGGTAAAAAGCAACTGGTCAGAATGTCTGATGTTGTTATATGCCATCTAATACCTGTGACTCATAGCGACCCTATGTACAACAACCCTTTGCCAATCTCACTATCTCTGACACACCTGGCTCCATTATTACCCCAGTCACTGAATCAATCCATCTCATAGAGGGTCTTTCTATCCTGCACTGTCCCTCCACCCTCCCAAGCATGATGTCCCTCCTTACAACATATCCAAAGTATGTCAGATGAAGCTTCAGAGTCCTTGTCTCCAAGGAGCAGCCCGGCTTCATTCTCCAGGACAAAACTGTTCATTTTCCTAGCAGTCCATGGTATACCCAATACTCTTCTCCAACACCACTGCTCAAAGGCATTAATTCTCCTTCTATCATCCCTAGTCATTGTCCAGCTCTCTGATCCATAGCAAGTGATTGCTAAGATCATCACATTTATCAGGCGCACCTTAGTCTCCAGACTAAACATCTTTGCACTTCAGCACTTTAGAGAGGTCTCTAACCACAGACTTTCCCATTGCAATACGTCTTTTAATTTCCTGGCTGCTGGTGCCAAGAGTGTTGACTGTGGAACCAAGCAAACCAAAACTGTGAACAATCTCAATCTCTTCACCATCTATTATGACGCTGCCAATTGGCTCAGTGGTGAGAATCTTTGTTTCCTTGATATTGAGTCTCAATCTATACTAAAGACTGAAGACTGCAGTCCCTGACCTTCTACAGTAAATGCTGCAAGTCCTCTTCAGTTTCAGCAATCAAGGTTGTGTCATCTGCATGATGCAAATTGTTTATGATTCTTTCTCCAATCCTGATGCCACATTTCTCCTCATAGAACCCAGCCTTCTGGATAACCTGTTCTGCATAAAGATTGAAAAGGTATGGAAACAGGATACAGCCCTGGTTTGCACCCTTACCAATTTTGAACCATGCAGTGTTTCCTTGCTCTGTTCTGATGACTGTCTCCTGGTCCAAGTATAGGTTTCACATTAGCACAATCAAGTGTTCTGGGATTCCCATTCTTCTCAGAGTTAGCCACAGTTTACTATGATCCACACAGTCAAATGTCTTTGCATAGTCAATGTAACAAAGATAGACTTCTTCTGGTACTCCTTGCTTTCAGCCAAGATCCATCTAACATCAGCTACAATATCCCTAGTACCACAAAATCCCATCTAAATCTAGCCTGCACTTCTGGTAATTCTCTGTTGATGTGCTGTTCCAGTCATTTTTGGATAATCTTTAGCAAAATTTTGCTTGCGTATTATATTAATGATATTGTTTGATAATTTCCACACTCTGTGGGATCACCTTTCCTTGGAATGGGAACAAATATAGATCTCTTCCAGTCAGTTAGCCAAATGGTTGCTCTCCACATTTCTTGCTACAACTTGGTGAGCACTGTTAATATGTCAGTTGGTATACCCTTGATTCCTGGGACCTTATTCTTAGCCAGTTCTTTCAAAGCAGTCTGAACTTCTTCCTTCATCACCATAGGCTCTTTCTCATATACTGTTTCATTAAATTCTTCTGTGTCTGCCAATTCTTTTTGGTATAATGACTCTGTATACTCTTTCCATCTTCTTTTAATACTTTCAGGATCACTCAATTTTCTGCCCAAAACATCCTTAAGTATTGCAACTCCAGGCTTGAATTTCCTATTCAGTTCCTTGAGCGAGTTTGGCCTCTTTGATTTTCTTACTCCAGCTCTTTGCACATTTCATTATAATATTGGACCAAAAAAATCCAATGCAAGATTTATGCAGTGCCGTCAAAGATGTGAACAAAGCAAAGGACTGGCAGAGCTAAGGCTAAATCATCATTGACTGAAATGATGTGTTTCTTGGAAAATCTGTAGACTTTAGTTTATTTGCTAATTTTTAAAAAAATTCTCTTTAATAAAGAATTTATATAGAAGTTACTAACATCAGAGATTATTATGTGTATTTCACAGATGATAAATTGAGGCAATAACTCACAGAATTCATTCTTAGCTTAGCTGTCCTCCACTTTTGTGTACTGCTTTCTCTTCAAGCTCAAAGTTTAGTCCCAAATAAGTGTATATGAATGGAATTAAGTATAATTAAATCTGAGTCTCAATGTAGAGATTAATCCTTGATAGGAATCAAAGGAAATTGTAGAGCAAGAATTTGGTTTTAATGTCTGATTTTGGAAATTGAACCTTCCATAAATCATTCAAACCCAAAACCTCTTATATTATGAGGATCCTGAAAAAATTTTGAAATTTGTTATCATCAGTGGATTAATGGAAAAAGTGGCACAATGAGGAGTGAATTGAAAGATTGAAATTGAGATCCTTGTGTTCCAATACTTGCTCTACTTTTGCTGAAATGTGATATCTCAGTTGGTATTTTACTGTCCTGTTATTCTAAATTTCTTTCAAAAGTAGGGTTACCTTTCTGAAAACCTAGAGGTTTATTTTCAGGTCATAGTACTATATCAGAAACAAATTTCCTGAAGTTTGGCTGAGTCAGTGTTTTCTTCGTCCTTGGCCTTTTCTTTATGAGATTTAGTACGGTGTTGTCATTCAGCCTCAAGGGCTAGAGAAGCCTTGCTCACTGATATTTAGATCTTGCCAGTCAAAGCATGCATGTTGTTCCCTGGGGATCTAAGAGTTTTGAAGAAACAAAGGCATTTCCTGAAATGAATCCATGCATATTATTGTGTGCCAACTTCTCATAATAACTTGACTGACATCATTGCAGCTTGGCTCTATAATAGCCTAAATAAATACTACTTTATTTTCACTGAAACATTAGACCTGTGCCATATGAGGCCTTGTTTGGGCAATAAGAAATAGTGAGTTAAACCTTTCCACAGTAATGTGTAACTGTTAAATTATTTATAAAACATAATTTATTGTTATTTTCCTATAGAAGCATTTGATTGAAAAATAAGACAAAACACTGTTTCACTAAGTGTTTAATTAAATGCCAAGTATTAACAGCCTTTGGATAATGTCATGATGATTTCAATGTCTATTATATGTTAAAGAGGAACTTTGAAATATGTATATATATTTGTTATATAAAATATGGATGCCACACTATACCATGGCTATTGTAAGTACAGGTGTGGTTAGAATCTTGATTTCTCCTGTACCATCCTCATCATCTCTGACATCCCCAACTTGCCGTCACTGTGTCAGTCCATTTTACTGGGAGTCTTCCTCTCTTTCCCTTTTGACTCTGTATTTTTTCCCAGCATGAGGTACTTACTTTTGCAACAAATTTTAGTGCTATCAATTTGTTTTAATATTAGATCAAGTGATGTTAAGTTTAATGAAGTATATTACTAAGTTCAGTTCTCAATTTTTTTTTAAATTGACCTAAACCTTTATTTATTACATTGAATGCCTTTTAACATTTAATTACTCTGAAATGAAAGGTAAAGCTCTTCTAGGAAATATTTTCAGAAGCAGAGTAGAAATCTTACGATACACTGAGAACCATTTAAGATTGCAAGTTGTGTAATTTTTCTTTCACTCTCTTTTAGACCATAAAGTAGATCAGTAGGGGCACGAGTTCATATTGTGTCATCAATGTGATTAAGTTTGGCAACCAATATCTTTTCTTATTCATCTCTTTTCTCCTGTTATTTTTCTGGTTTACTTTGAGTAAGAAATTTTCTCATGAATTCAATACTCTGGTTTTCCTTACAAGCCTATAAAAGTCTTGCTCTTTTAGTCATCTAGTACTGCTGTAACAGATACCATACATGTATGCTTTAACAGACAAAAAATTAACTTTCTCACACTTTGTTGTTGATTCCACAGAGTCAAGCACGACTCATAATGATCATATGAACAAAAGGCCTGAAGCATTTCTATAACTTTCATCATTTATCAAAGTGATATAGAGTTTCCATAGCCATGTTGTTTAGGAAGTGGATGCCACTCCTGCTTCCAAATCTCACAGTTTAACAGGTTAAACATCCAAATTCAAAGTTGTGGAGGAAAGTCCTGCTTCTTTCGGCATCTGTAGACCTGGTAAATCCTGGATACTTCCAGGGGGTTTGGAACTTACCATTATCAAGGGATTTCATTATTCATGGATCCAAGTTAAAAAAGATGTACTCCACTCCTGGAAATTCTTTATTAGTGATATTGTGTCCCACCATCACCCTAACACATCTTACTCTCACCACATTCCCTTTCATTCTCTTTAATTTCTAATGAGATAACAAGTATTACAGGTCACATCCCAAAGGGACTCCTTCAAATTAGGGGTGGGATGGAATGAGATGGGATGGGATGGGATGAGATGGGATGGGATGGGATTAGGGAGTGTTGTATTTCATACTTTATCCTTCCCCTATGTGTTATATTTGATCATGTTGGATCATTACACAGCTTCCACAGTATATAATTATGCAAAGTTCTTTTGAGTGGACACAGTTACTCCACAGCATTGCCATAACAGTTTTTGCACTGCAGGAAACTCTGAAAACTGCACTAGAGCAGGAAGAAGCTAAAACAAAGGGAAGAGATGCAGAAATTAAAATGATTAACAGTAGATTTCAAAGGGCTTCTGGAGAGGACAAAATAAAGTGTTACAACAAAATGTGCAGAGCTGGAGTCAACTGGAGTCAGAAAATCAAAAGGGAAGAACTCACTTTACATTTCTCAAGGTAAAAGAGTTGAAAACCAAGCTAAGCCTCAGGGTGTAATACTGAGAGATGCTGTGGGCAAAATCTTGAATAATCCAGGAAGCATCAAAAGAAAAGAGAAGGAATGCACAGTTACTGTACCCAAAATAATTTGTCAACACTAAAATTTCAGGAAGTAATGTATGAACAAGAATCAATCAGTAAAGAAGGAAGAAGTTCAAGCTGAACTGAAGGCAAAAGAAAAAAATGAGGCACAAGGAATTGGTGGAATACCAAATGGCATGTCTCAAATAACAGATGCAGGCCTAGATGACCTCAACAGTCTGTGGCAGGAAATTTGGGAGACAGCTACCTGGTCAACTGCCTGGAAGAGATCCTTATTTGTTTTCATTTCCAAGAAAGGTGATCCAACTAAATATGGAAATTTTCAAACAATCTTATCTATCATGGGCGAGTAAAATATTGCTGAAGATCTTCCAAAAACATCTAGATAAGTGCACAGACAGAACTGCCAAAAGTTCAGGCTGACTTTCAAAGAGGCAGTGGACGAGCTTTACATTATTGTTGATGTCAGATGGATCTTATTTCCGTTGTTGTTAGGTGAAGACAGCTAAGAAAAATAATCTCACAGAGAAACCGTTCCCTGTATTTCCTTCTCCACTTGTAGGTGCTAAAATAATCACTGATGTCACTTTTATCTATTTTGTATTAAAAGTATCTCTGTTGTTTCAATAAAGAGAAAGTGTTTTAGTATATTTTCCTATATTTTTATTGGCTTGCATACAATAATTAGTATACATTGTGTTTCATTCATGTATATTATATCATATACTTTCATTTGCATTGTATTTCATATATTATTCATATATACTTTATATTTTATGTAATTAATTACTATTGATGCATGCCTATTATTAACCCTTGAAGTATCCATGCATTGAATCTCTCTTATGCTTTCACTCCCTCATCCACCCACTAACCTCTGGTGCCCTGGTGATTTCCATCCTTAACCTTTTTTTCTGCTCCTTCTCCCTTTGAACATTTATACATATCTTGATCAATTATTCTTCTATTTTCTCCACTAATGGTTTCATGCAGTATTTATTGTTTTAAGAATTAGTTCACTCAACATAATACTCTCTAGACATTATATAGTATTTTCTTTTTTTTTAATTTTTTTATTTTTATTTTGTGTGCATGTACCGTCAAATCAGATCTGACTAGTACAGGAGGATATTGTGCCTCCTTCTCTGGCAGAGCATCTGGTGGATTCGAACCGTGTTCCTCTGGGAGTGCAGTGCAGCTTCTTGCCACTAGGCCACCAGAGCTCCCCTTATATAGTATTTTCTAAAATCATTGTTCCTTGGTGCTGCATAGAATTTCTTTATGTGAAGGCACCACAGTTTCTTAATCCGTAAGTTTCTTGATAGGCAGTTTGGCTATTTCCATGTTCTTACTGTTGTGAATTATGCTGTTAAACATATGCATTCATGTCTCTGTTCTAATTTCTTTGAGGTATATTCCTAGGGGAGAAAAAAAGAAAAGGTATGGTGATCGGATGCATCCCTGGCATACACCCTTCCCAATTTTGAACCATGCAGTGTTCCCTTGCTCTGTTCTGATGACAGCCTCCTGGTCCAAGTATAGGTTTCTCATTAGCATGATCAAGTGTTCTGGGATTCCCATTATTCTCAGAGTCAGCCACAGTTTGTTATGATCCACACAGTCAAACACCTTTGCATTGTCAATTAAACACAGATAGACATTCCTCTGGTATTCTCTGCTTTCAGCTAAGAGCCATCTAACATCAGCTACAATATCCCTAGTACCACGACCCCTTCTAAACCCAGACTGGACTTCTGGCAGTTCTCTGCTGATGTGCTGTTCCAGTCGTCTTTGAATAATCTTCAGTAGAATCTTGCTTGCATGTGAAATCAATGAGATTGTTTTATAGTTTCCAGACTCTGTGGGGTCACCTTTCTTTGGGATGGGAACAAATATAGATCTCTTCCAGTCAGTTGGCGAAGTGGTTGTTCTCCAGATTTCTTGGCACAACTTGGTGAGCACGTCCAGGGCAACATCTGTTAGCTGAAATATGTCAATTGGTATACCATCTATTCCTGGAGCCTTATTTTTTGCCATTTCCTTCAAAGCAGCCTGAACTTCTTCTTTTATCACCATAGGCTCTTGTTCATATATTGTTTCATGAAATTCTTCTGTGTCTGCCAATTCTTTTTGATACAGTAATTCAGTATATTCTTTCCATCTTCTTTTAATACTTCCTGGATCATTTAACATTCTGCCAAAAGCATCCTTGATTATAGCAACTGGAGGTTTGAATTTGTTCTTCAGTTCCTTGAGCTTAAGATATGCTGAGCGAGTTCAGCCCTTCTGATTTTCTGACTCCAACTCCTTGCACATTTCATTGTAATGTTTTGCTTTGTCATCCAGTGCTGCCTGGACCAATTGGCAGCATCAGGATGGATGGTGAAGAGATTAAGATTGTTCACAGCTTTAGTTTGCTTGGATCCACAGTCAACACTCTTGGCACCAGTAGCCAGGAAATGAAAAGGCGCATTGCCATGGGAAAGTCTGCTGTTAGGGACCTCTTGAAAGTACTGAAGAGCAATCGTGTCTCTCTGGAGACTAACGTGTGTCCAATACAGGCCATGGTCTTCGCAATCAGAGAAGTTGTTATGCATCAGAGAGTTGGACAATGACCAAGGAGGATAGAGGAGAATTGATGCCTTTGAGCTGTGGTGCTAGAGAAGTATGTTGAGAGTACCATGGACTGCTAGGAAAACAAACAGATTAGTTCTGGAAAGGGTTAAACTGGGTGGCTCCTTGGAGGCAAGGATTCTGAGGCTCCGTCTAAAATACTTTGGACATATTGTGAGGAGAGACCTTTCCTTGGAGAAGGACATCATGCTTGGGAGGGTGGAGGGACAGCACAGGAGGGGAAGGCCCTCTATGAGGTGGATTGATTCAGTGACTGGGATAATTGGGATGGGAGTGTCAGAGACAGTGCGATTGGCACAGGACAGAGCAGAGTTTAGGGCTGTTGTAAATAGGGTCGCTATGAGTCACAAGCGAATTGATGGCACGTAACAACAACAACAACATATTTCAACATTTCAGTTGGAAAACTGGGTCATGCCGGATTTCCATGTTTAGCTGATTGTTTAGGAGGAAACACCAAACTGCCTTCTAGACTGGTTACACAATTTTACTATCTTACTAGCACTGCATGAATGTTCCAATCTCTCCACATCCTCTCCAACATTTATTACTTCGTATCCTGTTAAACTTTGCTATAGCTACTGCAAGGAGATACTATCTCATTTTTTCAAAAGTTAAAATCTCTTAATAAATTGTTTCTTGAAAAAAAAACCGTTTTTCTCTTCATATTAAATAAAGAAAAAGTTTTAGGCTATCAGTGTCTGTAAATTGTGATAAGAGGCTGTACTGCCAATCTAAAGGCGTATAGGTAAATATACCAGTTGTTCCACAGAAAAAGATATGCATTCTCCTCCCATGTAATTTAGAGCCTCTGACAGCCTACTAGTCACATCCGACTATAGGATGCATTTCATACAATTCTAATGACAGTTAGAATTAGGAAATTCTTTTTAATTTTATTTTGTTGTTTAGGATTTGTATCCTTACTAAGGATATTTGTATGCTTACTAAGTTGACGTCTCATCATAAAAATATGTCTAATCTGGCTCTCAGGAACTTGTTAATAATTCAATTTAGTTAGTTCACATATTCATTTTTATTTTTTGTCTTTGTTGTCAAAGAGAAAACTACCCATAATTGACCCTAGAATGGATTTTCAGAGGCAGTATATTGCATGAGAGAAAATTGTCCACCTTTCTTTTCTACTGCAGAGTAGTTATTAGATTTGTACTGCTTCCCTTTGGGTTAGAAGCACAAACACCTTACTACTAAGTCACCAGAGCTCCTACAGATTCACAAGGAAATTTAGAATTTGTTTACTAGAAATCATCAGGGTTCATGTCTTCTCTGTGTGCCAATAGAATTTCAGTAAATTGAAATTTGTAATTTTTCAAGCATTTGGCCAAAACCCAAATCAAACAGCCAGCCCACCCACTGCTTTGCTGTCAAAGTTTGTTTCAACTTATCAGGTTGTTCCTGTGTCAAGCAAGTCTTTCTAAGAGGAGACTGCCTATTCTTTATCTCTAGAAGCAGTGGTGGTGGACTCAAACCACTGACCTGTTGGTTAGCAGCCTCATACATTATACACTACACCAACACCAGAGTGTTAAGTTGAAAACTCTACAATATTAACTATAGAAAGTACTGTTGTTGCAGTGTACCATAAAGTCAGAACCGACCCAGAGCTGACCCTTCAGGAGGAGACTGCTCATCTTTGCCCTGTGGAGCAGATGGTACATTTGAACTGTGCCTTTAAAATTGCAGCCTATTCTTACTGGTAGGTCACCAGAGCTCCCTAAAAGTACCTGAGTGAAATATCTCAGTCACAAAAGGACAAACACTGCCTCGTGCTCCTATTGTAGAATGGGACTGACATCAGTGTTGAAATAAGACTGAGAAAAACTGGATAAATTATGCATACTGCATTGAAACGGATGAGGGAGAGAACAATTTAAAAGCGATATTTGATAGGGTATTACAGTTATAACAAGAGTTCAGAATTAAGGTTGCAGAGTGGAGTGTACTCGGGGAGAGGGGATTTTATACAAATGAAGGAATTTTTCTTGTACTTGTCAAAGAGAGGAGCGAATTGGAGAAGGGGGGGTTGACAGGGAGAAAAGTGCAACAATGAATGAATGGAAATCCAAAATCTCTGTAAATGTTCATTAAAATTAATAAAATAAAATTGAAAAAAGTATTGAGGGTTAAATATTTTTCAGCAGCAAGGAATTTTACCTAATGAATTGTTTTGTACTATATGTATACATACAGGTACACAAATACACAAATACCGAAAAATAAAAAATATAGAAAGTGCATATAATGTGGATATATGAACAAATATTTACTCTTTACACTTTATTCTCAATTGTAATCTGTGAAAAATATTTTTAATTGGTTCGCATACGACATTCATACGCATTTTTGTTTTGTTCATGTCCAGTGTGTTTAGCAGTTTGTTTCTTTCATCCAAGTTATGTTTCATTCAGTCATTTTACAAATGGCTGTATTTTATAAAATTAATCATCATTGATCTATGCTCGTTATCACCTCAAGTGATAAATGTTGAGGGGATCCAAACAACAATCTCCTCCCTTTCCATTATATGCCTTCAGAAACAAAATAGCCGGTAAGCTGTACATTTATTCTGACTCGACAACAATGAGGTTTCTAAGTTTAATTCTATTTTTCTACAAATTTTCTTGTCTGTGTAATCATTAATTTTGTCTCTCAATTTTTATTTTCAGATTCTTACTCAATACATGATAGACAGCCGCTTCAATAGGACCCATCCATGACCATTTGAAGTTTAAAAGCAAACCAGCTCTTGTTGTGTACTTTGAGTCGGAAGTGACTTATACCTGACCCTCCAGTGGGTTTTCAGAAGTAGTAAATTACATGAGCGGAGACTGCCTGTCTTTCTCCACAAAATAGCTGGTAGATTCAAACCTTGTTCCTCTGGTTGGCTGTGCAACTTCTTACTACTAAGCCACTAGAGCTCCCTCAAAACAATTGTATTTCTAAGAAACCAGTTTAATCGGCCCTCAGTGGTAGAAAATCTTGGATTTGAGTTAGATGTAAGAACTTTTCCACTTCCTCCAAACCAGATCACTGGAGATAGAGATTTTGTAAATATTTATCAAGCAAACAGACTCTGCTTCTCTTCTGACTTTTTTTTTTAACTGTGTGAATGATAGGTTCATGTGTAAAAGTATATTCTCAAATAAAGTTTTGTATTCCTCATAAAAATCCATGTTTCATCGAGCCAGTTTCCTTACAATGTTGTTATACTGAGCTCTCATGCCCTAGTGGCAAGAGGCTGTGCTGCAATTCCAAAGGCATGCAATTTGAGGCCACCAGCCGCTTGGCAGGGGGAATGGGCAGTCTTTGAAAACCCACCAGAGGGTCAGCTATTGGTCAGTTCCAACTTGACGGTACACAACAACATAGATATCTCTGTATGTAAATAGATATTTAGATAGAGATACATATAGATATCTATTTCTGTAGATTATATAGTTCTTTATATATTATTGTTGAGAGGGTTCTTTATGTGTGTGTGCATAGATAGATGATGATAGATAGATAAATAGATAGATAATAGATAGATAGATAGATAGATAGATAGATAGATAGATAGATAGATAGATAGATAGATAGATATAGATAGATAGATAGATAGATAGATAGATAGATAGATAGATGTTAAGTGCTCTCGAGTCAAGAATAACCCATAGTGACCCTAGGAAGAGATATGAACCCTTTCCTATCCTATACCGTCTTTACACTTCCTGAAGCCTTAGAGTCTATTGCACCTGTCACCGTGTCAATCCACCACGTTGAGGTCATCCTCTCCTTCACCTACCCTCTCTACCTTTCCAAATATAATGTCCTTCTCAAAGGAACGTACCCAAAATATTTGAATACCTTGTCATCTTTGCCTCCAAAGAGCACTCTGGTTGCACCCTCTCTAAGACATATTTGTTTGTTCTCTTGGCCTTCCGTGGGATGTTCAGTACTCTTCTCCAATACCACAGCTCAAAGGCATCAATTCTTCTTCTGCCATTCTTATTCTTTATTCAGCTCCCAGATGCCTAGCAAATGATCAGAAAGACCATGGCAAGAATCGGATGCACCTTGGTCCTTAAACTGACATCATTATTCATTAATAATGTGGAGAGGTCCTTAACTGCAGACTTTTTCACTGCAATATATCTCCTGATATCCTGACTGCTGGTACCAGCAGTGTTAATGGTGGATCCAAGTAAGATGACATTGTTGACAATTTCAATCTTTTATGTAGATCAATATTTTATATCATCTCAATATTGTAGCTGCAAATTTAGATATCTAGAGAGAGAGAGAGAGAGCATGCCAGCATGATCTGGTAATGTAGTGGCAACAAATTACACTGCCAAGCCTCAGATATATGGATTGAATCCACCACCTTCTCCATAGGAGAAAGATTGGCAACATTCCATGCAATTTATAGCTTCAAAATGACCACTGGAGAAGTAACTATGAGTTAGTTTTGACTTGATGCGACACAACAACAAATGTATGTGTGTGTGTACACATATGTGTATATCTATATTAGAAACATCAAACATACTACCATAGAGTCTGATCCAAATTACTGAAACCCAATAGAAGAGAATTGTTCACAGGAGTTTGAAGATTTTCATCTTCTTCCCACAGTGTATCTGGTAGGTTCCCACTACAAGCCTTTTGGTTAGCAAACACATTCTTTAAACCAAATGAACTCTGACACCAAATTTCATAGGTGTGTATGTGGGCAAATGGTTTTTATAAGTAACCATTTGTATCTGTATTAATCTTTGCATTAAGTCTGTAATGAAATGCCCAACTTTATAATCCATTATCATATGATCGTCCCTGTTTATCCCCTTGCTTTTCTTGTACAAACTAGGCAGAAATCTACTTCTCACATTCTATATTCTCTTTACTTCATTGTTTAATTCCAGTACAAATTTCCTGCTGTGTTTCGGCTTTGGTCTTGATAGTTCAAAATTACATCTGATCTTTCAATGAGGTTGTTTTCTATATTTATACTATAGTTAAAATTGTTTCATCGTAATTTGCATTTCAATCTGTGCTTATCTTGTTGTTGTTAAGTGTTGTCAAGTCTTCAACACTTGCATGACTTTCATCCTCTCTCCAAATTCATAGGTCTTCCGGAGGCAAGCTATTACAGAAGTGGATGCCACTCCTCCTTTCACGCTTGTTTTAATCGAGGAGTTTGATCAAACACCATGGATAGACATTATCGTATTTGACAAATCAGTGTCACAATGTTAAACTTCACAGCAACCACAAGTTACCTCTGTACGGTGGCAAGTGGACACACCAGGGCTATATGACCTAGAAGAATGACCAAAAACAGTTAAAAACAGGCTAATTATTTTTAATTTTATTTGTTAAGTCTCATTCTTTATGGTGTAAAATTTGACTGATTTAAACAAGTGCTTATTGCTATATATCTACTATATCATGTAGTATAAAGCAAATTTATTGTTATATAAAATCACCTATGATTTACCCAGTCAACATTTTCACCCATCTTCCATTATTATTTTTACTATTCCTGGAGTCTTCCTGTCTCTAAAATGCTTGATTCAGGAACCCCATACCCCAGGGGTTCTCACCGGGGATACTGAGGGACGGCTGGGAACTTTGAGGTGGTTATAAGTTGAGGGTGCTCCTGGCACCGAGTGGGTGGAAGCCAAGGGTGCGGCTCAGTGGCATGTTATTTAATAATTCATTTCTTGTTATTGATGTTAAATGTCATCAAGCTGATTTGGTGAATATTTGTTTGTTGTGTGTATGCACTACATTTAAAAAATATTATTATGTAGTCATCCATTGAAAAACGTCTTGGTTGCTTCAAGTCTATTATGTATAAAGTTGCTAAAACATCCACTTATAGTATGTCATTGTAGGCTTTCAAATAAGATAAGTAGCTACATGAGTGATTTCTGGATCCCACCTGAAGAATACAAAAGATATGGTACTTGGGGAAATCTGCTATCAAGGCCCACTACAGTGTGCTAAAGAACAAGAATGTGATTTTGAAAAGCAAGGTGGACCTGTCCCATAAAAGTTGCATAAGGATGACCAAAGAAAAAGTGATCCCTTTGAATTGTGATATTGTCCATGAATACCAAATATCTCAAAAGAACAAACGAATCTGTCTTGAAGGAAGTAGAGGCAGAGCAATCCTTGATGGTAAAGATAATGAATCTTCATTGCACATACCTTGAATGTGTTATTAGGAGGGGTCAGTGCTTGGCAAGAGTGAGAGTCAAAGAGAGAGGAAAATTCTAAAAAAAAGATGATTGACACAATTATTGTAACAATGCTATTAAACATGGTAGAGATTCAGAGGAAGAAGAGGGCGAGGTTCTAGTCTATTGTTCAGAGGGTTGGAATAAGTCATAGCAAACCGAAGGGCACATAACAACAGCAACTTCTTAAGGTTAGTGTGCACTTAAGAAGCTTTCAAACTTAGTTCCAAAGTGGTGGGTCCATTTTGCATTTCCAACAGTAATAAATGAAACATTTTCCATCATTCTGGCTAGTGACTTTAATTCTCTATAATTTGGATATTAGCCATTTAAAAAATGGATCTTTGGTGGTCTACTGCTAAGATGCTACCTTCAATCTAAAAAGCACACAGTTCAAATTCACCGACTGCCCTACAGTGGAGGGATATGTGATCTTCTCCTGTGCGATTTACTGTCTCTGAAAACCCACTGGAAGGTCAGCTAGGAGTCAGTTATGTTCTTGAAGGAAATATAATGGGTAGAAGGGAACATATCATTGTCTTTTTTTATTTATTGTCCTTTTAATTATAATTCTGAAGGCATGTAGTATGATGCCACCAACTATTCTGTAGGAGAAGGATGGCAATCTTCTTCCGTGCAGTTAACTGCCTTTGAAAACTCACTGGAGGGTCAGCTGTGGGTCTGTTCTGACTCTGGTACACAACAACAGGAACAACAATTAAAATGACACTAAGTGACTTTTCATATGCTTATTTACCATCTGTGCAATTTCTTTACTGACAGATCTATTCAGCAACTTAGCACATTTTGGAAAAATTGGGTTGTTGGTAGGTTATTTTTTTCAGTGCTGTTTTGAGTATTACTTTTATATTTTGTATAATAGTTTTTATAAAATACATATTTTGATAAAACTTCTTCAAAGTCTCAGGCTTCTCTTGATTCTCTCATAATGTTCTTATACAGATCAGAAGTTTTAAATTTTAATAAAGTATTTTTTTTCTTTTTCATCAATCATGCTTTTAAGCTGATATCAAAAATTTCATTACCAAACCAAAACTTCAATTTTCCTTTATATTTTCTTCTCAAATATGAGTATTTTTCTGATTTTAGTATTTTCGTGTCTAGTCTATTCTATATTGAGTTTTTAATGATATTTAAATCTAAGTCTATATTTATAATGTATTAAGTGGAAATCTAACATTCCAGAACCAACTGGTTTTTTTAATGTTTAATATGTCTTTTTTTAATGTTTAATATGTCTTTTAATTACTGTCATAGTATAGCATTATATTTTAAAATATCTTTTAATGAAAATTTACAATATTGAGTTTTCCATTCAATTTTTCATATATAGCATTAATGAAAATTGATTAAATTAATTATAATATGTAATCTAATTCTAATTGTATATTGCCTTTCATTTCACCTAACTTATCTTTTTATGGATTTTTTTTTCTCTCCTCTCATTCACTTCTCATCCTACTAATCCTTCAAGCTGTTTTGGTGTAAACTTTTTCTTAGCTTTTTATATTTGTGGTCTCAGACATAATTGTCCTTTTTTACTGAATTCAGTCATATGTTGGGCAATATTTCACAAATTCTTTACTGTTTTAGTGATGCATAATACTGTACTGTTGTTGTTGTTATGTGCCATCAAGTCACCTGCAACTCATAGCCAACCTATGTACAACATCCCTAAACCCTGCTCTATCCTGTGCCAATCTTGTCGTCTCTGGCACACCTACCCACATTACTCCAGTCCCTGAATCAATCCATACTGTTACTTTGTACTACTAAGTCAGGATCAACACATAGCTAGTCCTCCAGGATGTTTTCAGAAGTAATAATTACAGTAGGAGATTGCCCATCTTTCTCCATCTGAGCAGCTGGTAGATTCAAACTACCAGCCTTTGTGCCTTTCGGTTGACTAGGCCACCACTAGGCTGCCCAATCTCCCGGATGTATAATACTATACGGTTTGAATGTAGCAGTTTCTTTAGCCATTTAGCTGGGAACTTGCTTTGTTTTCAACTCTGCTTTTGTAAATAACAATGAAAGAAACATGAGTAGGAGTCTACCAGCTTGTTTTGTAATTCTTATTTCTTTGGCATATATAACTAATAGTTGGACTGCAGGATGAAATATTATTTCTGGTGCCAAATTTCTAAAGAAGCCTAAACCTAGCATCACTTTTTAAAAGACCTACTTGAACTGTTTTTGTCAAAGATGAGATGACTATATTTGAACTTCTAAGTTTTTTTCTTTCTTTACTAAAAATTATTTGCTACAACTAAAATACAGTTGGACTGAAACGCTGGATCAAGTTGGCAAGACTTAATAACATCTTAATAATACTGAGCTTTCTCATCTGCTAACTTGGAATCTTTCTATGTTTATTTACATCTTTTTTATTACATTTATGAGTGTTTTACATGTTTCTGTAGGTAGAACTTCTGAATATTTAGTGGGATTTATAGCTACTTATTTCACTTGTTTGTGTTATTGTGAAAAAAATTTATTCCATTGTTTTAAATTCCAAAATTTCATAGAAAAAGTGTTCTGGGATTCTCATTCTTCTCAGAGTCAGCCACAGTTTGTTGTGACTCACACAGTAAAATGACTTTGCATAGTCAATGAAACTTAAGTAGACCTTCTTCTTTCATCCCTTCTTTCAACCAAGATCCATCTAACAGTAGCTATAATATCACTAGTACCACATCCTCTTCTAAACCCAGCCTACAACTTCAGGCAGTTTTCTGTTGATGTGCCATTCCAGTACTTTTGGGATAATTTTCAGTAGAATCTTGCCTGCATGTGATTGGTATTAAAGATATTGTTCCAAAATTTCCACAGGCTGTCGGGCCACCTTTCTTTGGAATGGGAACAAATATAGATTTCAAGGAGTAATGTGTCATCAGGATTGGTGGAAGAATGGTCAAAAACCTACATTATGCAGATGACACAACCCTGCTCGCTGAAACTGAGGAGGACCTAAAGTGCTTGCTGCAGAAGGTCAAGGACTGCAGTCTTCGATATGGATTGAAGCTCAATATCAAGAAAACAAAGATTCTTACCACTGGGCCAATTGGCAGCATCAGTATGGATGGTGAAGAGATTGAGATAGTTAACAGTTTTAGTTTGCTTGGCTCCACAGTCAACACTCTTGGTAAAAGCAGCCAGGAAAACAGGAGATGAATTGCATTGGGAAAGTCGGCTGTGAGGGACCTCTCAAGAGTACTGAAGTGCAATGAGGTCAGGCTGGAGACTAAGGTGCGCCTGATCCGGGCTACAGTCTTTGCAGTTATGTGCTATGCATCAGAGAGTTGGACAGTGAATAGGGATGATAGAAAAAGAATTGATGCCTTTGAGCTGTGGTGCTGGAGATGAGTGTTGAATATATTATGGACTGCTAGGAGAACAAACAGGTTTGTGTTGGAGAGGGTGAAACCAGAATGTTCCCTGGAGTCAAGGATTCTGAAGCTTCTTCTGACATACTTTGGGCATGTTTCAAGAAGGGACTGGTCCTTAGAGAGGAACATGATGTTTGGGAGAGTGGAAGGTTTGCGCAGGAAAGGAAGGCCCTCGATGAGGTGGATTGATTCTGTGAGTGGAGTGGTGAGAATGAATGTGTTGAGACAGTGAGGTTGGCCCAGGAATGAATGGCGTTTAAGGCTCTTGTACATAGGGTCGCTATGAGTCGCAAACGATTCGATGGCACATAACAACAACAACAACAACCAGTTAGTTGGCTAGGAGGTTTTCCTCCAGATTTCTTGGCACATCTTAGACCAGGAGGAAGTCATCAGAACAGAGCAAAGAAACATCGCATGGCTCAGTATTGGGAAGGGTGTATGCCAGGGATGTGTCCTATTTCCTATCTTTTCTGGTAGGCTGGGCTCTATGAAGAGAAATGTGGCATCAGGATTGGAGGAAGAGTCATCCAGTCAGCGTTATGCAGATGACACAGCCCTGCTTGCTGAAACTGAGGAAGACCTGAAACAATTGCTTAAGAAGGTCACAGACTGCAGCCTTCAAAATATAGATTGAAGCTCAACATCAAGAAACAAAGAGTCTCACCACTGGGCCAATTGGTAGCATCATGATAGATAGTGGATACATTGAGATTATTGACAGCATTAGTTTGCTTGGCTCCACAATCAACCAGCAGCCAGGAAATTAAAAGACAAATTGCATTGGGAAAGTCTGCTGTTAGACCATGTGTAAGATAAATAAAACATTATCTTTACCTAAGCTGGGCTGCTCCTTAGAAGCAAGGATTCTGAAGCTTTGTCTGACATACTTTGGAAATGTTGCAAGGAGGGACCAGTCCTTGGAGAGGGATATCATGCTTGGGAGGGTAGAGGGACAGCACTGGAGAGGAAGACCCTCGATAAGATGGATTGATTTGGCAGCTGGGCTGATAATGGAGGCAGTTGTGTCGGAGATGGTGAGGTTGGCACAGGATAGGGTGGAGTTTAGGGCTGTTGGACATAGGGTTACTATGAGTTGCAGGTGACTCAACAACACATAACAACAACAACATCTAGTACTTCTGTTCAAAGTTTCCACTAATTATTCCCTATAGCGGAAATACTCTTCTCTCGAAAAACTGCATGCATAAGTCTCTTATTACTTTTCAATCTTGTTTTAATTCTCAAATAGCAAACCTTTAATCCAACACTAGCCATCTTTGAAATTATAAGTAATATATGCCAACATCCATTACACATTTTATTTCCATTATTTTGATCTGTTTTCAGGCTATTCATAGTCTTATCATATTTTATATTGTTTAGCTTAGTATATTTGTCATAATTTCCCACTTTTTAAAGCTAGATAAGCATGGGATTGTCCGTTTTTTCTACACATCTGAAAATATTGCCTAAAAAATACATGGGGTTCTAATTTATGCTCAGTGTTGTTTTGTGATTATCAGAATGCTGCTGTCCAGTTGTTACATAATAAGCATTTCATTGAAAAATAAAGGCATATGATAGTATATCAGTTTTCTAGAGCTGTGCAACAAATAACCAAATCTAAACAAATAAGAATGTCCTCTCACAATTCTGGATGTTGGAAGTCTAAAAATGAGCTGTTTTCAGGATCAACCTCTTCTCATAGAGTCTAGAGAAAAATTCTTCATTACTCTGACAGCTTCTGATGTCTCCAGTGCTTAGTTGACTTGGTGTTCTATTATTGCGGTATCTTCCTCTGTCTTCCTGTGTCCTTCTATCAGTGCCTATGTCTGCTTCTCTTCTGTCTCTAACTAATCAAGGCATTTGTCAGTGGAATTATGACCCATGTGGATAATCCTGAATTGTCTCAAACTCAAACTCTAGTTCCTTAGCTTAATTACATATATAAAGAAAAATTTCCAATTAGAGAGTCACATTCACTGGTTTTAGTAGTAGAGTAATTTGGAAGCAACCATTCAACTCAATACAGACAATATCATTGGACACTATTATCTAAATGCTTACTTAATTGTATATAGGTGACTTTGAGAAAACAAATCCCAAACCAAAGGGTTGCTATTCACAGTCTTCTTTCTAGATCAGCAACATAAATAAAAGCTAGGAACATTTTAAGCATGCAGAATCTCAGATCTCGCACTATGGTCATTAAATCAGCATTTTCTTTTTAATAAATGTCCCAGATGTTTCATATGCACATGAAAGTTTGAGAAGTCCTGGAATGAAAGAAGAACGAGCAAGAATCTAGAAAAACGCATAGAAATTGTGGAGCTATATAAATTAAAGACTAAAAGAACACAAATGTTTCAAGTTTTATGAAAATAGGCAGCAGACAAATTACAGACTATAAAAACAATGAAGGAGGATAGTTTCATGTACCCAGAATCAGAATTGAGGCAATTTGTAGGGAAAGAAAAGCATGAGTAATTGAGTTTTATTGCAACAGGAGCAAGAAAATAACCCTGTAAATAAAGTAATGCAATCTGCTAGAAAATAACTACATCTGTCTTCTTTCAATCTAGCCATATCTGGAATACATTACAATCACCTGAAAGTCTTTTTGAAACATTAACGTTTCCATCCACTTTCAGAGTTTCTCATTTAGTAGCTGTAGTTCAGGTTGTCAGGGTTTTAACCTCTTCCCAAATAAACAAAATAACACCTCCCTGTCAATTTGTAGGTGTGTGGTAAATTGAATGTTGCTATGATATCAATATCTATGACACTGGAATTTCAAATACCAGTAAGGTTACATATGCCAAACATCCACCTATCCTACTGAAATAATTGGTCAGTGAAATGTTATGAACAATAGAGAAATGTTTTCTGATATAGTGCTGAAGATAACAGCTCAGCTGGGAAACCACTCAAAATATGTCCAGCCAGAGATGCCTTTTCAAAATAGAGTCAATCTTAGTGGTATTTTATGGGATGGCCTCATAAAAGAATAGAGTAAAATGTTAAAAGAATACAAAAGAAAAAAGAAGCTAATATGGATGTCAGAAGAAGCCATGGTCATGGAGACCCTGAAACTTTAATAATGCTAAGGGAAGAAGTTATGGCATTAATGAGCTAAACAAAAGATTTCAACTAGTCGTTCAAAAAGAAAAAATACAATGTTGTGATAAGTATGCAGAGTCCTAGAGTTAGAAAATCAAAAGAGTAAAGTTAGCTTTTCTGAAGAAGAAAGAGCTGAACAGAAAATTTTAGCCTTCACAGGCAAAGAGTTGACACAAGAAATCTCAAGAGAAAATAGAATCCACAACGCCACTGTACCAAAAGTGAATTGTACACCTTTAGCCAATTTTAGGAGTTAGTTTGTCAGGAAGAAGCAGTAGTAGTTCCTGGGATCTGTGTGTGACATAAGACACTTCTTACCTGGAGACATCCATCACTCTTTTCACCCTGCCATCAAGAGGTTGAGGAGCTGGGTGCTCAAAATTGCTGGAAGCAGCTGAACTCGGAAGTTCAAAATAAGTCCCTTGACTGTCCTCCTAGAGTGGCCAAGTTTGTACAAAACACAAATCAAAACATATCCCGAGATATGAATCCATATGATAACAGGTTAAGTTAGTGAATATTATTGCATTAATGCCAGTTTAGTGGACACAGAAGAGACTCAGAGGAGTTACATCTTAACACTAGGTATACTTCTTAATATGTGTTGTGATTTCATGTCCTGACAGCTGTAGTGTTAGCTTAAAAGTTGACTTTCCTGGCTATTAGGTCAGCCCTCTCTGGTCTCCAGCTACCTTACCTCTAGACGCATGGTATTATATCATCAACATCTGTGGAACTAGGCTAAGAGAGTGCTTCTCACACAGAGCAGCAAGACTTGAGGGAGACTGGAGTCAGAGGACTTGGTCAGAGTGAGATCCTACTGTCGACAATCTGATGATGGTGGTGGAGAAACTGTGGTATTGCTGTGGAGAAACTTACAAGCTGTAACCAGAGGAGACCCGAAATAAAAGCTACAGTTAAAAGTTTTTCTGAGCTTGCTGGATAATTAAAGGCGAAGCTGACTTATAACTGCTCTGAAGCAAACCTTGCTGGGTGATTTAGATTTGTGCTACTGAACTGAACCAGACCTTTTACTAATTGAGGAAAATGTGTTTTGCTGTCACTCTAACTTGAGATTTCTGGACTAAAAACTAGATTTGCATTAGGTGATATCCTTGTCCTCCCTCACTTCCAACTTCACTAATAAACCCCACTCTCGGTACCACTACCATGAGTAAAGTCTGTGAGTCAACAATGAATATTGGACCCAAATGATTGGTAGAAAGAGGTGCAGGAGCATGGGGAAGGTGCTGTGTTTGAACAAGCAAACATTTATTTGCTACTATGGATAGTAATGATGGTGACAATTCCCCTTTATAAAGTGGGCAGAGGAGAGACTTGGCCACCCCCATGTTATATAGGTCCCTTTTGTAGCAGCAAAAGACCAAAGCAGTTGTCCTGCTAAACCAAGTTTTGGAGAAAGAATCAGTTAAAAGTGTATAGTCCATGCCAACAAAAGATGACTGAGAAAGGATGTTTGATGATATAGGATTCTGTGTGAAGTTCTTGTCAGAAGATGTGAAATCATACTGCACATTAGAAAACATCAATAGTAACAAAACCAGAACAACATCACACTTTCATTATAGCAGCAGGCCTGATTTTGGAGTCTCTAGATCACCAGATTAATTTCTCAATTTTTTAATTTAAATTCTAAGCATCTGGTTCCTTAAACCCTGAGCACAGCCCACAATAATTCGCTGTAGTGCTGGTACTGGACCGTCTAGCGCTTTTTCCTTAGTAGACACTTATCCTATTTTGATGGAAAAGGAAATGGTATTAACATTAAACAAGTGTTACTGAATGTGAGAAAGGATCAAATGGAACCTGTTCAGATCCCAGATCAATTGAGATTCTCATATATGGGAATAGCAGAAGGAACCAATATATAAAAGAGGGTTTCAAATATACAGAAACAATGAAGAGAACTTTAGCAAGAAAATTATCTCCTGCTTTGATCACTCACCAACCAAAATAATGACTGTAAAATACAATGGGAACACAAGAGGCCTACAGGCAGAAAAGTTTACAGGTGACCAATGTACAGGCCTGTCCTCTAACATGTGATCACAATATGGTACAGGAAATGTATCCAAGAAGACAGAAAAGCTAACACAGCTCAGAAAATGCAGCAGGTGAGACAGAGGCTAGATAAGACTCAATGAAAAAGACAAAAGACCAAGGTTGACAGACACCTAAGTGTTCATGACTTGGAATGTTCTGCTACTATAAACTTAGAACAATTTGTGTGTAGAGCAAGATGTGAGGACCACTTCAAAACTAAAGTGAGGCTTGACAGACCTGTAGATTGCCTTTCAACTGTCTGCTCACAAAATAGACTTAACATCCAGGAAATGAAGGACCCCAACAAATAGAAGAATTTGCTAACCTAGTAATTTGACATATGGTTGGTTTTTTCCTGTTTGTGGGTTTATTTTTTTTTTAAAATATGCATATGAAATGCAGAAAGATGTAAAATGAAACGATTAGAGGTGACTACTTTGTAGTCTACTGCCACTCTTACTTTATTTTTATATGTTTTAGTAATATTAAATATTTTATTTAAAAAAAGATATTTGTAATGAATGGAAATGTGCAGGCCTCACTGAAGACAATAACAAAAATCTGGAATGCCAGAAATTGGAATAACAATGGAGATACTTTAACAAACTACTGTTGTGCTCTTTTGTCTATACATAGAAAGGGAAAAGCCAGCTACCTGGGCAACCAACTGGAAAAGACCCATATTTGTGCCCATTTTATAGAAAGATTATCCAATAAAATGTGGAATTTATGAAGCAATTCCTTGAACATGGCATCTTTAAAATAGCAGAAAAGAAAATCTAGTTGAAGATAATTGGGAAAATGGCCAAAATGAACTTTTAGCTGGATTCTGAAGAGAAGTTGAAGGTTATAATTTCTGATGTAAAATGAATCTTGGTTGACCCAAAGATCTGCAAGAAAAATACTTACTTAAGCTTTATTGACTGTGTAAAAAAAAGATGTTCAACTGTACTTAACATAATAAAGTATGGGTGAAGTTGAAAATTCCAGAATGAAAATTACAGAACTCTTGACGTACAAAGACCAAGGAGAAGAGGAAGATACTACATCGCTAACAATATAATATTTCACTGTACTTAATCAATCTTGAAGCTGAGAAAATAATTGAAGAAACTGCACTACATAAGACCAGGGCATTGAGACTGGAGGAAGAATCATAGACAACTTACAGTAAAAGATAATACAACATATCTGCTTGAAGTACATACTCTACTATTGGAAAAGAAAGACCACAGAAGTTAGTATGGG
Organism: Elephantulus edwardii; assembly: GCF_000299155.1. NCBI lineage: Eukaryota > Metazoa > Chordata > Mammalia > Macroscelidea > Macroscelididae > Elephantulus > Elephantulus edwardii. The sequence continues at coordinate 29,466,213 of NW_006399751.1, read as the reverse complement.
TTTTACCTCAATATAAAGGAAAAGAATCTTTACAAGTGGACTAATACATTATATCACGATAAACGTAGTAATGTGTTAGGTTATTAGATATTTCTGTTTATTTGGATCCACAAGAAATGTCCATGTAAGCAATAGTCAGGAAATCATTTGACATATTGCCCTGGGAAATCTACTGTGAAATAATTTTTCCATACTAAAAAACAAAAAGGTAACTGTGAGGACAAAAAGTGTGCCTATTTAAGTCATGCTATTTTTTTATCGCCTCATTTGTGTGTTTCGGCCAGTTAAAAGTAAAGAATCACTACAACTTGAGGGATATGAATCATGGTGTTGCTGAAAAACAGTGAAGGTGTCATGAACTACCGGAAGCATAAAGCAGTCTATCTTGGAAGAAAATAGCCTAAATAGTCCTTATATTGGAGAAGAAGACTTCTTGCTTACTTTGGACACTTTAGCAGAAGGGACCAGTACTTCAAGAAGGGCATCACACTTTGTAAAGTAGAGGGTTTATGGGAAAGTGTAATTCTAACAAGAAGGTGGGTTTACATAGTAGCTACAATGAGTTCACCTACAATGAGACACCTTCAATTGTGAAGATGGCGTAGGACTGAGCTTTGCCTGATATATTACACATTTAGTTAATATGAGTTGGAACTCACTTGAAAGCACCTAACATCTTGTTGAGCTCATGGGTGAAGAGCTGTGCTGCCAGCTTAAATCATATGGCTCAACGCTATCAATTGCTTCATGGGAGAAAGATGGATAATCTCCTCCCATGAGATTGTCCCAGAGACCTCCCAAGGTCTCTGAAAACCTGAGTGAAGGTCAACTAGGAATTGGTTCTGATTCAACTACATATAACAACAAGCAACAATGATAGCAGTATAATTACTACACTAAACTTGAATTCTGGTAAGACCACTGAAGATATTTTCCTCAATGAATGGTTCATAATCATAGGAGTATTAGTGACTGAAAAGGAGAGTAAACTCAAATGTATTGTCTGTATTTAAATACAATAAAATTATATTTTTATTTTATTCAATGGATTAAGAGTCTACTGAATTACTCAAAATCATATACATAAATATTTTGTTTTGAGTTAACCATAAATAGCAGTGTTTGTAACTTTGTGATAAAATGTTACCCCTACTCTTTCCAGATAGTCCCTATCCAATTGAGCTTTATATGTTGAATATCTTGAAAAGGTATACACTGAATATGTATATCAGATCTAAATCAGAAGCAAAGAAAACATTGTAACATTAACTCTACTCATATTACTATTTCTATAGTGTAACAATAGAATGCTAGAAAAATAAAATTGCAGGACACAACCACAGGTGTCAACTTGTCACCATGTTACATTTGAAGTACCTATTAAAATCATTATGCTATCAACTTGTGAAGTTTGGATGCACCAAATATAGCAACCTGGTTTAATTGCTCACCATTTTACTTTGAGTGAAAGAAAGAAAAGGCGGGGTAGAAAGGGGTGGATGAAGCTGCATGTTTGAAAGATTCTCATGAAGCCTTCCTTCTATCAAAATGTCATTAAAAATAATTCTCAGCATGAATATTGGATAAGTGAAGATTGTTTGTTGAACTTGGGCTTCTTATTATCTCCACAAAAAAGCACCTGTCTAATTACCTGCAGATCCTGAGGAAAAGCTTATAAAATGCTATTATAAAAGTATAAAAATGCTATTATAAGAAAGGCAAGTTGACACTGCATAATAAAGTGTTTTTTGAAATTAAATAGAGAAAATCCAACAGAATCTTTTTTATAATCTGTTTCAATAATCAACTGATGAGTAGGATTGTCATTGTTGAGTATAAATTTTGGTGTGTATAATTAACTTGCCAATATAGCAATGTAACCTCAGAAAAACTCTCATTAAATCATTCCATTTTTCTGGCTGTTCCATTTGGCCTTACATGTTTGTTAAAGATCAATATTACTTAATGAGAAAAAGCAAGAAATAGTCTGGAAATCAAGATTAGATTTACCTTGCAGGTGTGGAATTGAGATTATATTTGGTGCTGAAGTATACATTGTACTATTTTTCATTGTTTATTATCTTTTACACATACATTTTATTTAAAAGTTATTACTATCAATTGTTGTTGTTAAGTATTGTTGAGTCAGAACCAACTAATAGCTGATCCTCCAGCAGGTTTTCAGAAACCGTAAATCGTACAAGAGGAGATTGTACATCCTTTTTTTACAGAGCAGCTGATAGGTTCAGTCCACATACTGTTGAGATGACAGTGCACTTCCTTACCAATAAGTTACCATATTATAAATAGAAGGTGATAAATTAACTTTATTGGATAAAACTAATTCAATTAATTAGAATTCCATGGATCCTTAGAAAGGATATGACACACTCAGTAGTTTGGTATAAGACCTAACTTCTATGTATTTATATATGTATATATGAATGAATGAATGTATGTATGTATGTATTTATCTTTTCCTTGTTGTGTACTGTCGAATAAGATCCTGCTGGCACAGGAGGAGATTACCCCTCCTTCTCCAAAAGAGCATCTGGTGGATTTGAACAGCACACCTTTGAGATTGCAGTGCACCTTCTTTGCCATTAGGCTACCAGGGTTTCCTAGGACTTATTTCTTCAAATACTATCTTGGTAATGCAAGTGAAGTATACCTATATAGGGAGCTCTAGTGGCCTAGTCATAAGAAGCTATGCTACAATCCCAAAAGCATATCGTTCAAATCTACCAGCTGTTCTGCATGAGAAAGATGGGCAGTCTTCTCTTATGTGATTAACTGCCTCTGAAAACTCACTAGAGGGTCATCTGTGAGTCAAATCTGACTCAACAGCACACAATAACAATAATAAATGATAGAATCTATATCATTTTATTTTGCAATAATGGTTTGCTTTTCTTTGATAGTATGGTTTAAAATAATTATATATCTACATATATTTTTCTTAGATTAACTGAAAGTTTTCTTTTTAAAAAAATACATGATGTCTTTATTCATAAGGCTATATTTTTTTTCGTTGGAGAGGTACAAAATAATGAAAAATTGAGACACTAAATTATTGTCAAAGAGAAATGTGAAGTTCATATGTTGTGGTGGTGATGTTGATTGCCTTCGAGTTGAGCACAACTCATAGTGACCCTATGAACAAAACGCCTGAAGACCCTCTACAACTATCAACATTTATCAAAGTTCATAGGATTATAGGATTTCCAGAGGCATGTTATTCAGGAAGTGGATGCCACTCCTGTAGCAAAATATTTAAGTCAACTCAATGCAAGTAGGTCTGGATTTATTTAGGGTTCCATTCCAATACCTTTGTTTTAAATGAGTTTTGAAATAAAGGACATGCTTTTTTTTTAAAATTTTCATTATTATTGCTTTTTCTTTTCAGTATTTTATAAATCATAACTGTTATTTGTTTTTGGAAGAGAGAAGTATTGCCAACACTACTTAAAATATCAGCTTGGTCACCCATGGTTGTCAGGTTTCTATGGAGTTTTCAGACTAAGAAAATGACCTCCTCCCTGCCTTCCAGTGGGAATCAGCTCATAACTGACCCTCTTTAGAGGCTGTAAATCAAATGAGGGGTGACAGATATTGCTATTCTTTCTCCTAGGAAACAGCTGGTATTCCTAAAGGCATGTGACTTTAGGTTGGCAATGTAACTCTATTAAAAAGCCACCAGAGTTCCCTACGTGGATGGAGTAAAACTTGTAACCTTTCAAAAGGGTCTCAAAACTTTCAGGGGTCTTCACTAGTTCATGTGGCATGCCTCAACATGAGATTGAACAGCTGTGAATATTAATTAAAAAAATGCAACCTGGACTATATTAAATAGGCATGTTAGCAGACTAAAAATTGTCAAAACTTAGATGGAGGAAGTATCAAACTGCCTTCCAAAGTGGTTGTACCATTTTACAATACTACCAACAATGTATAAGAGTTCCTATCTTGCCACATCTCTCCAAGATGTATTACTTCCTGTCCTGTAAACTTTACCACTGCGACTGGAGTGAGATGATACCTCATTGTGGTTTTGATTTTCATTTCTCTTATTGCCAGTTATTTTGAGCATTTCTTCACATATTTTTTGGTCATTCAAGTATCCTCCTCTGCGATAATTCTGTGTTTGTTGCATATTTTGTAATTGATTTATCAGTCTTTTTCTGTGGAGGCCCATAAATATTCTATAAACTTTTGTTATGAGACCCTTGTCTGAGATGATATTGTGAAATGTTTGTTCCCAGTCAGTAGGTTTACTTTTCACCCTGTTGGGAAATTGTTTTGATACACACAGGGATTAAATCTTTAGATCACATTCATCAGTTTTGTCCTCTACAGAGTGTTCATTTCTGGCTGTGTTTGGCGGTCTCTTTATATAGCAGACTAGGCCTTAAGCTTGATTCCAGTTTGTCTTTTATGTACTTTATGGGTTTGGGCTTTATTCTGAGTTCTCTGATTCACCTCGAGGTGTTTTTGTATATGGTGTGTGATGTGGATCCTGTTTTCAGCTTTCTGCAGTCTTTATCTGCTAGCACCATTTATTGAAGAGGTCGTCATTTCCCCATTTGATAGATTTTATTTCCTTGTAAATATCAGTTGACCATAGATAGCTTGGTCTATTTCTGGCTTCTCAATTGTGTTCCATTGTTTTATGTGCCTGTTATTGTACCATACCATGCTATTTTGGTTACTCCTGCTGTGTTTTGACATCAGGGAGTCCTATGCCTCCCACTATCTTTTTGTTTCTCAGAATTGTTTTACTTATTTGGGGTCTCTTGCTCTCTACACAAATTTGACAATTTTTCTTTCCATCTCCATGAAAAATGAATTTTATATTTGTATTGGTATTGCTTTGAACATGTAGATTGCTTGTGATAAGATTGTCATTTTCACAATATTGAGTTTTGCTATCCATGAGCAGGGCACATTTTCCCATTTCTTTAAGTCTTTTATTGTGTCTTAAAGATATGCTCTGTAGTTTTCTTTGTATAGGTCTTTTGTGCCTCTAGTTAGGTTCACTACCAAATATCTCAGTTCATGGTTGCCTATTGTAAACGGTATTGCTTTCTTTGTTTCCTTTTTTGAGTCCTCTTTGTTACTGTAGAGGAATCCCACTGATTTTTGGACAGTGATCTTGTATCCAGCCACTCTCTAGCTCTAAAGTTTGTTTTTTGTTTTGTTTTGTTTTCTTTTTTTGTTGAATCCTTGATACACTTGAGTGCATTGCTTAGTTACCATGTCAGCCCACCTCATTGAGGATCTTCCTCTCTTTCACTGAGCTTCCTATTTTTCCAAGCACGGTATTCCTTTCTAAGGAATGGTCTGTCCTAGATACTTGACCAATATATGTATGCCAAAGCCTTGCCATTCTTGTCTTCAACGAGAAATCTGGTTGCTCTTTTTCCAAGACACATTTGTTTGTTCTTTTGGCAATCCACCATGGGATTTTTAGTTCTTTTCTCCAACACCACAATTCCAAGGCATCAATTTTTTCTTCTGTCATCCTTATTCATCATCCAGTTCTCAGGTGTATAGCAAGTGATTGAAAAGACCATGGCTTGAATATGACACACCTTGCTGACATCAGTATTTTGGAGATGTCCCTGACAGCAGATTTTCCCCAAAGAAATGTGCCTTTTGATCTCCCAACTGCTGATACCAAGGGTGTTGATTACAGAATCAAGTAAGATAAAATTGACAGTTCCAATCCTTTCTCCATCTATTATGATGTTGCCTCTTGGCCCAATAGTAAGAACTTTTATTTTCTTGATGTTGAGATGCAATCCATATTGAAGGTTGTAGTCACTGAGTTTTCTCAGCAAGCATTTCAGGTCCCCTTAACTTTCAACAAGCCAGGTTGTATCATCTTCATATGCATATTATCCCTCTGATCCTTATGGCACATATTTCTTCTTAGAGATAATAAAAATTATTCCTTCACAAATTAAGTTGTTCTTGTGTTGTGAACCATAGAGTCAAAACTGACCCATAGCTGACCCTGCAGTGGGCTTTCAGAGGCTGTTAATCACACAGGAGATTGTCCATCCTTCTCCCATAGAGCTACTTATGACCTCGAACTGCATACTTTTGGGATTACAGCTCAGCTTCTTACCACTAGGCCACCAGAGCTCACATACAGATTGAATAAATATGGAAAAAGGATTCAACCCTGACACACACCCTTATTGATTTTAAACATGTAATTGCTCCCTTGTTCCATTCAGGCATTAGCTTCTTGGTCTAGGTATAGATTTTATATAAACGCAATTAAGTATTCTGGGATTTCCATTCTTCTCAATGTCAGCCAGAATTTGTTGTGGTGCACACAGTCAAATGCGTTTGCATAGACAATAAAACACAGATAGATATTCTTCTAGTATTCTCTGCACTCAGCCAAGATCCCTATGATATCAGCAATGACATCCCTTGTGCCATGGCCTCTTCTAACCCCAGCTTCAACTTCTCTTTCCTGCTAGTTTACTTTTCCAGCTGTTTTTGGATGATAATTTGTAATATGTTGTTTCCATGTGATATTAAATATACTGTTCAATAAATTCAACATTCTGTTGGATCAACCTTCTTGGGAAGGGGAACAAATATGGATCTCTTCCAGTCAGTCAACCAGAAAGCTGTCCTTTTCATTTCCTACCACAGAGGGGTTCGCAAGTGCAAAGTTGCATCTATTATCTAAAATATGTCAGTTGGTGTCCCATCCATTCCAGAGGCCTTATTTTCTGCCATTATGTTCAATGCATCTTTCATTTCTCCCTGTAGTATCATAAGTTCTTTTTCATATGAAAATTCCTGAAATTTTTCAGTGTTGACCAATTTGTTGTGGTTTAGTAATTCTGTGTTTTCCTTCAACTACTTTTGATACTTCTTGGGTCATTTAAGATTGTGTTCCTGGCATGTCTTGGAATTGTAAGGCTTGAATTATGCTCAAATGCGATTTTCATAATTTCTTCTGACATCCATTTTGCCTTTTTTACCCTTTCCACTCTGTCTTTGTAATGAGTTTTTGCTCTCTTCTTATATTATATCCTTGATTTCACCCCACAGCTGCTTTGGTCTTTAATCATTGGTGATCAACACCTTAAACTTGTGCTTAAGATGTTGTTGGTTTGGGGCTTGTTTGTTTTGGTTTGTTTGTTTTTGTTATTCAGATGAGATAAACTCAAAGTCATATTTTGGTTCTTGTAGGCTTGTTTTAATATTCTTCAGTTTCAATTTGAAATGGCACATGAGTAATTTATGGAGTGCTTGGCATGACTTTGACTTTTTGAACCCACCCGAAGACTCCTTGAGATATGGGTCTAGTGATCAATGTCCAGAAGGGTGCAGCCTGGAGAGCCCTAGGGAGCAGTTGTATTCTGTACATAAGAAGCTGCTTTGAATTAGAATACACTCCCCAGCAACAAACAACAGGATTGATTATTTATTATTATTTTTTTTTAAAAGACAAGTTTAACATTCTGTACAATGTGTCCTGCTAATCCAAAGGCCACAGTCTTCCTGTGGTTGAAATAAAAATCTACCAGCTCTTCAAGAGAAAGATGAATAATCCACTCCCATGCAATTCACAGCCTGAGAAACCTACTGGAAGACCAGCTGTGAGTCAGTTCTGACTCGACTGCAGTAAGTTGGTGTTTATATGTTGTTTTCTAATGTTTTATCTCCTAGACTCTCCACTTCAAGTCTGTGCTATCAAAAATATATGATAGTTTCCCCAAAATGCTTTGTTCTATATTCTGTATGAATATTATTTCAGTTTTTGTTTTACTTTTTAAAGCCTCTACTATTGTCCTATAACTTTTCAGATGCTTTCAGTGTATATATTACTTTCACATTTGTGTGCTAGAAGCCTGTTATAATAACTTTAAATCTAGGATGTTTTGCTGTTTTCTTCTTATAGATTGAGAACAATGAGAATGGCTAATTCCCCCCCCCCCATTTTGGTCCACTACTTTATTTCCAGTACTGAAAACAGTGTCCTAAAAAAGAAATTTCTTCACAGGGTATATGTTGACTGAAAGCTGTGACGTAACTTGGGAGTAGAATGTGTACTTTATTTATCTTGTAACCTGTAAGCTGTTCTGCTGTGCCTCGAGTTTTTCTTATACAGTTGATTGTCTTGTATAAATCACTAAATGGCTATTACATGAATGAATTATTGCAAAAACAAATGACCAACCTGAATTAAAAGAACAAAACTCACGAGTTGATATAAATGCCACTAGCTTAAGAATTTAATTGTAAATTCCAGTGCTATTCTGATTCAAAATTGCTGTGTCACATTCATCAAGTGAGTGAAGTTATTTGGACATCAGTTTCCTCATTTGTTAAATTAAGGAGCTGGACATTATACAACTATATTACTTGTTAGGAGCTATTTTTACATGCTCACCCAATATATTCTTCTGCAAAACCTCTGTTTCACAGGTTGCTGCTTTGCTCCACAAACACGTAATTTAACACCTAATTGTCTCCACATTATAGGAAATGAGAAAGTTGTCATGGAAAGGTCATTGAGGAGAATTTATTCAGCACAGCATGGCAGTTTCTAGCTTTCAAGTGCTGCCTGGGATATAATCACTTGTCTGGTAGCTGAGAGGCCTTTCTAAACGTGAATCAGTTTTCCTGACCTATTTAAAACCCACTTAACTTTCTGGCTTCTTTTTAGAACACGGGGACTTAATTTGACATATGCAAATGTGATCCCCATTACCTAGGTAGCTACTCTTAGGTATCCATTGGTTTAATAGGTGTAACTTGGAATTTTTCTTTTGCATAGGTAGAATTTTGCATATCAGGATGATGTTCTTGTCTAAGAACCTCTAAAAAAAACAGTTCTGTAGCCCATGTCTCTGAAGATCATTACCATCAAGAATAGACATTAGCCTTAATCCTGAGTTCTACTTTGAGATCTACACGCACTTTTTATCAGAAAATTAAAAGTATGCTTGAGGAAGAAATTTCTCAGCTTAAACAATTTAAAAGGCATAAATACTTTAGCGACTATATTAGTACACTAATAAGTATTTTAAAAATAAATATACATTGGTTATCTGTGACTAATGGAGTAACTAAGAAATTCAGAAATAAACATTTTCCCCAGATTAAATCATTATTCACTATTTTGGGATGTGTATGAAGCTGTTAAAACTAATTAAAAATATGACAGCTTTTTCACTTACTATTTCCTCAAGCAATATACATTACTAATAAACCCTTCATGTATTTTATTATGTAAACTCATTCACAAAATATTTTTAATACCTAAGTACTCCTTGTTATACAATATTTGGCTTCATGAGAAAGGGAAATCCAATTATGAGACTATCTTGATGTGTTTATAATTGTATGTTTTTTTCTTACTTGTTAAGCAGTATTTTATTATGATACTAAAACAGAAGAGATTACAAATAAGAACCATCTTCTATGTTGCTAATGGTCTTTATTTTCACAACTGTTCCTAAAGTATCATACACTATAAAAAGCAAAATGTGTATAGTGGTCATGTTATATAATATCTATAGAGCTTTTATGAATTTGAGCATATCATAGAAATGTCCTTGGGTCAAGAATCTTATAGTGATTTTGTTCATGAACATAATCCCTAAGAAAATTGTTCAAATTAAATGAATCTTCTAATCTTTGAAATAATCACGATATTTAATAAATATCATAGATAAGCAACACTTTAAACTAAACAAAATGCTATCAAATTAACTTTACCAAGAGAGGAAATGAGATCTGCACACATGCAGAAATAAAAAAGACCAAAGATGGATTTGTTTTTCTTCTGAAGTCATGGCACTGTAGCATAGTACAGTCATTTTGTCTTGTTTTGATACGTATAAACACCAAGTACCTTTAAATCATTAAAATGTCATTTTAAAATATTCAACTACAGTACATAAGCTGACATTTGACAAATGTATTGTGAACACAGAGCCAGGAACATAACATCTTTCACCATCCCGTTTTCCTCACTGCTGAGTCTAGGTTCCCTCAGGCAGTAAAATACTCTAGAGATTCCTAAATGGAATACAACTTTGGGCCACAACTTTATTAGCTTAAACAAAGAACATAGCAATTGTCCCCAGCTGGATTCAGTAAGCCACTAGGCAGCAATGATACAGAATTCCCCCAGTGACTGCTTGATATCTCTTTTAACACACAGTACCTTTTACAAAGGAAATCAGTCTTGCCTAGTACTTAGGTTTGGAATACAGTTTTACCCTTTGCAAGGTTGCAAATTTTTTATATCTTCGGTACTAAGAAATATCAAGATTTAAAAGGAATACAGGTAATATTTAAATTATTTCACATACTTGAAAGTAAAATAATCTTCCATCTCTTTAGTTAAAGTAAAAATTTACTCATTTCTTTACCATTTATTTTTCCAATTGCCCAACTTCAGTTCACCAGTCATTTAAGAGTTGCACATTGGCAAATGCACTTATTAGTCAATTTCTTTAAAATTTTTTCTTTAGAATGAAATTAATTATGCCAGTTTTAGACATACTAAAGCTTATATCATTTATCAGTTAGATATGCAGGCAAACACCCCTTGGATTCCCAAAATTCTTTCCTTTTACAATTCCTTTTGAAACTTTGAATATATGTCTCCTTATACTGGTTCAATCTTTTTTTAACTTTTTAAAAATTTTCTCTTTATCCTCCTATTCAGATTAAGAAGATCATGAATATCTTATACCATACAATTTATTTTAAAGTTTGTGTAAGTGTTAGTAAGCCCTTGTTACATCATCCCCTCCTCATCTTTGTATTTTGGTGTGTATGACTTTCTTCACTCTCTTCCTTTTCATATTAGTATTCATTTATAATGGGTATCTATATTGGCATTCCTTTCTATATAATGACTCAGTATATTCTTTCCATCTTCTTTTAATACTTCCTGGATCATTTAATATTCTGCCCAAAGCATCCTTGATTATAGCAACTCTAGGTTTGAATCTGTTATTCAGTTCCTTGAGCTTAAGAAATGCTGAGCGAGTTCGGCCCTTTTGATT
>NW_006399751.1:29425063-29452869 GCF_000299155.1 Elephantulus edwardii | reverse complement strand
ACCCTCTATGAGATGGATTGATTCGGTGACTGGGGTAATAGGGATGGGTGTGTCAGAGGCGGTGCAGTTGGCGCAGGATAGAGCAGGGTTTAGGGCTGTTGTGCATAGGGTCGCTATGAGTAGGAAACGACTCGACGGCACATAACAACAACAACAACAACAACATCTATATTGGTATCTGCAAATACTTTCATGAATTTGGATTGTAAGAGGTTTTTTTGTGTAGTGAGGAGGCCAAGGTTAAAGATTATACAAAACCAAGGAGTTTGAAATTTATTCTTAAATAATATCAGCCATCAAAAATGTTTTTTAAGACGTGGTGTTATTTTTTCACTTTTCTATCCATTGCTTAAACTTGACCATATTACCAAGTGGGAACATGTAAGTAAAATGAATCTTTGAGGCTTTACCTGCCACCTTTAGCTCCCCTGGGGACATGTTCTCCAGCTGCCTCAACTGAAGACAAATGGTTCACCCTCTATCATCGTCGTCTACATCATCAACAGCAGTGAGACCAACATAAGAGAGAAAACTAACATAAGTGAAGGCTGTGGAGAGACAGTGGTGAAGCATAGCCTGGTGGAGTCTTGGAGAAGGAGCCAGAGTTAAAGGTTTTACTTACTGGATGATTGAAGGAAGAACTTCTTTCAGTGACAGATATGAGACAAAGCTTACTGAATGATTGAGGAAACCAGAGTTTTCTGGCATTTGTGTTGCTGGACTGATCTTGGACTTTCACTTCTTGACCAAGAAGCTGTCTAAAATAATTGAGGAACTATGTCTTGCTGTTAATGTGGCTTTGGACTTCTATTCACTAAACCTAGACTTTCACTGTATCCTTTGCCTCACTCATCTCCTAAGCTGCTTCCGTAATAAACCTCACAACTTAAGTAAAAATTGAGACTCTGTGAAGTCTGTGTGGTCTATTTGCAACAAATATCAAACCCAGTGATTAATAGAAATAGGTGCAGGAGAGTGAGGGATCAAGTCTGATCTTATAGGTTCAGTTTTATACTGTAGATGTTATTGGTGGGGACAATTCCCTTTGTGGAGCTGGATTGCGTCCATCTGTCCTTACTTGTTTTGTATAAGCTCATGGCAAAATGGATATAAACCGTGGAACAAAACTCAAAACCATGGAAATGTTCAGGCTTCCTATTAATCTACTTGATTGATGGTACAAAAAAACAAACAAAACGAAAAACCAACAACTCTGGAGCTTTGTTACTATCCAAACTTGGAACAAAACTTGTATCTGCAACTCAACTTGTACTCAAACAATAACTGAACAGTAATATAACAGAGATACTTTTTAGAAAAGTCAACCAGCAAAATCAAAAGGACAGTATTTGCCTATCCATATAACGCAGAAGGCAAAGAAAAATAGAGGACACATAGAAATGAAAATATCAGAGAAGTGGCAGGAACACTGTGATTCCATTGTGAATATTGTAATCGCATAAAACTGCATATGAATGGAAAATCAATCCACTGCATAAACATTTCCCTCACATCACAATTTTTTAAAAAGACTAAAAAGAGTGTTCATTAGATTGTTGTTTTTGTGTACCAGAGAGTCAGAACAGACCCATTGCTGACCCTCTGGCAGGGTTTTTAGAGGCAAATAATCACACAGGAGGAGACTGTCCATCCTTCTGCAGAGGAGCTTGCGGCCTCAAACTGTGTGCCTATGGGATTGCAGCACAGCTCCTTGCTATTAGGCCACTAGAGCTCCCCATATTTTAATATAAATCACACAGAGATACAGTATTTTTGTGTAAATCACACTCATATTCCAAATTTTTTCAATTTTCTCCCTCTCAATGTGTTTTCATAAGTACACCATGTCAATTTTCAAATATGATAATTTTTTAATAATGTACTCTTGAGCACTTAGAAAGTATTTCTTAGAGGATTAGGGAGAAATTATGGTTGACATAAATAAAAAATAAAATCATGTACATTTATGTTAAAGTACAATGAATAAGTCCTGGAGCTTAAAAATTCTCTATCAATATTGGAACTATTGTACCCAAAGGAAAATAAAGAGAGGTGTTGGAGAATAACTTAACTAAAGAGAAACATGGTCATGATAGTGTGACTGAATAGAAAGTTGAATGGGGCAGTAGTGAGGAGATACCAATGCTTACCAAGTTGGCTATTAATAAGCCTGTATATTAAGAGATTGCCTCTAGATTCTGTTTGAATTCACAGGTTAATTTTGTTCTCTGATGTTTAAAAACTACTTGAAAAAGTGGCATAAATTTGGAGAAGAGATAAACTGTATTGTTGACTGCGACCCTTAGAAATCCTGTGAACAATATCTGAACCTTGCCCCATTCTGTACCATCTTCACAATGTCTTATATGCATCAGCCCACTGTTACAGTATGTCAAGCCAGCTAGATGAGGGTCTTCCTATCGTTTATAAACCCCTCATCTTTCCCAACTTGATGTCTTTTTCCCAAGGATTAACCCCTGCTGAAAATATGCCAAAGTATGTGAGATGAAGTTTCACCGTTCTTGTCTCTATGGAGCAGCCTGATTGCACTTCCTCCAAAATAAATGGCAATACATGCATCGTTTGATACTCTTCTCCATCAACTCAATTCAATGACATCATTTCCTCTTTATTATTATTATTATATATTAATTGTTCTTCATCATTCTTCATTGTTCAACTTTTAGATACACAGTAAGTAATAGAAAAGACCATGGCTTCCTTTGAACTCACCTTAGTTTTTAGACTGACATCGTTGCTCCTTAGCCTTTGGAGAGGTCCATGACACATTTCTCCAATGTAACTTGTCTTTTGATTTTTTCCTCCATCTTTCATGATGTTGGTACAGTGGTGAGGATTTTTGTTTTCGTGATGGTGACATGTAAACCATGTTGAAATCTGTAGTCTTTGATCTTCTGCAGCAAATACTTCCTTTTTAGCCTCCTACTAATTTGCTTATTAATATAAAGAGAACAAGCTGACAAGATTAAATTTCTTGTCACTTTGTTCTCCTCCTTAAAATATATAGAAATTAGTGAATTTCAGCTTCTCTTTGTATTTGTGGAATCTTTAACAATAAATGAAATTCTTTTATTTCCCTAACTTCATATCTATGCTTAGAATTACCAACAAACAAATCAGACAAGATATTTTGGTATTGTTTTCATTAATTAACCTGGCACAGGCAGCTTTATTTTCACAATTTATTAATAGGTCCTTGAAACTATATTAATAGGCACTTTGGAGACTCACTTGATTATTTATTTGAAGCTTATCTTATAAACCAAAATTCAGAAGAGCCTTCAATAAGACATTATGTGATCAAAGCCTGCTGTGATTATTTAATCTTTGTATTATTTCATACCAAATCTACATGCCTGCAAGTAAATCTGCGGGAAAAAACAATAAATGGAATCACCTAAGAACTAATTAAGTTCTCTCTGTCAGTTCTTATTGAGTCAAACCTGATGCATAGTTGATCCTCCAGGTGGTTTCCAAAGTTGTATATCACCCTTGAGGAGACTTCACATCTTTTTCTGTTAGAGCCATTGGTGGATTTGAGCCACCAGAGAGGCTTGGTCTTTGGGATAGCAGCAGTTCAACTCCTATTGAACTAGTCCACCAGGAAGACTATTTTAATTTTATATATTTTTCCATTTAATCTTAGCAAGTATACATGGAATTGTATTGATCATGTATTCATAGCCTGACATCATGGATTTTACTAGTTCACTTAAAAAATATGCTAATCAATATGTCAGTTGTAAGGTGTCAAATGTGATTACCAATCAAGTTTTCAATCAGTCTTCAAAGTCATTAATTATAGACATTCATGTAATATTTATTATTATGAAAAGCCCTTTGAACTGCTCATGTTTATGTTGGCAGCCCTATTATTTACTCACTAGGCCACCAGAGTTCCTTAAAAAATTATATTAATGATTTTTCGTTGGAATACATATTATGTATTCTAAAAAGTCTAATTTTATGTATATATATACATATATATAAAATCACTTTAATATACACACTCTTGATATGTCTTTCAAAAATTAACATTACATAGAATAATACTTTTTAACTCTTTGAGATCCATAACTTTGAACATATATCAACATCTCTGCAACCTTCATTATATTAAACCCATTCCCAAAAAGACCCATTTGCCATTTTTTCAGTGGCCCCCCAACAATACCTGAAGCCAGCCAATGGCTTCTTCACATTCAGAAAGCAAATTTGAATCTTCTACATAGTGCAGACCGTAGGGATTTTGGCCCATTTGGTGTTTGCTTGCTCCATTCAAATGACTGCTTCTTGGTCCTAATTATAGTTTTTGCAGTTGTTCTGGGATTCCCATTCTTCTAAACATTAGCCATAGTTTGTTGTGATCCACACAGTTAAATGAATATGCATAGTCAATAAAACACAAATAAACATTCTTCTAGTATTCTTTGCTTTCTGCCAATATCTGTCTGATATTGACAATGATGTCCCTGGTGTCATGACCACTTCTAAATCCAGCTTGTATTTCTGACATTCCTTGATGCATGGTTCTAGTAGTTTTTTATAATCTTTAGCAAGATTTTGCTTGCATATAGTATTAGTCATATTGTTCAATAATTATAGAGCATATTTAGACTAGTGGATAGGACAACAGAGTCTGAGCGCTTATATTGTTGTTGTTATGTGCCGTCGAGTCTCCTGCGACTCATAGCGACCCTATGTACAACAGCCCTAAACTCTGCTCTGTCCTGTGCCAATCGCACTGTCTCTAACACTCCCAAACCAATTACCCCAGTCACTTAATCAATCCACCTCATAGAGGGTCTTCCTCCCCTGCACTGTTCCTCCACCCTTCAATATGAATTACATCTCTACATCAAGAAAACACAAATCCTTACTACTGGAAAAATAGCAAACATCATTATAGAAAAATGTTGAAGTGTTAAGGATTTCCTTTTACTTGTATCTACAATCAGCACCCATGGCATCAGAAATTTAGAGATCAATACGTTATATTAATAGTCAAGGACATCTTGAAAGTTCTAAAGCTTAAGAATGTCAGTTCAAAAACTATGGTGTGTCTGATTCTATGGTAATTTTAATTGCTTTATATGCATCTGAAACTTGGTCAATGAATAAGGAAAATCTATGAAGAATTCTGTTTGGTCAAATACTTTTACCTCTATAAACCAATTTCCCATCAGCCCAATTAAACTTTCTAGGATTCCTATTCTTTTCAATATTGGCAATAATTTGGTACGTTCTATACTGTAAAGTGCCATTGCAAAGTCAATAAAACACATACAATGTCTTTCTGGTATTGTCTGTTTTTAGCCAATGTCCATCTGACATCAGAAATTATACCACTCATACCACGGTGTCCTCTGAATCTGGTTTGACTTTCCTAAGTTTTCAGTCAGTGTACTGTTCTCTTTGTTTTTTAAAAATCTTCAGTAAGATTTTGTTTGCATGTGATTTAATGATATTGTTTAACAATATCTATACTGTATTATAATCGGGATGGGTGTGTCAGAGGCAGTGCGGTTGGAGCAGGATGGAGCAGGTTTAGGGCTGTTGTGCATAGGGTCGCTATGGGTTGCAAACCACTCGACAGCACATAACAACAACAACATACTGTATTGGATTATCTTTTCTTGGAATAGGAAAATAACGTATCTCTTTCAGTCAGGCGACCAAGTTGCTATTCTCTACATTTGTTTCAATGATTAGTAATCTTGTGCAGGGCTGCATCTGTTCATTTAAACACTTGTTGGAGTATACCACAAAGCTGTTGACTGAAAAGAACAAGGGAACACGTCATAGTTTAAAATCCGTAAAAGTGTGTCACAGGTTTATATACTTTCTCCATTCCTAGTCAATCTATTTGCTGAACAAATAATTCAAGAAGCTGGCTTTTATGAAGAAGATGGCATCAGGATTGGAGGAATATTCATCAACAACTTGTTTTATGAAGAAGACATAATCTTGCAGAAAATTAAAAGACATGAAACATTTACTACAGAAAATCAAGATAACAACTTCAATATGAATTAAATATGAATTAACGTTCAGAACACCAAAATTCTCATGTCTGGACCAATAGGCAACATCTTGACAGATGCAAAAAAAAAAAAAAAAGAATGAAATGGTCAATAATGATTTTTATTTATATGTATCTGCAGTAAACATCTATGGTTGCAGACGTTAAAAAACAACAACAAAAACCCAAGATCTGTGTTATGTGTATGTAGAAATATGAATGTTTGATTCAATTTTCTATTGATCTGCTTGTTGCTGAGAATAGGTGCTGTCCTATTATAGGGTTCAAACAATATAATCAGTGTCTCAAAGGGTATTTTGTGAGACAGTGAATGTGCATTGCAAATTGTGTTCTGTTTTTTAAAACAATTATGTATTTTTGTTTGATTATAAGATATTTGGGGGAGCTACCATTTACTTTACACCGACAAAAATAAATTCAAGGGTACAATATGATCTAAAAATAAGGAAGAATATTGTTTTATTTTTTAGAAAATTATAGATTTTTTAAGATTATCTGAAGATTAATATATTTTTAACTTAAATAATAATCAAGGTCTTTCTTAAATCTGATACTATCTTGTAGATATTGATTATGTAAATAATGTCACAATTATATGGAGTGGCATCCACTTCCTAAGTAGCATACCTCTGGAAACTCTGTGAACTTTGATAAATGATGATGTTGTTGAAGGGATTCAGGCCTTTTTTTTCATGGGTCATTATGAGTTATACTCAACTTGATAGAATCAACAACAAAAATAGCAACAATTTACCAATAAAATGTAATATTCAATATTTTTCTAATTCATAAGTACCCTTTTAAATGTGCCAAAATTTTTTGAGAATTCTTATTTTAAAACAAAATTTAAAATATTAGAAATGCTTACTTGGAGATATAGTATGTGATATGCTTGATTAACAACTCCTAAGTTTAATAACACAAAAATTGTCTTCTGGCTTAAAGTCTGGAGATATCTTTGACATTATATTGGCTCAAAGTTTTAATTCTTACTTTGATTATAGATGGAAGTAATTTACCTGAATATTTTGTCATTTCGGATAGCTTTCTTTCCTGTGAGGTGATTAAAATAAGGACTCTGGGCACAGAAATGATACTCTTGAATGCTGAGATAGAACTCAACTCGTAATTTAATCACTCCAATCCATCATGCAATCCTAGAGTGATAAGCTAGATTCAAAAATAAAACTGTTAGTACAGCATTGAGAGCAATATCTACTGACTAAAACCTCAATATCAGTATTTCATGGTGAGTCATCTTCCATCTTCTCCTTACAAACTAAATTGGTTCTCAGAAGCACTGGGAAGATTTCCATCAGAAAAGGAAAATTTTAGTAGATTATGAAACCAATTCAAGTGCACAAATGGCTATATTTTTTTTTTACCCAAAGCACTGGAAATACTTTCATGACATGATAAAATATAAATTCCCCTTTACTGTAGCCTCAATCTGTGGAAATAAGCTAGAGGAGTAGTGAAACAAAAATACAGTTACTCTGTTAAAAAAATAGAACTCTGCAGTGAAGAATTCTTTATAATTTCCAGGATATATTGACAGAAAACACAGGATATTTCCTAAATTTCTGAGAGCTACTTTGAAAAAGAAAAAAATGTTTAGAAAATTTTGTTCTTTAAATCAAGACAAGTAAAAGCAAGATTTTGCTAAAGGAACAGCACTGTTTGTTTAGACATATGACTACGTGTGTTAGGATATTATTGACAAATAAACATGTGTGCTACTATTAAAAATAGAGTGAATAATTTCCCTTTTTCTATTTGAGAATTAGAACTAAATTAATTTTAACAGGTTTTATTTTTGTCTTACAACGTCGTAATTTTGCATTATTACTATTTATTTAGAACAGTTGTTATCTGATCATTGATTCTGCTATCTTTTTGCTGAATATTGTTGATTATTGTTATGCTGTGGAGGTTTTACCCAAGGAAAGTGACAAAATTATTTTATTTCTAAACTGTGTTTAAAGTGAAAAAATCCCGACCCCATTTCATGCCTAAGTTATTTGCAGTATTGATATTTAAGTTACATTTCAGTAACAGGAGTTTTACCTAGGGTCAGCCTAGAATCCAGCTGTAGATCATACTAGAATTTTAGAACCTCAGTTCCAACTGTAGGTTCCAAAAATTAGAACCTGAATTCTATCAGATGAATCTTCAATATGCATATTCAGATTTGGAGCACATTAATTAGGAGAGATTCTAGTTGGCCTAGGAACTCAACCTCTGAGATTAAAAATTATCTTCAGAAGTGAAGATGGCCTCTCTAAATACAAAATAACAACCACAATAACAACAGTCCAATGACAGCCACTGATGGCAATGAAAAGAGTACAGTTTTGGAAACAGTTTAACTTCCTGCTGAAAAATGTTCTTTGAGTTTCAGATTCTTGGAAAACAGCATGAATACAAAGGGAATCCTGATCTGTTAGTTATAAAAGTCAATGATTACTTTGAAATGGTGTATAACCTCCTGATAACTACACATTGCTGAGAAAGAAATTTTGTTTTTTCAATCTTACCATACGTAGAATAATAAGCAGTTTCAAGGAAACAAAGTCAACTAAGCATTTCTAATACTCTGTAGGACTTTTAGACAGCCTTTTCATTTCAGTGACCTAAAGATCATCAACGTGTACTGAGCTTTGCCAATTACTTATGCAAGTTGTCCTCTCTTATTCAGATCATAATCAAGCATCCATTCCATTCCTCCAGTCCATAACCAATTAGTGAGTGCCTATCACAATGTGGCACTTTGGGCAGTGGGTGGTCCTGGATATCCAAGCATCTTCTGTTTTGGCAATTATGGGCACAGCAGGACTTGGCTATGTGCTTAAGTAACACCAACTCATATATAGTTCCTTTAGGATTCAACCCTTGTTTTAAATTTGTACAGTACAAAAAATCAGTAGGGAAACTACTTAGAATTTAGTTTAGAGAACTTTGAATTCATTCCACACATTATTGTATTGTGCTGTGTTTTTAAATACTTCTTTTTCATGTACAATTTATATCAGTAAAAACGCATTTTGGATTTTCATGAAGTCACAGACATAGCTAAAAGTTACAAAAGTAGTCAAAATACACTTTGGATTTTCATGAAGTCACAGAAGTAGTTAAAAGTATATTTAAACAAAAACACTACAGAAAAAAAACACCATAGGTTGTTAAAGCTTTATAATTTTTCTTGCCTTAATATTAGGTCAAGTTCATTTTTCCTTTGTTTTTTTTCTTTTGAAACACAGGTGTTGATGCTTTCACCATTGCAATACAAATAAATGTTTGAGGAACAATAGAAATAGGAGAAAATGTCAATATATTAAGGCTTGACACATGGAACTGATTGCATTTTTAATTAAAATTAATATAATACTAACCCATATTTTGTTACTATCTACACAGCTTCCATATCTGTAATGGAATCTTGATCTCCCAGTTATTAAAATGATTACTTTGAAATTGTAACTCTCTGACAACTACACATGGCTGAGAAAGAAATTTAGTTTTTTCAATCTTACCATATATAGAATAATAAGCAGTTTCAAGGAAACAAAATCAACTAAGCATTTCTAATACTCTGTAGGACTTTTAAACAGCCTTTATCATTTCAGTGACCTATAAATCATCAAAGTGGTTTATTTTAATCTCATTTTAATTTCATAAGTAAGAATTGGAAAGAAAAATGTTACCCAGGCCTCACAATTCAGTTAATACTGGTCAAAATCTTGATCAAAATGGAGAATTTGAACCCTTTAATATAAAAGCAAATAAAAATTGTAATTCTTTGGTAACGTAACTCAAGTTCTTTTAACTCAGTTGGAATATTCTTGGCAAATGTTTTATTTCCCTGTAATGGAAACAGTCTCTGACAAACCTGCTTCCTCAAAAACCTGTCAGTGCTATTGTTGTGTAATTTCAAGTGAGAACTGACCCATAGCTGACCCTCTGACGGGTTTTCAAAGGCAGTTAAGTTCAGGGGAAAAGATTGTCCATCCTTCTCCCGGGATCAGCGAGTGGCCTTGAACCATGTGCATTTGGGATTACAGCACATATACTTGCCACCAGGCCACCAGAACTCCAACTACCAATATATCTGATAAAAAAATTCTAACAGGACATTTTCAGACATTTAGAATCTTTATGTTCCATTCTGTCATTGCTATTTAGTATTTCCTTGGGAAAAGGCACAGAGTTTATATTCATTTTACAAATGGTAGAAAAGAGAAAAGTTTTACTGGTTTTCTCAGTCTCATATGTAAAGGAAAAGTTACAAATGTGATTGATAATTATCAGAGATGCTGTTGGGAGAGCATATGCGTCCTGACATAGGCATTTTCTAAATACTTAATATACAATTGCTTAGAGGCTAAATAAATGGAAATTATTTGTGACTCTAATTGAAGAAACGGGAGCTCAGATAACTTAGTGGTAAGCAGCTGTGCAGTCAAGTCAAACAAGGCTCGGACCCACCAGCTGCACTGTGTGAGGGAGATGAGCAGTCTCTCCCTAGGAGATTTATGCCCTTCAAAACCCACTGGAGAATCAGTTCTGCCGTATCTGTACACAACAACAACAACAATTAAGGAACATTTTGAATTTGGTTTCTCTTTCAAGCCTCTGTATTTAAATATCATCATATTTGCAATAATAAAATTTGAGCACAATTTAGTAATGCAGAAAGACATGCCATTAAATTGTTGCCCATAAATTCTTTAAAATAATTGTCCTTTTTAATTTAAAAAGTGGAAACCATGACCTATTAAGGAAGAATGGCAAATTTTGTTTATTTTCTTGTTTGGTTTGTGTTTATTTTTCAAATGATTCCTTGTTGTTGTTGTGTACTGTGTAGTTGGAACCAACCCAAAGCTCACCCTCCAGGAAGTTTTCAGAAACAATCAATCACACAGGAGGAGATTGCCCTTCCTTCTCTGTGGAGCAGCTGAAGAATTGGAACAGTATACCTTTGTGACACCAGAATAATTCCACCAGAGCTAAAGTCTCACTAGTAAAAAGGGAGTTCTTAGAGTCCTAAAAAGTTAGAAACACACAGCTCAACGTCATTTCTTCTGTCCCTTCCCTGGGTACCACATTTGTTATATTTCTATTAAATATATATATATATATATATATATTTATCTTTGTAACAGATTCTTTTTTCCCCCTTACACATTGATTTGGGTATAATTTTTTATGAAGTTTTATGTTTAAAGAAAGAAGTTTTCAGAAATTTGTAATCCATACTCTCATGAATTGAGTCTATATCCTTTTTCCAGCTTAAAACTGGTGGTTTCCTCTTACCACCAGAACACAATTCCTATTTTATCATGGCGTATTAAGGCAGCATTTCTTTCTGATGTATGCAAGGTGGTTGTGCATTGGAGTCAACTTGATAGCTAATGAAAACAACCATAATTTTAATTCAATTTGTACTTGTAAAAAGAATTCTTTTTATGAAACTTTTGTTTGAAAATCTGTGTCCGTGTTGCAGATACATATTTTTCCTATTAATTCTTTAAGTCACTACCAAGTCATCTAAATAAACCAGAAAGACTTTTAGTAGATAGCTTAGCAAGAGCCAAATAAAAGTCAGACCCCACTATTTAATAGTATAAGATTTTGGATCTTGAACAAAGTATTATTACTGTGTTTTGCTTTCATATTTTTAAAATGAGATAACAATTCTCACTCAAGTTAATACTGTCTTACTGAGATACATTGAGTAAAGTGCTCCTTTGTGACAGTCAGTAAATCATAATGACCTTTCTTTTCTCATTGTGTCATCTTCATCCAAATTTTAGTTGTAAGGTTTTTTTTAGGTCAAATTTTTTCTTTTTTCAAAATACTTCTTTTCTTCTGGATACCTGAAACATATGATTATTTCCAAATGGGCTTTTCCTGCTGTGTTAACAATGTATCAACTGCACACACCAGCACTCCTACTTGGAGTTGGAGACGAAGCAGAATTAACCACGGGGCAGAATCTGCTGGGACTAATAGGAGGGACAGCAGGTTCTTAGATAGTTTTTTTCTCCTATTTTGGAAGTTATGCTTGTATTATGATTTTTATAAGGCATCTGGGAACCCCTGTAATGTGACACCTACTGTGCCATGCTTGCTCTTTGAGAAAATATTTTCTAAGAATGTATAAAAGCTAAAAATTTTAAGGGCTATTATTTTACTTTATTTTATTCTCAGCAAGACAATTCTTGTTCAAAGCTAAAGAATGGGAAAAACGGAATTATGAGTTTAAAAAGTAGAGGTACTAGTCTAAAATGAATTTAGGATCTACCTTTTCCTTTTGAAAATCTTTTATTATATAGACACACATATTACTTAGAGTGATTCTTTACTGCTTTTATCTCCTTTAGTTTCCTGTGAGCATCTTTTTGAGCTATATCTCCTAACAAACATACAAACCTTCAGAAACCTTTGCTTTGAAAAATGCATTATTAAAAATGTGCAAAGTTCTCCATTACCCTGAAAGAATCCATAAAAATCTTTTGTGATCCAAGGATTCTACTGATGCCTGGTTTTATTGAGTCACAGACCAGGACAATCTAAATTACTATTAGGTGACTATTTAACTACATTTTGAGGAAGAAAAATCAATTTCTGGAATAGGCATAGTAACTTTAATTGGAAGCCTTACCATATATTGAAGTTAGTATACTATTTTATTATTTGATGGTAATAACATATTGGTTTGTAATTTCTAAAGTCATCTGAACCTGATTGAAAGGAAATGTAATAAATGCGTTAAATAAGATCTAAGAAGAGAATATTAAGTACTTCATATCTAAATTTAAGACAATGAATTTTAATAAACAACTCACCAACAATTGTGTTGATTTAGTAGATATCCCAGGAGTTACGGTATCATATTTTTTAATTTAACTCTTAAGTATATTCAGAACAGTTATCGATTTTATTGTCTCTCAGTCTGCCATCAATGTTGAAACAACTGGTTTATGTGCCCATCACTTACATGACACTATTACCTGGTTTCCTTTTCATCAATTCACCTTCCTGTGGTACTGTCCTGTCAGAACTCAGAAGACCTTCCCATCCTTTGTGTATTCATTGTTGCCCTTTTTACTATTTTATCTTTCTATAAAATATAAACAAATTATTTTTGTGTTGTTTCTAGTTCTAACTTCATCTCTGTTTCATTTTCTATTCTGTAGATGTGACTATTTCCCTACAATATAAAGCTGTTCAGTTTCTTTATTTGCTGACCTCTCCATCAGTATTTATAAAATACTTCTTAGTATGGACAGACATCTTAATTTTCTGAGCAAATCCTTAATTTCTTTCCCTGCCAATATCAGGAGTCACTCATAGCCCACTAGAATATGCTCCAAATTCTCATGCTACATTAAATGGCTTGTAATTTTCTATAATTATAATATTCTTGTTTCTACACTTGTTTTTGTTATATGTACTGTCAAGTTGCTTGCGACTCATAGTGAACCTATGAATAACAGCCCTCAAATCTGCTCTATCATGTTTCAACTTTACTGTCTCCAACCCACTTACTTCATTACCCCAGTCACTGTATCAGTCCTTCTTATTAATGGTCTCCCTCTCTTTCTCCGTTCTTCCACCATTCTAAGAATGATATCCTTCTTCAAGGACCTGTCCCTCCTTGCAGCATGCCCAAAGTATGTCAGACAAAGCTTCAGAATCCTTGTCTCCAAGGAGCAGGCTGGCTTCACCCTCTCTAGGATGAACTTGTTTGTTCTCCAGGCAGTCCACAGTATATTCAAAACTCTTCTCCAGCACCACAGTTCAAAGTGATCAATTCTCTTTCTATCATCCTTAGTCATTGTCTAGCTCTCTGATGCATAGTAGCAATTGCAAAGACTATGACCTGTATCAAGCACACCTTAGTCTCCTGACTGATGTTGTTGCTCTTCAGTACTGTGGAGAGGTCCCTGACAACCGACTTTCCTAGTGCAATATCTCTTGATTTTCCTGGCTGCTAGTACCAAGAGTGTTGATTATGGAGCCAAGCAAACTAAAGCTGTCAGCAATCTCAATCTCTTCACCGTCTGTCATGATGCTGCACTTGGCCCAATGATGAGAATCTTTGTTTTCTTGATGTTGAACTTCAATCCACATTGAAGGCTGTAATCCTTGATCTTCTGCAGCAAGTGCTTCAGGTCTTCCTCAATTTCAGCATACTGTTCTTTTATTCTTGAAAGAAATATAGTGCTCTTTTAATCCTGAAACGTAAAAACCATCACACTCTGCTTTCATTTCCTGACATCGTTTGACTTACAGTAAATTAGACATTCTTCAGGGAGCCTCTTCTACTTTCAGCTGAAAGTGCATGCATTGTCACTGTACATTGGAGTTTTCTTGAGAGCTCTTGTGAATACTATAATAAAAAAGTACATCTTATGTATTTCCAGCAATAAGTGGTACTAAAACAAAGAAGACTATACACACTTGTGTGTCTGTTATTGTTACGGTATTGTCGAGCTGACACCAAGTCTTGTGTCTATATATTAACCAAGTCAAAAACTTGCATGATCCTGAACCACCCTCACAAGAAGTTATAGTCAGCATTCATTTGCATCATCTAGAGGATCTTTCTCTCCTTCTTTAACCCTCTACTTTTACATTTATGATGCTTTTATCTAAGGACTGTCCATTTTCTCATAACATGTCCACTGAATGTGACACAAATGTCCTACAATTCTTGCCTTTAAGGACAATATCATTTTCTCTCTATACCTCATTGACTAAGACATTGTCTTACCATATCATCGAGGAGGATATAATTATTTTTAAAGTAGTTAAAAATTTTGTCATTGTTATATGCTGTTAAGTTGGAACCAATATATAACTAATCTTCCAGCAGGTTTTCAGAGGCTGTAAATCACAGTTGAGGAAATTGCTTATATTTCTTTTGAGGAAATCTAGACCAAACTGTGTATGTGACTTTGGGTTGGCAACACATCTTAGGAAATAAAATCTATGCCTAGGATTAAGCTCAGCTCAAGATGACTTATATTTTCCATTTTCAGGGGTTTAATTATATAGTAAAATATTAGTCATGCTTATCAAGCATAAGAAAAATTTTCTTTTATGGTTTAAGAATGAAAACAGCTCATAGAGTTTAAGTTAGTGAGGAAGTATGCAACTAGTATCCACTTTTCCAAAGACCAGACCCTGTATTTTAAATTGTAGTTTAAATTGATCTAGATCAAGATGAAAACATTTCCTCAAATACGAACCAACTAAGGTTATTATAAGTTATTATAGAACTATTTTAAGAAACAAATACAAATAAAATCGTGAATATTTATTTATTCAATGAAAACATCTTCAAAGAGGACCCATACTGGGTGTTGTTAGGCATTGATGTTTTGTGTTCACTAGGCTATTACTAAAAATAAACAGCTGAAACGGCATATCTATATGATTTTTACTTTTGTGTGCTCTAATAGAATAGGAACTTATCTATTTAAAAAATCACCATTTTTCTTTGTATCTGTTTTGTATTATCTTTCCATTATTTTGAATTCTTCTATTAATCATTTGCATATTCTATCTCATAATTTATTTTTATTTGAGTTTGTTGCTATTTGCTTTATTTTTTCCTTGTTATAGTCTGTTAATAACTAAATATTATATTGATAACTGTCAGAATAATCTAAATTCTGGGGAGGGCTAATTGTTTCTTTCTTTGGAATTTCTTTCTCCAGGACTATGCTGAGAAGGAAAATACCATAGCAAAGGCTCTGGAGGACCTAAAGGCCAATTTCTACTGTGAACTCTGTGACAAGCAGTACTATAAGCATCAGGAGTTTGACAATCATATTAATTCTTATGACCATGCACATAAGCAGGTAAGGAACAGATATCTCAAACTATTAGGAAATGCTGATTTTCTAGTAGTAACTTGAATTATATAGATTTTAAGAATATGATATTTTGGGGTTTTTTTGCCATAAAATATTTAACAATGTGTAATTCTATGCTGATGATTAAGTGATTTATTTTAAAAGACAGTCTTTAAAGTGCATCAAGATCTGAAAAAATATTCGAAGGAAAAAAAATAACACTTTCTTTAATCATTCATTCAACTACAAACTCCTTGTCATTGACTCAGAACTGATTCATAGTGAACCAGTGGCAAATTTTCAGAGTAAATGCGTGATAAGACATTGCCTGTCTTTCTCCCTGGAGCAACTGTGGTTTTGAAATGCTTTGCATTTGAGTTGGCAGCACAACTCCTTACCTAATGGACTGCCAAATCTTTCTTCTTGACAGTATCCTGAAAACAATATTCTAGAGTCGAAAAGTCTTATGTTTCCAGATTAATTATTTTGAGTATTTTAGCTAATTATATTTGTGCAATGTGAATATAGTTTTTTGCATATTTCTTTATAGAAAGCACTTCACATTTGAAAATAAAGATGCATTAGTATGCTAACAGTGTTCCATTATGATTTAATGTGCTGTGTCCTTTCAGGTTGGAATCGACTCATAGCTGATCCTCCAAAGGGTTTTCTGAGAGAGTAAATTGTATGGGAGGAGTTAATGATTTAGTATGAGTTTGTTATTTTAAAATTCTTATTTATCTACCAATTACAAATTCAACATAGGTCTTTCCCCCTAATAACCTCTGTAATGGTGCATCTAAAATAATAATTTTGGTTGGTTGGCTGTTTTTTTAAAATATAATAATATTTGATATTATTAATAGATTTCTTGCTTTGCACTTAGTACAAGCTTATATATCTGGCTTGTACTTATTATTATGTATTTCGCTTGTAATTAGCAGAATAACTTTATATATTGTTGAGCTATATTAACATGTATAATGATAAATGGTGAAGCGATTGATATTGTTAACAACTTCATTTTGCTTGGCTCCACAATCAACTCCCTTGACACCAGCAGCTAGGCAATCAAAAGACGAATTGTGTTGGGAAAATCTGCCATCAGGGACCTCTCCAGAGTACGGAAGAGCAACAGTGGCAGTCTGGAGACTAAGGTGTGCCTGATCCAGGCCCTGGTCTTCACAATTACTTGCTAGGCATCAGAAAAATTGGACCGTGACTAGGGATAATAAAAGCAGAATTGACGCCTTTGAGTTAGGGTGCTGGAGAAGAATTTATTGAATATACCATGGACTGCAAGGACAACAAAAAAGGTCCATCCTGGAGATGGTGAAACCAGGCTGTTCCTTGGAAACAAGGACTCTGAAGCTCCGTCTGACATAATTTGTCACGTTGCAATGAAGAACCAGTCCTTGTAGAAGGACATCATGCTTGGGAAGATGCAAGAACAGAAGACCTGAGGAGATGGGTTGGATTGACTCAGTGACTGAGGGTTTTGGGCTGGGTGTGCCAGAGATGATGAAGTTGGCAAAGGATAAAGCAGGGCGCAGAACTGTTGTACATAGGGTTGCTATGAGTCTCAAGCAACTCAACAGCACTTAAGAATGGCATCAACAACAACATATTACCATCTCTTATCAGTATTAGTTATCATCAATCTAAAAGTATTCTATTTTATCTATCATTCAGAAATATCACAGTATTCCTTCCGATGGTAAGTAAAAATAAAATTTTAAGTGCCTGAACCTGCACTAATTTTCTATTAATATTAAAATAATTTAGATACGAAAGACTATGAGGTTAATAATCAAGATAAATGGTTATGAACAAAGTATATATTATTTATTTTGCCTTCAATTCTTCCATTTTTTGCATAACTTCATGATATTTCCTATAGTTTCATAGGGACAAAACTAACCTTCACCAATTAGAGTATTGAGGGTACCATGGACTGTTAGGAAAACAAACAGATTCATCCTGGAGAGGGTTAAGCCAGGCGGCTCCTTGGAGGCAAGGATTCTGAGGATCCCTCTAACATACTTTGGACATGTTGTAACAAGGGACTGGTCATTGGAGAGGGATTCATGCTTGGGAGGGTGGAGGGACAGCACAGGAGGGGAAGGCCCTCTATGAGGCAGATTGATTCAGTGACTGGGTTAATCAAGATGGGAGTGTTAGAGACAGTGCAGTTGGCACAGGACAGAGCAGATTTAGGGCTGTTGTACACAGAGTTGCTATGAGTCACAAGCAATGACACATAACAACAACAAACAATAACATTGCATCATTAATTTTTTGTTTTTTTAACTTAAGTGAACCAATAGCTTTTGTTTTTCATGGTCAGAGTCCAAGTGGCACAGTCGTAAAGAGCTCTGTTGCTAAATCAATAGTAGATTTTGATCCCCTCTCAGCTACGCTATAGGAGACAGGTGTTTCAAAGTCTTCTGTAAAGATTACAACTTTGGAAACTCAATAAGGCAGTCACCTTATGAATTATAGGGACACCAGAAACAAAAAATCAATACAATAGCACTTGGTTTAGTTTTGTGAAGTTTATGCCACTGGAATTTATACTTACTAAGAGGAATCTTATGTCAAGAAATCTGGAGAACAAGTACCTGGCCAACTGATTGGAAGAGATCTGTATTTATTCCCATTTCATAAAAAAGGTAACCCAACAGAGTATGGAAATTATCAAACAGTATCACTAGTATCACACGCAAGTAAATACTACTGAAGGTTGTATAACAATGAAGGAATTTTTCTTTTACTTTTCAAGGAGAAGAGCGAACTGGGGGTGGGGGTTGGACAGGGAGAAAAGTGCAACAATGAACTAATGGAAATCCAAAATCTCTGTAAATGTTCATTAAAATTAATAAAATTTAAAAACAAAAACAAAACAAACCCCAAACAACTAGAATAGTACATCAGCACTGAACTCTCAGATGTGCAGGCAGGGATTAGAAGAGTCCATAGCTCTAGGGACATTATAGACAACATTAGATGGATCTTGGCCGAAAGCAGAGAGTACCTGAGGAATGTCTATTTGTGTTTCATTGACTATGCAAGGGCATTTGACTGTGTGGATCACATCAAATTGTGGCTAACCTTGGGAAGAATGGGAATCCCTGAATACTTGGTGTGTTCATGTGAAAGCTATATTTTGACCAGGAAGCAGTAGTTAGAATAGAGCAGGGAAACACTACATGGTTCAACATCAGGAAATGTGTGCATCAGAGATGCGTCCTATCTCTGTACCTTTTGAATCTATATACAGAACAGATAATTTGGAAGGTTAGACTTTATGAAGAAGAATGTGGCATCAGGATTGGAGGAAGACTTATTAATAACATGTGTTATGCAGATGACACAACTTTGCTTGCTGAAACTGAAGTAGACATGAGGCATTTGCAACAGAAATTTAATCTTCAATATGGATTGAAGCTCAACATCAAGAAAACAAAGATTCTCACCACTGAGCCACTTAGCAGCTTCATGATGGATGGAGAAGAGATTGAGATTGTTGATAACTTCAGCTTGCTTGGTTCCACAGTCTATACTCTTGGCACGAGCAGTGAAGAAATCACAAGACAAGTAGGATTGGGATAGTCTGTTGTCAGGGACCTCTCTAGAGTATTGAGGAATAATGGTATCAGTCTGGGCACTAAGGCCATGGTTTTTACATTTGCTAGCTATACATTCTAGAGTTGGACAATAACTAAAGATGATAGAAAAAGTATCAGTGCCTTTAAGCTGTGGTGCTGGAGATGAATGTTGAACATACCATGAACTGCCAGGAGTACAGCATGTCTGTCCTGGAGAGGGTGAAACCAAGCTGCTCCCTGGAAGCAGAGATTTTGGCACGCCTTCTCTCATGCTTTGGGCACGTGGTTAGGAGGTCTCAGTCCTTGGAGAGGGACATCATGCTTGTAAAGGCAGAGGGACAGCACAGGAGAGGATGACCGGTATGAGATGAATTGACTCAGTGACTGGAGGAATGGGATTAAGTCTGTCAGAGATGATGAGATTGGCTCAGTATAGGGCAGGCTTTAGAGCTAATGTGCAAATGGTCACTATGAGTCAAATCCACTAAGTCACAATTCCACTCACTCACTCACTCACACATTCATTAATTGCTATTGAGTCAGAAATGACTCATAACTAACCCTCCAACAGGTTTTCAGTGGCTGTTAATCACATGGGAGGAGAATGCTTAACTTTCTGGTGGAGTCAAATCACCTGCCTTTGGGTTGGCAATGCACCTCCTTACCTATGAGGTCAATTTAGAACTAGAAAAAACCTAAGTGATTTGACTCTCCAAGGTAACATAATAGCCAAAAGAAACATTCTTCATTAAAGAAAAATAATAACTAATACCATACTCTGGACATACATGCACACTTCCAAATATCAAGTATACAAAATGAAATATTAATACCTAATAACAAGAAATCTGTTCTTTTTGAGTCAGATAAAAGTTGTCAATTCAGTGAAATAGCTTTTACAGATTTACCAAATGAGAAATTGTATTCTAGAATCTTTTTACAGGACAAATATCAGTAATAGTTGAAGAAAATAGTTTTGGGTGGGTTGTTTTTTTTTATTAATTTCAATGAACACTTACAGGGATTTTGGATTTCCATTGATTAATTGTTGCTCTTTTCTCCCCACCCATCCCCCACCCCCAGTTCACTCTTCTTGGAAAGTAAAATTCCTTCATTGATAAACAATCCTCCAGCATCTCCCCACCCCCACCCTGAGCATACTCCACTCTGCAAATGAATTTTAACATTCCAGAAAATATATATGTCTATGGATCTATTTTATTTTTAAACAACTAATGATATTGCCATCAAAACTTCCTCTTTTGTTGTTGCTGTTATGTGCCATCAAGCCACATATGATTCATTACTTATTTTAGGCATATTGTTAGAAGGGTCCATTTCTTGGAAAAAAGAATGCTTCGAAAATATAGGGATAAGGAAGATGAAGACTCTTAATGGATGGAATGACATGGTGACCTTATAAAGGTGAGTTAAATAATGTCAGAGGTTGTCAGCACGGCAGCAGATAGGTCAGGGTTAAGAGCCATTGTTCACAGGCCGCTATGAGTAGTAGTCAACTCAATTGCTCTTAACAACATAGCAAAGATCAATGTAAAAGAACTAAATGCATAATCCATATTAGCAACATTTTCTTTCATGGAGGTAAGCCATAATTTCTTGTGTATAATTAAAAACTATGAAGACCCCCTAGTCTTGCCCCAGAGATATAATTCCCAATGGCCACTGAATAAATGAGGAAAAGTAGGAGTTAGTTATAGAATGAGATCTCATTTGCCACTTGCTAGCTATATGGTCTTGAGTAAAATATCTAAGGACTCGTTTAGTTGAATTTTTCTTGTAGGAAAACTGAATGAGAAAATGAACAGGAATACACTTAACACAGTACTTGGGAATGATACATGTTCAAGATTGAATTCGCTTTTATAATTTCCACTTACTAAAATGTCTGTTCTATATTGTTTGGGGATGACACAGAGAGTTTGCCTTTGAAACTGTGGCCTACATAGTTAGGCTTTCCAGTGAGGAATCATGTTTTGCTTCATGTAGACAAAAAACATTGCAAACTTTCAGCCCTCTACAAATTCATGTTCTAACAGAGTATGTGTTGCTTTTGCACTCTAACCTTGAAAGAAAAATGCTGTGTCTTTTATCCACATGCTGTTTGTATAACTTCAAAACCTCTCTCAGTTGCTTTTCACAAATATTACTACAGAGTGTTTTAAAGAGGAAAAACAATACTATGTGAATGATCACAATAATTTATAACTTAAAGTTGCTTTGGATTTTTTTTTTTTACTTCCTAATTCCAAAGACATACTTTAGTAATTCTTTAAGAGCAGAATAACATTGTGTGTCGGGAGTTATGCTGCCAACTCAAAACAGCAGGGCCTTTCTGGCACTTAGAATCCACCAGCTACCCCTTGGGTAAAAGAAGGGCTTCCTCCTTTTGCGTGATTTACAGTTCAGAGATCCAGTGGAGGACCGACTGTGAGTCAGCTCCTTCTCAGCAACAAGGAGTTTCTGGGTTGTTTTGTTTGTATGAATTGTTGTTGTTGTTACGGTTATTAAAGTCAGAGATTATTTTGTATTTCCTTTGTTCCTCATAGCATCTAGTGCAACATCTTGGACAGTGTAAACACCAAATCACTTTCCTTCTAAACAATGCAAAGTGCTACCGTCAAAATCATTTTTGAACTTTTCTAATAAGCTACCTTTTTTAAGACAAGTAGACATTTAATGCTATAAATCATTACTAAAATGATTTAGTAATACGTTCAAACAGCATAATACCATTTAAAATGAAATATTATATGATGACCATTTTCAGATGGATTTGTTGTTTGAATACTTTCCAGATTCGTAAAGAATTGTTCTTTGAACAGTGTTTATTACACTAATAGCAACAACTTAAATGGCACACATATGTGCTCTGTTTAAGGTATTTTGCATATACAATCATTTAATCTTGATAAATTTTATATTTGTATTGTGATTAAATATCTTTCTATGTACAATATTTTTCTATGTAAAAAAAAATAACCTAACTAACCACCTGGACATGAAGTAATATACAAATTACATGTAAATACACTTTGGAGATTTGCAGTCTAAAAAATAAAAGTTGGATAGAAATTTACACACTTTAAGATTTTTTAAAGACTCAGGCTTTTAGCTATGTTATAGTCTATTTCTTCCTGTTCATCTGAAAGTAGGAAAATGAGTAAACGAGACCTAATAAGAATTGAGGTCTTTGAATTATACTATTGACAAAGAATACTGACTACTCCATGAGCTGCCAAAAGAACGATCAAGTATGTCTTGGAAGGAATGGAACCAGTGTGCTCATTTGAGACAAAGATAATGACATTTTTGTCTCGCGTAGCTTGGGTATGCGATCAGGAGGAACCATTTCTTTTAAAAAAGACATCATGTTTGGAAAGGTAGCGGGTCAGATGAAGAGAAGAATACCTCAGCAAGATGAATTAACCCACTGACTGTAACAATGGCCTCTAGTATGTCAGAGGTCATGAGTACCATACGAGGTAGAATACGTCTCTGATCTATTATTCATAGGGTAACGATGAGTCAGAGTTGACTCAATGGTACAAAACAAACATGATAATGGAATCATTGCCCCTAGATTCCAACTGAAATGTAGACACATTCCTACAGGGAGAAAAAAGTGGCCTTCATTTAGATCTTACTTTCCCCCTTGCAAAGAGAAAGAGAGAGTGTAAATTTACCAGGAGTAGGAACAGCATTCACTTACTTAGTTATTGGATTCCTTACATGAGATTCAAATAGAAACATTTCATAGCTGCAAAACAATAATTGTTGAAATCAAAGAATTAGTTACTAAAGAGGAGACTAGTCACAGATTAAGGTAAAATTTTGTACATGTATTTTAAAAAGATAGATTAATAACTTCCTATTATAATAAAGACAACTTGGGTGCTCACTTTAGCAGCACATATACTAAAATTGGAACGATACAGAGAAGATTAGCATGGCCCCTGCGCAAGGATGACACACAAATAAAGACAACTTGGGTTGTGTAGAGTGTAGGGTGTTGTGCTTACAATAAATAAACACAAAACAAATGTCAGATGAGGTAAAGAGTTTAAAATGTAAGAATATATAAAGTGAATGTTAGAAAAGTGTATACAAGGATATCGCAATAACAAAAGGAAATGTAGATATAACTTTTTTTTTTTAATTTAGGATGTGTGGGTATATCTTAAATAAGCCATAGAAAGCAACACAGTTCCTTCCTACTGAGCCACCAGAGCTCCCACAGGAAGTATGAATAGTTGTAGATTTGCCATGTATTAAAATACCTAAAAATAATGATCTATAAGAAATGCTCAATGAAGTTAAAAAAAAAGCCAAAAATTGTTAATAGATTTTTGCAAGACCCATAAAATATGCTTTGATACTCAGATACTATTTGAAAAATATGAGCACATAACCCAATAGAAAGGACAATAGAAAAAAAGACACAGAAAGTAAATAACAGATAATGAAGTAAAGGAAGAAACCCTAAAGTGGCTCAGTAGAATAAAGATGGTCAGTCTCTTCCCCTGCCAACTACCGCTAATTGAAATCTGCCAGAGGGTCAGCTATGAGTCGGTTCCAACTTAAAGGCAATGAATTTTGAGTGCAAAGAGGTTAGGATTTTAAAATCAGTGGTTGAATAAGCCTGACCTTCATACTTGGTATATACTTGACAGAACTCTAGAATGATAGAGGGAATCTTTACTGAAATTCTGAAAATGTCAAGTATGTATGCTATTTCTATAGATATTCCTCATAAGAAAACTATGTCAATACACATGTGTATGTACAGCAAATATATTTGAAGGGTTAGGAAACCTGAGTATTTCCTACTGAGTTCATCACTAACTGCCTTCTGTCCATAGTATTACCTATTACCTTTTTTCCCCCAGGGCTCTGATTCTGCTTCTGTAAACAGAAGGTTTGGACTGCCTAATTTTCATTGGCCTTTTTGACTCTACAAGTTTAGAATTCTAAATAATTATAGTTCATAGTTTAGGCCTATGTGCACATCATAAATAATCAACTGTGTATTTCATTGCAGTCCACACTTTGCACTTAATTCTGTCCTATGTAAAGAGGATGATTAAAAGAATTTACAATGACTTTCTATCATTCTGAATTCTAGTCATTGAGAGATTACTTTTTTTTTAAGTGAGGAATTTTCAACATCAGCTAGAAAGAAAAGCATTTACTCTAAACCATTTCACCTACTCTAAACCATTTCACCTGCTCGTTTGCCCTTAAAGTTAAGCCTCACTGTGTCTGTCCTCTTATCTGGCAGCCTGTGAGCAATTCAGAGTTATTTTCACTGTAAGAGGTTTGTCACATTGATATCATGAAGAGATAGAAAAGGGAATGATTGCCTTATTGCTGCAGTCACTTAAACATCTTGATTTTTGCTTTAACAATGTCTATGTGGCTGAAATACCTCCCAAAAGACACTCAAATGACCCTCACCCAGCAGGTCAAGGTTTGGTAGCTGTGGCTTGCTGCTTATTCTACCTCAAAGGATGTCAAGGTCAGGCTGTTGGAATGTTTTGTTCCTGCAGGGACTAGTATTTCTAGAAATAAGACACATTTCATTCCAAAATTTGAAAGTTTCCCATAATATAATTGCAGCTTACTGATCAGAAAGTGGAGGAAAGCACCATATATATATATACATATATATATATATATTCTGTATAAATATTCATCTGCAATGAATACCCTAATGTTGATTAAAATACGACATAGATAAAGTAACAATTCAGTCCACTCAAACATTTTCTCTGGGATTTCACTTGTAGTATGTGCTTCAATCTAACTGTAGTCTTTTAAAAAATGGAATTTTGAGGTAAGAGTGTCTTCTTTAAGTGTCCCCCACCACCCACACATATTTGTATTTATTGTCTGTATATATATGATGCTGCTATAACAGAGACACCACAGGTGGATAGCTAAACAAACAGAAATATATTCTCTTGCTGTTTAGGAGACTCAGTCATTCATTTGCTCATTACTGTTGAGTTGGAACTTACCCAGAGCTGAAATTTCAGTGGGATTTCAGACATTGTAAATCATGCAGAAGGAGATTATGAGGCTTTCTGGAGCTGCTGGTGAATTTGAACTACCAGAGAGATATCACTTTGAGGTAGCAGGACTACTCCCTACTCACTAGACAATCAGAACTCCCTGTTTCTATCTTAGCTTTTTTTCTCCCTTTTATTGGCCCTTAAAATAGTTTAGGAAAACACATTTTAAGCCAGATAAATAATTGAAGATGATAAAGGAAAAGCAAATATGTGGAAGCTAGAAATCCAAACTCAGAATGTCACCACTAGAGAAGAGCCCTCCCTCTCTGTCAGTTGTGAATGAAAGATCTCGTTGCCTTATGCTTCTGTGCTCCTAGAGTTCCCTGGAGACCTCCTTGTGTGCTGGCTTTCCCCATTATCACAGAGTTTTCTCAAGTAGCAACTGGGATTGGAAAGACAGACTGACCTGACTTTACTTTTTTCCTCTAATAAGGTAGTATATAGTCATACTTAGGGATACTCTCTTGTGGAGATTGTCTCTCATTATGGATTTTCTAGCATAGAAGACTGACAATGGGGAGGGTCTATACCATGCAAGTGAGGCATGGTTGCTTATCCACAAAAATATTGGCTATCTACCATTCTACAAAGAGTGGGTGGGCTAGTCTCAACAATCTGCAAGAGGACTGGATAGATTTTCCAATAAATTGAATAGTTCTAGTGGTAGGAATAGGAAGATCATCCCCACCAGAAGAGAGAATTCTTCCCTCAACCCGGTGAAATGTAGGATACACTTTGGGATGGTAGCAGCAGCAATGGCTGAACTGGAGAACTGATGTGAGATGGAACTTGGGCGAGGAGTGGGGTGGGGCAATAGGAGTGAGAGTTGGCCTATTGGTTGGAAAGCCAATATTGGCAGGGCTGAACATGTGGGAACACTTGAGCCATGAGGCTTGAGACTGAGGTGCCTATGTACACATGTTGGTAAATGTCTTGACTTTATTCTGTTATTATTTGAAGGCTAGCCTTCTGGCTTTCTCGATTTGGTTTTTTGTGGTCTATGAGGTATCACATAGGATTTTGGACTCACCAAAGCACTAAAATTTGTGTTGAGATGAGTATTAAGAGGCTAGGTATGTGGAGGACATTTCTTACCTCATGGGATTGGCTTTTTGTTATAGATGCTATAGACCAGGAGAGTTTTCCTCCATAAAGTTGGTAAAGGTCGGGTATGACACACCTCACATGGCCCTTGCTCTTTTATATATCCACTATATGCAGATTATCAAATTGCGCTTAAAACTTCTGCTATCAGGGACCCCTCCAGAGTACTGAAGAGCAACGGTATCAGTCTAGAGATTAAGGTATGTCTGATCTAATCCATGGGATGCATGCTTGCTATGCATCAGAGAACTAGGAAAAGACTAAGGATGGTAGAAGAAATTTTTACCTTTGAGTTGTGGTGCTGGAGGAGAGTATTGAATATATCATGAACTGCTAAAAACAAAGAAGTTGATCCTGGAAAGAGTGAAACCAGGCTGCTCCTTGGAGGCAAAGATTTTGAAGCTCTGTCTGACATACCTTGAGAATGTTGCCGGAAGTCCTCGGAGAGGAACGTCATGCTTGGGATGGTGGAGGGACAGCGTAAGAGAGGAAGATCTTGGATGAGATTATTTGATGCAGTGACTGGGATAATAGGGCAGCGATGTCCGAGATAATGAAATTGGCTCAAGATACAGTAAGGTTCAGAGTTGGACATATGGTCGCTATGACTCACAGATGACACAATAGCACTTAATGACAACAACAACAACATAACCCGTTAAGATTTGGATGGGTTTAGGGCATGTTGCATTCCACCCTTAATCTTCCTCTAGCTATTAGATTTATCAGACTGTGAGGGATAATTACAGTTTGCAAATCATATCATTATATACAAAAAACTGCACTGTAATCCCAAATGCATGTGGGTGGAATCCATCATCTGCTTCATGGCAAAAGATTGGCAGTTTCTTCCCATATGATTTAACTGCTTTGAAAACCCACTGGAGGGTCAGTTATGGGCTGGTTCTGACTCAATGATACACAACAAGAAGAACAACATACATTTTTGGGGCTCACAATTCAATTCATATGCACATGTATTGTTGTTGTTATGTGCCGTCAAGTCGCCTGCGACTCATAGCGACCCTATGTACAACAGCCCTAAACTCCGCTCTGTCCTGTGCCAATCGCA
>NW_006399751.1:29423204-29423818 GCF_000299155.1 Elephantulus edwardii | reverse complement strand
ACAAATATCGATCTCTTCCAGTCAGTTGGCCAAGTGGTCGTTCTCCATATTTCTTGGCAAAACTTGGTGAGGACGTCCATGGCAGCATCTGTTAACTGAAATATGTCAATTGGTATATGAAATATGAGATATGCACATACATGTTATAATAATCCTGTTGTGACATTCCATATTCAAATTTAGAATTTGGGGGACATTATCAAATCTTGAATATAACCCAGACTCCAGATAAACTAATTCATTCCAGAATCTGCACTGATTCAGTTGTTGTAAATATCAACGAAGCTCAAGTCTTTTGCTCTTTTATCCACAATTATCTATCAGGCTGATGGCTCTGTATTGAAACAATGCTTTGAATGTTGAGGAAAGCAAAAATGAAATGTTAAAACAGGAGAAAGAAATTACCGTAAAGTGGCTTAAAAAGTTGTTTATTTTTTAAAAGATTATAGTAGAAAATTATGTTAACGTTTGAAACAATATGTCAACAGAGAACTGCCAGATGTGCAGGCTGGGTCTAGAAGAGGTCGTGGTACTAGGGATATTTAGGGATATTATAGCTAATGTTAGATGGATCTTAGCAGAAAGCAAAGAATACCAGAAGAATGTCTATCTGT
>NW_006399751.1:29413148-29418239 GCF_000299155.1 Elephantulus edwardii | reverse complement strand
GATAGGGAATGGCAAAGGACACACTGACAAAGGAGATTAATCAGAACTGACTTTGACAAGCACTGTGGCAATTGGACAATTAAAACAGACATTTTGATGGCGGGGGAAGAAGAACAAACTGGGGAGGAGGGTATAGAGAATGGTGCAACAATGAATGAATGAAAACCCAAAATCTCTGTAAATGTTCATTAAAACTAATAAAATTTTTAAAAAAACTAAAAAAAAAAAAGAAATGTATTTCAAGTTGTTCTATTACTGTCACGTACCTTCTAGGTGGCTTAAAATGTTTATTTATTTTGTTTATTAGGTAATAAATATTAGTTTAAACCCTTTAGTTTATTCTCTAGTTAAGTAGTTGAAAGGAAAAAGTGTATATTTCATCTTTTTATACATTAATTTCCATTATTTTCTAAACATATTCTTAAAAAGTTATCTGAAAGACAAGAGTAGTTCTTCTAACTCTGTCCCATAAGGACAAATACTGTATAAGACCATTATGGCAAAATATGTTTGAGGATCCATGGCAGGGGAGAGGGCATAGGGGTGAGGAGCGGGGAGTCTTAATCATAGGTCACATAATTTGACGGGTAGTTGGAGGGGTGGTAAAGGAAAAGGGGAAAAGTGGT
Organism: Elephantulus edwardii; assembly: GCF_000299155.1. NCBI lineage: Eukaryota > Metazoa > Chordata > Mammalia > Macroscelidea > Macroscelididae > Elephantulus > Elephantulus edwardii. The sequence goes on along the minus strand of NW_006399751.1, from coordinate 29,417,613 downwards.
GTGAAAAAACAATGTACATAAACTTCGTATATAAACCAATATAAAATAAATATGTTATTCAAAAAATGGTACTTCAAAGATAAATCTTCATCAATACTTATATTTTTATAGTTATGCTTTTTTAATATTGATTTGCATACAAAATTTGTATACATTATGTTTCATTTATGTACGTTATGTTTCACACAGTACATAATTCATATGGAATTTCATACGATACATTGCATTGTATAAAATTAATCACCATTGATCTCTGTCTACTACTACCCTATATTTTCGAGTTCCCATTGAAACTTTTCTAATTCCTTCAACCCCTCCCTTCAGCCAGCAAGCTCTGCCATCCCAGTGATTTTGACCCCCTCAAAAACCCTCCCCTCCAACTCCCTCCTTTTCCTCATTTGAACTTTTATATATAACTAACTAGTTATCTAAATCCTGATCTTCTCACTTACCTGCCATGCATCAGAGAGCTGGGAAATGAATAAAGATGATAGAAGAAAAATCAGTGCTTTTGAGTTGTGGTGCTGTAAAAAGAGTATTGAACATATTGGACCACCAAGAGAATAACCAGGTTGTTCCTTGGAGGCAAGGATTTTGAGACTCTGTCTCACATACTTTGAGACTGGTTAGGAGGGACCAGTCCTTGGAGAAGGACATCATTCTTGGAAAGGTGGAGGGACAGTGCAGTACAGGAAGACTCCGGATCAGATGGATTAACACAGTAACTGGGAAATGGAATCTATGGTGTGTCAGAGACAGTAAAATTGGCTCAGGATAGGACAGAGTTTAGAACTATTGTTCACAGAGTTGCCATGAATCTCAATCAAGTGACTCAATGGAACATAGCAACAAATAGTTATCTTTCTATTTTTAGAATAATAGTCTTATAAAGCATTTGTCCTTATGAGACTAAGTTAGTTCACTCAGCATAACATTCTATAGACTCTCCCATGTTACTTAGTATTTTACAAAACCATTGCTCCTTAGGGCTGTCTAGTAGTCCATTGTGTGAATGCCCCATAGTTTCTCTATGCATTCATTTATTAATGGATATGTGGGCTATTTCCACTTTCTTGCTATTGTTACTTATGCTGGTTTGAACAAAGGTGTACAAGGCTCCATTTGCACCTCAGTTCTTTATTCTTCGGTGTATAGTCATAGTAGTGGAATAGCTGAATTGCATGGAATTTCTATGTGCAGCTCTTTTTGCAGAAATGTCAAATTGCCTTCCAGAGTGGTTGTACTATTTTACAATTCCACCAGCAAAGTATAAGAGTTCCAGTATCTCTAGTCATCCTTTTAAACTTTGTTTCTATCTAAAGTAAGAAAACCAGGCAGTAGTATTTTGTTGATGGAAACGAAATCAAACCAACTGCCAAATTCCTCCTTTGAGACAGAGCTAACTTGCAATTGATCCTTCAGTGGGTTTCTCAGGGTGTAAATCACACAAAGATTGCCCATCCTTCTTCCGCATTGCTTCTGATGGGTTTATAGAGCCAAAGAGGTGCCACCGTTCGGTTATTAGAGCACCTACCTCCCTAAGCTCGACCACGCTCCTAAGTAAGACCACACTGACATCAAGGCAACTGCAATTCCTAGTGACCGTACAGCACGGAGAACTACTCTATCACACTTCTGAGACGGTAATTCTGTTTGGAAGTAGAATACCTTATCTCTCTCCCAACTCTCTCTACGGAGGGGCTGGTGAATTCAAATTATTGACCTTTCAGAGTTATTTACTGTGCTGTGCCCCAAGACTCCTTTTGTTGATGAGAATGAAGTGACACTACTGTGCCGTGATAGTGCAAATAATGTGTTAGTGTTGGAAATTCATATAGCTATAAGTTAGCTTAGAATATTCTTAAAATGAGATAAAATAAAACATTTCTTGAAATGAAAAATTGATATACAGTTTTATATTAAATAGAACCATTTTTATTTGTGTTTGCTACTTGAAAATTTTGGTTGCTTTTAAAGTAAAGCAACAATTAGAAAAGTGTGCCTGTCTCACTTAGGAGGCTTTTAAGAAGAGTTGAACAAAATTTAAATATTTAAATTAAAGTTTAAAGAGAAGGACAAAAGGACTTGTTTTGTGGTGGTGTTTTAATTTGAGAGAACATTACAAAAGGGTAGACTTCAGGAGTACTTTAAACAGACTCCTAGCTCTCCTTCCTCACAAATCTCTCACCCTTTGAGTCTGTTTTATCTATTAACTAGTCTGTTTTTGTTTTTTTGTTCCCCAAATCTGAAAGGTGTTTTCTTATTCATATCTGGTGAAAAGATCGTTTTTCCCCTTTGAAAACAAAATACAAAACCATCGTCATATAATGTCACTTGCTTTTTTACATCCCTGGATCAATAATTGTGTGAAGAAGGGTACTCAAAGGATAAACTCTAGGAAAAAATCTCACATAATATCTCATATACAATTAGAGATAGAATTAGATGCTATATAGGCATTCAGTAATATTTTTCCAATCACCAAACATTTGCTCTTCTTTGTTTAATAGTTCAAAATTACTTTCCATTTTATCAAAAGCAAAGATTAAGTGAGACTGTATGTTCATGATATTACTGGTATAATTTGTCATGAAAGGCATTCTGGATGTCTATTCCAAAGAGAGGCTGTGCTTCCCTGGGAACTCCAATGCAATTTCCCTGAGTGTGATTTATAGTTTTGGAAAAGTATAGCGTATGAGCTATAAATTGATTCCAACCTGATGGCAATGAGAGGCGGGGGGAGGGGGGCGGCGAGAGAGAGAGAGATTATTAATGATAGAAGAGATGAAGCCAAAGAGCATGAGAAAATCTTCAGACTGGTGAAAGTCTGTCCCTTGTGAAAGAGAGACCAAAAAAAGGAATGTGATTAGGTTAATATAGTCTTAATTACTCTCTGTCTCAGCTCTGTCACTTTTCTTTCTACTACAGGAAGTAAGTGCTAAAGAGGATTCCTTACTCTCATACTTAACCTTTCACTGCATGCTAACAGTCCTTAGCTTTTCATTATTTGTTACAAAATGTCCTTGCAGTATTATCCATCCATTCCATATCTTCAAGTGTTCAAAAGACTGACCTAGCGAAGACATTACATTCTGCCAGCATAGCAATTAAGATCTGGCCTACATGAAGTATCTCCATCCTCCTCACCACTTATGGTAGCACCTTCTTTGCCCATGAGGTAGCAGTTGAACCAATTGCAAAATTCATATTAGCATGTTTTCTGATAACACCCTTGCTGAAATCTGATCTTGTTTGGGTTCTCTGTGAATTTCAATGAAAAACTGACTAGTCTTGCAAGATATCTGTTAGAGCAAATGACTAAAATGGGTATCAAAAAAAATTACCAAAAAACCCAACCCAACTATGTTGTTATTGTTGTTTGTTCTTAAATTCAACCCACCTATAGCTGACCTTTCAATGGATTTTCAGAGACTGTAAATCACATAAAAGGAAATTGCTCACCCTTCTTCTTTGGAGTAGTTGGTGGATTTGAATCACATGCCTTTAGGTTTGCAGTTAAACTGCTTAACCAGTAGGCCACCAGAGCTCCCAATAAAGGATATGTTGTTGTTGAGTACCGTCCAGTCATAACTGAACCATAACCGAACCTCCAATGGGTTTTCAGAGATGGTTGATCACAGGAACAGAGATGGCTCATCTTTCTCCTCTGAGAGTAGCTGGTGAATTTAAACTGCATACCCTTGGGATTGCAGCACAGATTCTTACCACTAAGCCAACAATACTTAAAATATTGGAAATCATGTAGAACTATCTATGGAAAGGTGACAAAATTAAGTCCTGTTTCTTATTTAGCTATCTTTGGGAATTAATTTTGTGTCAGAATTTAGTTTTAATACTATTGCTAAGAATGTTCAAGGACAGCTTGCTTCCTATATTCACTCACCAATTTTCTTTGAAATAGAAATCCATCCATCTTTCCCAGGGATTGAAATAGAGCCAGTGCTTTTTAAAAGTAATAGATAGTAGGTTTTCTTTTATAATTAAATTTTATCTGCATAATATATTCTAGATTATATTATTATATTTTAGAAGCTTTTCCCTGAGTATTTGTCTTTGATCTTGTGATGTTTTATTCTGCAAAGCAGTATTTTAAAAATATTAAGAGTATCTACAAATGCTTAAAAACAGTGAGTAGTCCATATAATAATGTCCTCTTTTCCTTCAACCCTATATCCTTATAAATTTATTTTTAAAGAGATTAGTTTTAAGAAATTTAATCCTGAAAATAATATAGTAGGTATTATACCAAACGTATATTTTGTTGACATCAATTTTGGACAGATTTCTCGTTATGAAGTACTTCTTTTTCTTTTGTTGTCCATTAAGTTAATACTTTTTTTTTTTTAATTTTAATTTAGTTTGTTTATTTTTCATTTCAATGAACATCTACAGAGATTTTGGGATTCCATTCATTCATTGTTGCACCCTTCTCCCCGCACAAACC
>NW_006399751.1:29409572-29413048 GCF_000299155.1 Elephantulus edwardii | reverse complement strand
CAAAAGAAAAACTCCCTCATTGGTACACACACAATCCTCCCCGCACCTCCCCAAACCCCACCCCCTACCCCCCAAATATAATCCACTCTGCAACTCTCATTGTGTACTCCTACGATAAAAATAATGCCCTAAAATATACTACTTTTAGACTATTCTCTCCCCCATAGACTTCAATGCTGTAAACATATGGATGTTAATACTTAAGAGTTTCGAGTGTTAGACTATTTATTGAGTAGTTGTTAAATGATACACATCAACTACATAAGAACTTAAGATAAATTGACTTCATCATGGTTCTAGGATGATTGTAAAAGCAATATTTTCCCCAAGAAATTATTTAATAGGTTAACATTTAGCAATTAGTTTCCAGCCACTCTATGTAGAGTGATTATGTGTCTCCAATATAAAATAACATGTTTATTGTAGAGAATTTTTAAATAAAAGGAGAGATCAGTTCTTGGAGAGGGACATCATGCTTGGAAGGGTGGAGGGACAGCACTAATGAGGAAATCCCTGGATGACATGGATTGACTCAGTGACTGGGGTAATGAGGGTAGATGTTTGAGAGATGATGAAATTGGCTCAGGATAGAGCAAGATTCAGAGCTGTGGTCACTATGAATCAGAGTTGACTCGACGGCACATAACAACAATAACAAGAAAAAATCTAAAATGTTGGAAAATACTGCCTAGAAATAATTACTTCTAATCAATTTTCTATACACACATACATGCATATTTCTTAAACACTGGATTGTTGTTGCAGTTATTTTTGTTGTTATGTGTTGTGTCGAGTTGCCTATGATTCATAGGAACCTTATGTTAAATAGCTGTTAAACCTGTCCTGTCCTAAGCCAGTCTCAGTGACTCTAACATGCCTAGCCCCATTGCCTTAGTCACTGTATAATCCATCTCATCCGGTGTCTTCCTCTCCTGTTCTGTCTCTCCACCTTCTGAGAATAATGTCTTTCTCCAAAGACCTGTCCCTCCTGGCCATGCGCCCAAAGTATGTAAGATAGAGTTTCAAAATCCTCGATTCCAAGGAGAAATTTGTTTTCAATCTCTCTAAAACAGACCTGTTTGATTTTTTGGTAGTCTATGGTATGTTCAAGAATCTTCTCCAGAACCATAATTAAAGGCATCAATTCTTCTATCATCCTTAGTCGTTATACAGCTCTCTGATACATAGCAAGTAATTGTTAAACCCAAGACTGGATCAGGCACACCTTAGTCTCTAGACTAACATTATTTCTTCTCAGTTCTCTGGAAAGGTCCCTGACAGCAGATTTACCTAATACAATTTGTCTTTTGATTTCCTGACTGCTGGTGCCAATTAGTACTTTATAAATAATTTTTATCCTTTGCATCCTTAATTTATTATTGATTTGCTTTAAAAAACATAATAATCTTGGTAGCATTGGAAAGTACACACACGTACACATTCATGAATGTTCTATACATTCAACAGTGTTTTCTATTGGCTATTCCAGTTGCTAATCTTGTACTTTTATATTTATATATTATAAATATAATTGACTAGAAGATCTCCATATTTGTTCCCAGTCAAAAAAAGTTGATCCAACAGAGTGTGGACATTATTGAACTGTATCATTAACATCACATGCAGGTAAAATCATGCTGAAAGTTATTTAAAAATGGCTGTAACAGTACATCAACAGGAAATTGCTGAAAACATAAGCTGAATTGCATGAGGGATTTTGGTTGAAAGTAGAGAGTGCCAGAGAGATTGTTTATTGTATTTTGTTAACATGTGGATCATAGAAAATTATGGATAATACTGACACGAAATGGAATTTCAGAACATTTAATTGTGCTCATGGGAAATCTGTACGTAAGGAAAGAAGTTGTTTCCCGATGAGGTTTTAAATCAGGACTGGTGTGAAGCAAGTTTATATCTTTTCTCCACAACTACTCAATATTTATGTTGAGCATGTCATTTGAAAAGTTGCATGATGCAGATAACTCAACCTTGTTTTCAGAAAATGAAGATGTAAAATGTTACTGTTAAAGATCAAAGACTACAGCCTTTACTCTGGATTACATCTCAACATAAAGAAAACAAAAATCTTCACCAGTATACCAGCAGGCAATACCATGAAAGGGGGGGAAAGTTTGAATTTGTCAATGATTTCGTTTTACTTAGATCCACATTTGACACTCATTATACCAGCAGTCAGGAAATCAAAGACGTTTTACATTGGGGAAAGTCTGTTGTCAAGACTCCTCCAAAGTGTAGAGAGCAATGGTGTCAGTTTAAAGACTAAGGTGTGTCTGAGCCAAATCACAATATTTTTGTTTCCTACGAATCTGAAAATTGAGCCATGACTAAGGAAGATCAGAAAGAACTAGTGCCTTTGAATTGTAGTATTGGTGAAGAACATTGTATATGCCATGAATTTCATCAAGAACAAACCAGTCTATCTTAGAGGAAGTGCAATCAGGGTGATGCGGGCAAAGATGGTGAAACTTTGTTCTACATAACTTGGTCATGTTTTCAGGATAAGCCAGTTCTTAAAGAAAGACACCAAGCTAGAAAAGAGAGACAGTTAACTAATGAGACAAGATAGATTGACACAGTTATCATACCAGTAAGCTCATGTGTGGTAGAGATTGTGTTGATGGTGCAGGGTTGGGTAAGCTTCAGTCTGTTGTTTACAGAGTCACTATGAGTCATTATCAACTCATTGGCACCTAACAATTAAAAAAGTCACTTTTTATATGTAATTTAATTTTTATTTTTGTTCCCATTAACCTTTATTTGGAAAAATTAGGATGTTTAGTACAGAGTGCTGGAATGGGTAAATATGTTTCCAATGTTTCTCTTCTCTGAGGTGAGGACACACTGTGCTTTGTGCTTATAGGTAAAGTTCAATCATATTTCAATCTGAGATGGTTGATGATCAGCTACGGAATAGTTACTATAAAAGGCAGTGCCTTTTTTTTTTCACAAGTGAAGCTGCCTCATTCTAATTAGCCAATGCCTATCATTATCTCAGGATTTTATATATTTTCTTTATTGATATATGTTGCTTAAACCATAACATGAATGCTTTTCATGGGCGTATCCCCTACTATTTTAGAGCATACATTTTGGTCTAAAGGGAAACTGGTAACATAACAAGTTATATTTTAGACTGCTAATCCAATTTGTGGCATCAGGATTGGTGGAAGATCTATCAACAATCTCCGTTATGCAGATGACACAACCTTGCTTGCTGAAACTGAGGAGGACCTCATGCACTTGCTGCGAAGGGTCAAGGACTGCAGCCTTCAGTATGGACTAAGGCTCAACGTCGAGAATACAAAGATTCTTGCCACTGGACCAATTGGCAGCGTCAAGATGGATGATGAAGAGATTGAGAGTGTTCACAGCTTCACTTCGCTCGGCTCCACAGTTAACACTCTTGGTACCAGCAGTCAGGAAATCAAAAAGCGTATCGCGATGGGAAAGTCTGC
>NW_006399751.1:29406828-29409158 GCF_000299155.1 Elephantulus edwardii | reverse complement strand
TGCGGTTGGCGCAGGATAGAGCAGGGTTTAGAGCTGTTGTGCATAGGGTCGCTATGAGTCGGAAACGACTCGATGGCACATAACAACAACAACAATCCAATTTGGTTTGAGTCTATCCAACCTGAATTTAAAAAACATCTCAAGAACAGGTTGAGGCCTTGAACATTAATGAGCAAAGACCAGATGATCTGTGGGAGGGTATAAATAACATCATCCATGAAGAAGGGAAAGGGACATTACAAAGACAGAGGAGGAAGAAAATACCAAGATGGATGGCAGAAGAGACTCTGAATATTGCATTAGAGCACCAAGAAGCCAAAGCAAAGGGAAGAAATCAGGAATTAAGGAGCTAAACAGAAGTTTTCAAAGGACAGATTAGAAAGACAAAGAAAAGTGTTATAATGTTATGTACAAATTGCTGGAGTTGGAAAATAAAAAGGGATGAACTCACATGGCATTCTTTAAGCTGAAGGAAATGTACAAATTTAAACCTCGAGTTGCAATCCTTAAGGATGCTATAGGCAGAATATTGGATGATCCAGAAAGCATCATAAGAAAATGGAAATATTACACAGGGCCATTGTACCAAACAGAACTGGCTGACACAGAACACTTTTCTAAAACAACATATAGTGAGGATGAAGAAGATATTTCAAGCTACTCTGAAGGATTTGCCAAGAAACAAGGTCCCACGAATTGATGGAATAGCGTTTGATGTATTTCAACAAACAGATGTAGCCCTGGAGGTTCTCACTAGGTTGTGCCAAGAAATTGAGTGGTCAACTACTTGTCCAACTGATTGCAAGAGTTTTATATTTATTCCCATAAAAAAAAAAAGGTTATCTGACAGTGTGAAAAGTGTCAAACAGTATCACTAATATCACACATAAGCAAAATTTTGCTAAAGAGTATCCAAAAATGATTGGAATGGTACATTGACAGAGAACTAATAGAAATACAAGCCGGATTTCAAAGAAGTTGTGGCATTAGGGACATTATTGACAATGTCAGCTGGATCTTGGGTGAAAGCAGAGAATTACAGAGGAATGTCTGTGTTTCATTGACTATGCAAAGATATTTGACTGTGTGGATCACAACAATTTGTGACTAACCTTGAGAAGAATGGGAATCCCAGAACACTTGAGTTCATGCAAAACCGATACTTGGACCAGGCAGTAATCCTGCATGGTTCAGAATCAGGAAAGGATCCAGCAAGGATGTGTCCTGCCTCCATACCTTTTCAGTCTATATGCATAACTGATAATTCTGGAGGCTGAACTTTGTAAGGAGAATTGTGGCATCAAAATTGGAAAAAGATTCATCAACAACCCGTGTTATGCAGATGACACAACCTTGATTATTGAAACTGAGGATGACCTGAAGAGTTTGCAAGGACTGCAGTCTTCAGTGTGGATTGCAGCTTAACATAAATAAATAAAACAACAACAAAAAAACAACGACAACAACAACAACAAAAACACACCAGAGATTCTCACCACTAAGCCAACTGGAAGAACCATGATAGAAGGAGAAGAGATTGAGGTTGTTAATAATTTCAGCTTGCTTGGTTCTATAATCAACAGTTTTGGAACTAGCAGTAAGAAAATCCAAAGACAAATTGTGTTACGAAAATCTACTGTTAAGCACTTCTTCAGAGGGCTGAAAAGCAACCATGTCAATCTAGAGACTAAATTGCACCTAATATAGACCATGGTTTTTGTGATTACTTTCTATGCATCTTGTCCAGAGAGCTGGACAATGATTAAGGATGGTAGAAGAATTGATGCCTTTAACTTGTGATCCTGGAGAAGATTATTGACCATATCATGTACTGCTAAGAGAACAAACAGGTCTATCCTGGAAAGGGTGAAATCATGTTGCTCTTTGGAGGCAAGGATTTTGAAGCTCCATCTTACATACATTGGACATGTTGCCACGAGGGATCAATCTTTGAAGAATGACATCCTTTTTGGAAGGCTGAGTGCCAGAGCAGGAGAAGACCCCAGATGAGATGAACTGACAGTAACTGGGGTAATGAGGCTAGATACATTTGAGACAGTAAGATTGGATCAGGATAGGGCAGGGTTCAGAGCTTTTGTGTCTAGTGTTGCTATGAGTTTTCAAGTGACATGGCAAAACCAAGTATCAAGAAACCAATGATTGACAGTTTAAATCCACAATATACTGTGTTAAATTTGAAAGATGATAATTGTTTTCCTAGAAAGATTGACGAATTTAGAGCCTGGTGGAGGGTCACCCTGAATTCATTCCCATTTGATGGTTGTTTTTGTTGTTGTTATGTGCCGTCGAGTTGTTTCCGACTCATAGCG
>NW_006399751.1:29279168-29403638 GCF_000299155.1 Elephantulus edwardii | reverse complement strand
CTTACTTCCCAGCTCCACCCTCCACCAGGATAACCCTTCTCATCTACCAAGTCCCTTCAGAAAATATCTTCCATTGTCCAATCCATGATCTGACAGGTGTATCTTAAGCTTTCTTGGCTTCTGTGATTCCAAAAACGTCGACTGCTGACATTTTCCTTTTGACCAGTGTCTCTTGAGTTTAGTTTAGCTGTCTCTAAGGGAAGGTGCCGTGTTGGTAGGCAGCTTAATTTTCTATTTTATTTGCTTTAACATTGATTTGAGTGATCACAGAAATTTGTTGCTTCCACATATGCTCTTTGTTGCTGAGAATAAATGATTTGAAGAGATCCATTGATCTAGACCTTCTTATTTTAGTCCAAAAATTAGATAATCTGATAATTACATAGAGACTTATTCATTATTTTTGTGTCAGTTCAGCAAGTGTATTTTTAGAATTTCCCTTTGGTATTCCCTTATTTACCTTTGTTTTCTAGGTTGTCATTTTCCTTGTTAACTTTCCTATATGTTTGCTCTCATTGGTTTCACATACTCTGAATTTCTTCAAATACCTTCACCTAATTCTAGCTCATATTTTTTTCTTAATCACATTTTTACATCTTTTTTGTAATACATATTTGATTTTAATGACCTTCCTAAAATCTTTTTTATAATTATTACTTTTCAATTTTAATGTGCCCTCTGTTGTGTTTAAAATGCTTAAGGATGAAATTAACCTAATGTTAGTCTGTGTTAGCCCATTTCTGGCTGTACATGCAGTACTTCTGACTCGAGCCACCCAGAGTGAGGCCAGACTCCACATTTGAGGGATCAGCCCTCCAGACTGCTGAGCCTTTTCAAAACTTCATGTGCTAGATGTAAATTTGATGTCTCCATGACACTTAGATTTCTAACCTGCTTGCTACAAAATTGGGATTTCCTAGCATTCCATCAGGAAACTCTGGTGGCTTACTTGAATGGTGTTGTGCTACCAAGGCAAAATTAAGTGGTTCAAATCTGCTCTATGAGACAAAGATGGACAGTCTTTTTCCATGTGATTAACTACCTCTGAGTCACTGAAGGCTCATCTAGGGTGTGTTCTGGCTGAAAGTACATAACAACAGTATTCCCTCTGTGGCACCAGAGCTCCTCTCACTTTTAATCTACTACTTTACTTTGTCAAAACGATTAACAAAAGTCAGAAACAGTTCCAGATATAATTACAGTTATATTAGAGCAAAAATATTAGAAATAAAGAGACACGGAAGACAAGAGTTAACAAAATGGAATGCTAATATGTTATAAACTATGCGCATTGATGCCTATCACCAACCAGGAAACCAAAGAAGCTTCTGTGACCCCAGTCTTTATTCTGACTCTTACGTTATGATTGACTGAATCATAACCCTCCCCACCCCACTCAGATAAGCTTATTTCATATGGGGTTTCTTTAGGGACAGTCAGCTCCCACTTGAATCAACTCATTAGCATATCTTGTTACTTTAGAGTCCTCTTATTTAACTAAGACACTACAATCCCTGGAGAAATTTAAAGGCTTAAAAAGGTTATCTTTTCCCTGGAAGCAAGGACAAGTCAAAAGTCTTTGGACAGTTTTTTGGAATTTTTTGTTGTTAACTTGTCAAGGGAATGATTTACAAAAGAGGTCTAGGGGCCTCTTCGAGTAAGAACTAGAAAGTTCTGACTCAGAAATAAAAGAAAGGCATGAATACGAAGTGAGAGCAATTGAAACAAACCGCAGTTTATTAAACATTCATAACAGGCTATGAATGGGCTTGGACAGACTCCGTTTTTATCTTACAAAAGGGTTTATATATATCTTTTGTTAGCAGAGAGTATGATTTAAACAGCAGATTAGTGCATTCCTTCTAGTGGAAGCATGGTGACTTTGGCCATCTCCTTTATTTTGTCCTTGCATCTGTTGTTTTGCCACATTCTTTGAGAGTCTATTTTTATTGTCATATAGCAGCATTCTTTGAGGGTCAATTTCTATTGTTAGATTGCCACAGTTTTGTCAAAACCAGTTCTGATTGATCTCCTTTGTCAACGTGTCCTTTGCCATTCTCTGTCAAACTCATACAAATAATTTCTTTTCTAACATCACTTTTTTTTTATTCCCTGTAATAAACAGGATTAAAATAGTCTCTCAAGATTCTCAGCATTGGGTTTTACACAGTTTCTCCAATTATTCAATCAAACATTAACCAATGCTTTACTTGCAAAGAGATCTTGCAGATATAATTAAATACCTAAATTAGATTATTGTGATGATTGGCCCTAACCTAAGTAATCACATGAATTCTGTAAAAAACAGAATTTTTCTCTGTCGGGCCAAAGAAGGAAGAAATACATATTTGTAAGTTATGGAGGGTTTGGCATGCATACATATGAAGATGTTGTTGTGGTTATTATATACCATTGATTTGGAATTGACCCATAGCTGACCCTCTCGAGATCTTCCAGAGGCAGTTAATCACATGGGAGGAGATTGCTCATCCTTCTTCAATTAATGACCTCAAACCATGTGCCCTCAGGATTGCCGCACAGATTCTTGCCACGAGATCATTGGAAAATTCATAAATTTTTTTCAGAGGGAGCTCTGATGGCCCAGTAGCAAGAAGCTATGCTGCAATTCCAAAGGTGCATGGTTTGAATCCACCAAATACTCTGCTGGAGAAGGAGGGCAATCTCCTCCTATGCCAGTCAGATCCAATTTGATGGTACACACAAGAAAATAAAAAATAAATTTTAAAAAAATTCACATTTTTTTTAGTTTTGAAATAGATTTAATTTCCAAATTTCAATTCTAATCTCTATTCCCAGCATAACACATTTGAGAAGAAAATACAACTTAAATTCCTCTAGTTAAACTTTCCAAAGATAAAAATTGTTCTAGTTTGTATGTTTTTTCTAGAATATTTATTCAAATTATCTTGCTGCACATATTTTTATTATATTGTAAAACATGAACATATTTTAATGGCATTATAAACCAAGATTTTTTCCAATATTTTACAATTATTAGTATTATTGGTAATAGCTGCATAATATTTACTTTTGAAGTTAAGCCCTGGTTCTTACCCATTCTTTAATTATTAAAGTTATGAATAGTTTTAAATAGAAGTGTAATTACCACGTACATTCAAGATGTTATTCTTTGCCTCTATCATCAAAATATTTATGCAGATTTTTGTTAACAAATTTTAGAGCCTCTTATTGTATGAAGAAATTAATAGTTTACATTCTGTGCCAATTCAGTTTGACAAGCATTCATGGGCACTTACAAAGCACTAGACACTCTGATCCAAATTTTTTTTAAAGTATTGCATAGTTAGAATATCTGTTTTAGATGGTTCACATACAGATTTCAAAGACTTTTCTGTTATAACTAAATTGAGTTTGAGCTTGTTTTTTTTCCTCCTTCCTTTTTGTCCACAAAGAGCAACTTGAGTTAATGGGATCTAAAGAATGAGAGGCCTTGAGGAAAGATGTGTTCAGATCACATATGCCATTAAGAGATTAGATGCTTTAAAAGCTGCCAGAAGAAAAGTCCAAATGATACACATTCATGATAGTAATGGGAAAATAAATTTTAAAAAGAATCTTTCACAGGTTCACTCAGCATAATGCCTTTGATTAAATAATGACTAGAGGGAAATTACGCATTGAAGTGTGATACCATTCACTAGAATATCTTAACCTTCTCTGAAGAAATATATTTGCTAACATTCTAATAAAATCTACTTCATAGTGTCATTCAAAAGAGCTAAATTGACTTAAGTAATAGATTTGGTGATTGAGTTATAATTCTTTGAGGATATTACTTCTATCTAAGATAAAAAATATACTTAGATTTTTCAAAAGCTATTGAAAATAGTTCTTGAGAGAAAGCAATATCTAGGATTCAAAGGAAATTTTAAGGTTGTAGAAATAGTAATGCTGGATTATATATTAACTTCTTGGGAAATGTGAAATCAGAAACAGAAGCTTTGGAACATTTCAGTGAGAACAGTAATAGGTTTAGTTCTAGTAGGGAAAATGATTAATGAGATAATTTCTGTTATTGTGCAAATATAATCTATCTAATAACAAGAAAACCCATTTTTTTAGGAGCTGTGGTGGTGGTAGTATGTTGTGCTGGTAACCAAAATGTTCTACATTCCCAGTGTTTCAAATCCACCAACTGTGTAATGGGAGAAAGATAAACAGTATTTCCTACTAAGATTACAGCTTTGGAAATCTGTCTGGTATACTGAATGATTATGAATCAGACTTGACTCCATGGGAGTGTGTTTTTAACTCCAGCTAAAAAGATGGCATTGGAAGTATAGCCCATAGAATAGAAAAATTCGTAGGAAATTTAGTAATTAAATATATAAAATACAGTACATCTTGTTTCGAGGACTCTCCTTCATAGGGTCACTATGAGTCTCCTGTGACTCGGTGGCACTTAACAACAACAGTACATACTAATTATTATATGAAATACAGTCTAAATGAAAGATTATATAAAACACAATATGCATGAATGAAATACAACAAATATGAATTCTTCTATGCAAATCAATAAAAATAAATAATCTGTAGGAAATTTAGGTATCATCAGCCTCTTCATCTAAGTGAGGAGGCTTCTAATACAATGAAGTGAAGTATCCTGTGACACATTTAGTTAGTGTGTTTTCTCGGAGAGAGACTTGTTTGTTCTTTGGGCAGTCCTAGTTGTCTGGTTGTAAGAAGCTGTGCTGCAATCCCAAAGGCATGTGATTTGAATCCACCAGCTATTCCTTGAGAGGAAGATGAGAAATCTCCTCCTCTGAAAATCTATTGAAGGCTGAGCTTTGTACTTTGACTTGATGACACACAAATACAGATATCATTAGGTACTTGGTAATAAAATACACAGAAGAAAATTGTGAAAATTCAGATCTATATGCAAGCAAGGGTACCTTGAGTCTGCTGGATGAGGAGTTTAATTGCTGATTGAAAGGCTGAAGGTTGGAACCCACAAGGTGCTTCAGGGAAGAAAGAGAGTCAGTTTTCAGCCTTTGAAATTCTGCTGAAGAGTCAGCTATGTATTGTTTCTGATTATATGGTAATGTACAGCAGCAATATACAAATACACTGCTTGTTCATTAGAAGTAGATTTTTCCTTGGGTTCTCAAGTCCTGTATTAAGGAGTTTTGTGTTTTTTTTAAATATTTGGTGCTAACTTAAATACTTCTTTTTTCCAATTTTATGAAGATATTTGGGCTTAATATGCAGCAAGGAAAACCCCTTTGAATAGGCTTTTGAGATGAACTGGGAAAACTGATCAGACACAAGATATGAATATTCAGAATTTATTTAGGGAAAAAAAATTATTGCCTGAGGAAATGCTGCAGCATCAAGAAGGCTCCTGGTGCTCCTGGTAGTTTCCAAGTGACCTTAACCTTGCTGAGATTTTTAAAGGATGTGTTAATGGTTTAATGTGTTAGTGGTAATGGATAGTTTTTGCTGAGTTTATTATGTATTTTTTTCTATTCCTTTCACTAGGAGACTGGAGTTTCTACTTAGCTCTTAAAAGTTTAGGAAGAGAAGAAGGGATGTTTACATAGTCACTCTAAGTCCCAGGAAGAGTGGAGGGATGTCACTATTTGCAAAGTTGTTTTAAGTTACAGGAAGTAAGGCTCTTGTCAAACGATCAAGTTTAGAGTCCAGTCAGGGTCTTATGTAAGGGCTATTCGAAGGAAACTGAACTATGCCTTTACCAAGGAACATAAACATAGTTGTATACAAATAAATATAAAATCTTATGATGATGGACATTGCTAAATGGTTACTAGCTCTAATACCTGAAGTTAAAATTTCCAGTATACAAAATGAAGTTAATTGAAAGGAAGTTTTATTATGATTTCTGCGTGGAAATTTCATCATAGATTTATAACTCTGTGGTGATATAATCTCCATGTTCACTGTTGTCATGTATTTTGAGAATAATTCTATTTTAAGATACAGATGACTTCTATTATGACACCTTAAGCTCTTTCTGGTCAAATATAGTGTACTATGTTTTGGGTGAGGGTCAAGTGTGGACTATTTGGTGGTTTTTTTTATTTTCATTCGCATTTATGTGTAAGCTGATTAGATTTGCTGGATTTAGCTAACAATGAGCTGTGGGGTGGAAGCCTCATGTTTAGAATCAAGGCCCTTGGGCCTTGTGTTAATTGTGTTTGGTAAGACCATTCTTCTAAGTGGAACAGCACTGATCTGTTAATTTGCTGTACTGAGGTGTCTTGGGGTTGCTGTGATGCTGTGTCACTGGTATGTCAAATGCCATAATGGTTACCCATGGTAAACAGTGTTTGGTGGAGCTCCCAGATTTAGTCAGGCTTGGAAAGAGGTGTGGCATCCACTTCCTAAGCAACATGCCTCTGGAAACTCTATGAACTTAGAGAAATAATGACAGTTATAGAACATGGTTCAAGTCTTTTGTTCATCGGGTCACTATGAGTTGTACTTGACTCAACAGCACTTAGCAACAACAGTAACACTTCATATAATTATTGGCTAATGTTGTAGACTCAATAAATACATATTTATAGTAAGAAAATATCTTTAAGATGATCATTGTGATGTAACCTATAGCCTGGTAGTCTGCTAAACAATGATTATCTCTGGTGATTGGAGTCCATCTGTTGCTTCATCAGAGAAAGATGAGCTATCCCTTCTCATTAAGATTTACAGCCTTAGAAACCCAATGGAGAGTCTTGATGAGATGAAATTGACACAAAGGCAGTGAGTTTTGTTTCTTTTCAATACCTTTGTTTACTTGAATTGTCTAAGGGATTATTATTCTTACTCATACAATTCCTAAAAATGAATCTGCATGATAATCAAGAGCATTGAAGAAGAGATGCAAAATGTTCAAGTTCCTTTTCCCTGACTTAGACTCTGAATGATTAGCCTATAATAAGTGCTAAATTTTAGGCCTATGAGTATTTTAAGTGGTATAATTTGTCTTTAATATGCCTATCTTTCAAAGAAACCAAGGTAATAGTATTTATTATTGTTAAAGCAACTATAATTTTCATTATCTGACAAGATCCGAAGGTTCATGATGTGTTATGAGAGAGCATGGATGTTGTAGTTTACATATCTATTCATTACTTTTCTTTGATAATTTATCTGTTGTAATTCAAAGCCCCCAATTCCACCCACAGAAACAAAATAAAACAAATCCCCAACCAAAAAAAAAAAACCCGAAAAAAAAACCCCCACCAAACAAATGGTACAAAGTAGGACAATTTTAAAGGATATATTCATGAGATTCTCATACTAAAAATACAGGGGAGAGGAGCCACAAAGAAAGTTCAGGAAAAGTAATTATCCCTGAGCATAAAGGAACAAGAGTAGTTGTTATTATGATGTGAATGGTGAGGAAGCATCAAAGTTTTGTCCACATTTTTATAGACTAATACTAATTTAAGTGATGTAATCAGTCTAAAATGATCTCACAAGAATGATACAGAATAGGTCAGCTCATGTTTTTCCTTCATTTATATTTCATCCAAGGGCTCCTACTTGGCTAAAGTCAACAGGCAACAGCAAGCCCAGGGCACAAAGGCCCTCATGATATGTTTTAAAGCTTTTAATGGAACAAACAATTACAGAATGAATTATAAATTTTCTTCTAAAATAGCACTTCAGTTGGTACTCCATGCTATATTCCAGTTCTACAAGAGGCCATACATTCTGTACTTTCTGTTAATAAGACATTTCAGGCAAAGAATGGAACAAATATCAATCTGCTAAATGTGATATGTCTATAGTTACTTTATATCCAGGAGAACAAGAAAATGGAAATTCTTTATCACTAAATCTTGGTTTCCAAGAAGCTATCAGGAATAGCCTTTTTCGTGAAAAATTCATTTTCATTTGGAGAGGCAAATTAGTTTGTAAATTTGAGAGATGGTACAGTATTAGAGAACTTTTGTTCTTAAGTTTTATGTAGTTGACATACTAATCCCATACGTAACAGAAAGAAGTGTGTTGTTATTGTTATGTGTTGTTTAGTCTTCTACCGCACATAACAACTCTATAAACAAGAAATAGAAAACTTGCCCTATCCTGTGCATTTTTTTGTTGCTGTTGTTTGATATTGAGTCAGACAAAACCCATAGCTGACCCATAAATGAGTTTTCAGATGCAGTTAATCACAAGGGAGGAGATTGCCCATCATCCTTCTGTGGAGCAACTGGTGGATTCTAAGTCACATGGCTTTGGGATTGGTGCACAGCTTGGAGAGGAACACTATGTCTCTCTAGGGGTTTTCAAAGACAGTAAATTGCACAGGAGATTGTCCATTCTTCTTCAGTAGAGCCACTGGCAGATTTGAACCATGTGCCTTTGAGATTGCAGTACAGCTTGTTACTATTAAGTCATCAGAGCTCCGTGTTAGAGAGTCAGCAAAAAAGAGAAAAGTCATTAATGAGCTGGACTGACACAGTGACTGTCGTAATGGGCTTGAGTGCTTCAGAGATGACAAGGATGCCACAGGTTAGGACACGCTTTAGATTGGTTGTTCATAAGGTTGCTGTAAGTTATATACAACTTGATGGCACCCAACAACAACATCCTGTGCCATGCTCATTCTTTCCACAATTTTCAAACCAGTTCTTGCAGTCATTTCAACAAGAGCATTTTCAAATTTTCAACATGGACACTGTGCTAGTCCAACTCATTGAATGGCCTTCTTACTTTTTTTTTTCTTTTTTACTTTCTGCTTCACTAATATAATGTTCTCCTCTGGAAGCTGATCTCTGCTAATACCTTGGCCAAGCTAAGCGCGTCAGTTAACAAAATTTTCATGAGCTGATTTTCAGAAGTAGAGTGATTAAAAAAAAATCTTTCTTAATTATCTAGTGCTACTGAAAGAGAAAACACAAATGAGTGAATTTATAAAATATAATAAGAACAACAAACAACAACAATTTCTTTTCTCGTAGTTTAGGGTGTTATGTTTAGTATAGTAGGCCAGCAAAAAAGTAGAGTTGATGAAATGGAACAAAACATTGTCATTGTTAGGTGTCATCGAGTCGAGCATGTCTCATAGTGATCCTATGAACAAAAGATCTGACATCTGCTCTATCCTTCGCCATCCTCAAACTTCCTGACAAACAAGAGCCCATTCCAGCAGTCACCACATCAATCCACCTGACTGAAGGTGGTTTTCTCCTTTGCCAACTCCCCACCCTTTCCATCATCATATCCTTCTCCAAGGAATAACATCTCCTAGCAACATATCCAAATTAGGTGAGGTGAAGTCTCATCATTCTTGCCTCCAAAGAGCACTCTGACTACACCGTCTCCAAGACCTTTTTTCATTCTCTTAACTGTCCATGAGATGTTATTGCTCTTCTTCAACACCACAGCTTAAAGGTGGCAATTCTTTTTCTGTCATCCATATTCATTGTCCAGCTTTTAAATGCATAGTTAGTAATCAGAAAAACTACGGCCTGCATCAGTCACACTTTAGTCCTCAAACCGACATCATTACTCCTCAATAACTTGAAAAGGCCCCTAAACTGCAGATTTTCCCAGTGCAATGTGTCTCCTTATTTCCTGACTGTTGGTACCAAGGGTGTTAATTGTGGATCCAAGCAAGATGAAGCTAAGCTGTTGTAGGTCTCAGTCTCCTCTCTATCCATCATGATGCTGCCTATTGGTCTAGTAGTAAGAATCTTTGTTTTCCTGAGAATGAGATGTAATCCATAATGAAGGCTGAATTCCTTGATCTTCTGCTTCATGCCTTCCTCATGTTCAGCAAGCAAGGTTATGTCAGCTACATAATGATGAACCAATATAGTAATTAACAAAATGGGTTAAAACATAGCAATGATTATGAGAGGATGGTCTAACACTGTATAGCATATCAAACAGAACTGTTTAGAGATGTTTCAATGGTTTAGAACCTACTTGATGGTATCAAGCTGTAGTAATTCATATACTAATTTAAGAAATATATATTGAATATTAGGTATTATTCTAATAAGCTCCTGACATATACCAGTGAATAACCAAGTTATTTTAAATATCCAATCTCCATCTCTTCATGAAAATGGGATGAATTTATTTTATGTTTTTAGAGTCCGATTCTAATCTTTTGACATATCACAATTACATAAAAGCATTACCATTTTAGGAGGAATATAGTACTTCAGTCATTTAGTTATTATTGCGCTATCTCCATGAAAAGCAATAATCAAAATATTTGGGACATAGGACTACTTTGGTGTCTCTGAAATCATACACAGAAAATAAAATGGACCAGTAAATCACATCACAATAAATACAAAAATACTCGAGTTTTCAGTTATTTCTGTTAGATCCACAATCTATGCCCATGGAAATTGTTGCTGTTGTTGTGTTCTGTCAAGTCAAAACCAACTGATTGCTGACCCTCCGACAGGTTTTCAGAGACAATTAATTGCATGGGTGGAGATTGCCCGTCCAACTTCCGTGGAGCAGCTGGTGGCCTCAAATCATATGCCTTCAGGATTGCAGTGCAGCTTCTTGCCACTAGGCTAAGTAGCAGCCATAAATAAAAGATTCCTAAAAAAAAAAAAAAAAGATTCCTTGGAAAATACTTCAAAATACATCTTTAAAATTGTAAACCAAACGGGTTACTTTAAGTAAAATTTTTAAGTCATAGATATCACTTTGAGGACCAAGGTGAGCCTGACTCAAACTAAAGTGGATTTCGTTAACTCACATTGTTGTTGTGTACCTTAAAGTCAGAACTGACCCCCAGCTGACCGTCCAACAGGTTTTCAGAGGCATTTAATAGCACAGGAGGAGATTGCCTTTCTTTCTCCCACAGAGCAGCTGGTGGCCTGAATCATGTGCCTTTGCGATTGCAGCATAGGTTCTTGCCACAGGTCACCAGAATTAACCCATATGCATCCAAAATCCAGATGATTAATGAAGAAGAAGAATTAATGACTTTGATGTATGATACTGGCAAAAAACCAATGTAATATTAAGCAGGAGGCTTGTGTGAAATGGTTGGATTCTGGATGATGGTTTCTCACATCTTTATGAGGGTGGAGTTTGGAAGGTTTTGTTGGTTTGGGGGGTTTTGTCCATAATCAGCTAGCTGTCAGCTGATTGGATTTGGCAGATTTAGCTAACAATAAGCTGTGAACTGAAAGTCTCTTGGTTTACAGTCAAGGAACAACTGGTGGGTGTGCCTAAATTAAAAAGTGGTAGGGCCCAGGTCTGCAGGCCCTCAGGTCTAGTGTTAATTGATTTTGGCATAAACATTCTTCTAAATGGTGTAGCAATGGTCCATCTACTTGATGTACTGAGGTAAGTTGGGGTTGCTGTGATGCTGAATGCTGTGTCATAGGTGTGTGAAATGCCACGATGGTTACCCATCATGGAGAGTGTTTGGTGGACCTCCCAGATGGATTCAGGTTTTGAAGCAGGAGTGGAATCCACTTCCTAAACCACATGCCTCTGGAAACTCTGTGAACATAGAGAAAGAACATAGTTATAGAACAGAATTCAGGTCTTTTGTTCATAAGTTCACTATGAGTCGTACTTGACTGGATGGCACTTAACAACAACAACGTTAAATGGGCCCTGGATTCCAGAATAACAAATAAATCTTTCTTGGAAATAGTTCAGCCAGAATGTTCCTTAAACGCAAGAATTGCAATAATTAATCTTCAGTACTTTGAGCAAGTTAGCAGGAGGAACAAGTCACTGGATAAATGCCAGAGGGCCAATAAAAAAGAGAATACTCCCCTAATGATATAGATTTCCATAACGATTATGAAATGGCCTCAACCATAGGAATGATTGTGAAGGTGGTGCAGGAGCAGACAGTGTTTCCTTTGGGCATACATAGGTCACTGTGAGTTGAAAATGACTCAGGGCACATAACATCAACAGTATATGATTTTCAGTTCTATTTGAGTCAGCATGTCCTTTTTGGGGCATGTAGTCTGAAAAATTGTCCTTAAAACAAGTTGAAAATAATGGACAATGCAATAATCGTTTCTAGATAAGCTGTATTTTTCTTTCTAGATTTTTAATTATTACAGAAATGTAGCTTGATGGTTGAGGGGAGAGGGTTTGCTAGTTTTCAGTCACATCAATCGAGGTCATTTCATTATGGATTAAGAAAAAGCTTTCACTATTGTTTATAAAATAATAGAAAAACTAGCTAGCTTTCCAATATAGAACAGATCGAAGTGTAAGGAAGAAATAACTGAAATATAGAAGAAACTTTAATTTCCTTAAAATTAGAAGTTTGCAACACTTCAAAAGTTTATCTGGTACGACAATAAAACCTTAGAATCCAATCAAAAAGAGGAGATGATAGATTTCCACTTTACTTTACCCTATACTCATCAAAAATCTATTGGAGTTACCTTTAATTCATAGTGACCCTATCAAACTCAAACTTATTGCTCTTGAGTGGAAATCAAACCAGAGCTGCCCCTTCATTGGACATCCAAAACTGTAAATCACTCAAGAGCGGATTGTCAATCCCTGTTCTGCAGATCCAAACTGCCAGCGAGACGAAGCTTTTTATTTAGTACTACAACTCCTTGTGGACTATGCTACCAGAATTCCTTACAAAATAGAGAGTTTTCAAGGGTACAAATCTTTACAGAAACTTACAGCCAAATTTTTCACTCTCAAAGAAGCTGAGGAGTTTGATCTAGAACCTTTTGATTATTAGCTAAGCACTTTAAACATTGTGTCATTACAGTACCTTAGTTCATCTAAAACATGAGAAAAATATTTCTATTAATAAATTGCAATGATGATATACTTTGCCATTTTCATAAGTGACTTTGATAGAAGTGGACTGTCATGAGTATTGTCTTCTTAGATGACATCAAAGAAGACCCAATTTTTTTTTTTAATAACAACAATAGCTTTTGATACTATGACAGGCTCAAATGCTATTAATCATTTCTGTATTTTTTTAATAGAGACTCAAGGAACTGAAACAAAGAGAATTTGCTCGAAATGTAGCATCTAAATCCAGGAAAGATGAAAGAAAACAGGAAAAGGCACTTCAACGCCTTCACAAGCTTGCAGAACTAAGAAAGGAAACTGTGTGGTGAGTGTTCAATGACATGCTGTTTTCCTCAAACAGGAGAAAAGAAAATGCGAGGTGGAGATAAAGGGCAAAAATCCATTTATGTCTGTTCCCACAATAAGGTACCCACCTTTTCCTGGCTTTTTGTGACTCCTAAGCTATACTTTAAATTTGAATTCTATGCAAAAGTATGTTTAGAGTACACTTCAATAGGAAGCCAAAATTACTATGATTTCAAATGGTAAAAAAAAAATTAATACATTTCATATTATGCTCCTATTTCAGCTATATTAATGATATCCAATTTGTTCTGATGGGTTTTCTCATGCGTGTGAGATTCATAAAATTTAATTCAAGAAGACAGCACTGTCTCTTGACTTGTGTTATTCTTGGAGTTTTTAAGAGGAAAGGTTCTGGGGTTTTTTTATTATTAAATTTTATTAGTTTTAATGAACATTTACAGGGATTTGGGATTTTCATTCATTCATTGTTGCACTGTTTTCTCCACCCTCCTCCTAAGTTCATTCTTCTTCCCCCACCCCATGTTTGTTTTAATTATCCAATTGCCACAGTGCTTGTCAAGGCCAGTTCTGATTAATCTCCTTTGTCAGTGTGTCCCTTGCCATTCCCTATCACTCCTCCCTGAGAGAGACTTCACCCTTGATTCATAAGGAAAAGGGGATGGCGTATTCTCTTAGCTACTGTGGGTTTCAGGCGAAGGTCTTCTCTCACTACTCTAAAGGGCCCCTTTGGCAGTAGGAAACACATAGAGATTGATTTGGGAATTTAGATGCACTGTTATCAATTGTGCTTAGCCGTACATGTTCACATCCTTGAAGATGTATCATGGAAGTGTTGCAGCCTAGAAGATACAAATTTAACTAACAAGTTAAAAGTGTATGACACCCATGTTTATTGCAGCTTTGTTCACAATAGCAAGGAGTTGGAAACAACCTAAGTGCCCATCAACAAACGAATGGCTAGAGAAGCTGTGGTATATTCGCACAATGGAATACTATGCTGCATTAAAAAACAAGGAACTCATGCAATATTACTCAAAATGGTTTTGGGTTTTTTTTAAATAACAGCTGAATATTTTTTTAAATTTGGATTGCTTTTATGATTAAAGAACAACAGAAGCAAAAAAAAAATAAGATCAACAAGACCTGTGAACTGTAGACAGGCCAAACTGTTTCACTGTGTATAAACTGAATTACTGGGTTGATAGCAACTCACAACTCTTAAACTTTGACCCATTCCTGAGAGTATGGTATATGGTAAATGTGAACAGTCTTCCAATTCAGACCGTAGACTTTAGGACAGAATATCCATTAAAAAATAAAAATGAAATCCCAGCCCCCAAAATAAGCCTTATTTTTTATTATAAAAAACAGAGCTACATTATGCAAGTCTAGTCTATACTCACTAATATTGAGCTATTTTTGTACATAAAAACATTTTTTTGGATGTCAAAATTAGTAAGAATAATTTTAATTTTATTTGGAATTTTATAGGCAACAGTTAAAAACAGATATAGTAGCAATTAATATATACATGCAAGTATAGATCTGAATGTAGCTCTTCCACTGAACCAACTAGATATTTTTATTTTGTGTGATAATAAATGATAAAAGTGTACAAGTGTAAATTTATGTTATAGAGAATAAAATCTGTGTGATTTAATGGTCTATAAGTCATTGTTGGTTACTATGCTTTTTGTTATTATGCATTGTTGTTATGGGCCATCAAGTTAACTAAGAAATGGCGACCTTATGAACAACATGTCTGAACCTTATCCTGTGCCATCCTCATCTCTGAAGTACTGAGCACATTGTTATAGTCACTGTGTCAATCTGTCTTTTTTAGTGTCTTCCTCTTTTTCTCTGAGCTTCCACTAAACCCAGCTTAATGCCTTTGTTCCAAAGACTGATTCCTCTTGACACTAGTAGCCTTTGCATATGTAAATTTCAATATAAATAGAAATTAGAATTGATGATTATAGATAGGTAGATAGATAAATTTTATATATATATATATATATATGTATAGTATAGTCTTTATATAAGTTACCTTCCTAAATATACATTGCATATTTCATATGTTCTTTGTTAACGTTGCTATGTAGCAGAGTTGACTATGGCTCATAATGACCCCATGAACAATGATCTGAACTCCATCAGATCCTGTGTCATTCTTATCTCTGACACGCTTGATGTAATCACTGTGTCAACCCATCTCATTAAGGGTCTTCCTCTATTTCAAACCTTCTCATTAAGGGTCTTCCTCTATTTCATTGACCCTCTACATTTCCAAGCACAATGTATTTGCTTTTAGCCTCTCTTAAGAACATGCCCAAAATATTTGAGACAAAACTTTGCTATCTTTGCCTCTACCAATCACTCTAGCTGTATTTTCTCCAAGATATAAATGTTTTCTTTTGGCAGTCCACCTGATATTCAGGATTCTTCTCCAACACTAAAACTAATTTAGGATCAATAATCACCTGCAATCTTCGTTTATTGTCCAGCTCATAGATTCATATCAAGTAACTGAAAAAACCATGGCCTGAATCAGACACATCTTGGGCTTTAAAGTGACTTCATTGCTCCTTAGTACTTTGGAGATATCCTTAACTGCACACTTTCCCAATGCAATGTATCTTTTGATTTCTTGACTGCTGGTACCAAAAGTATTGATTATGAATCCATGTGAGGTGAAACTGTTGAAATTTCAGTCTTTTCTTCACTTATCATAATGTTGCATATTGGTCCAGAATTGAGGATTATTGTTTTCATGATGTTGAGATGTAATCCATAGATCTTCCGCAGCAAGCCTTTCAAGTTCTCCTCACTTTTAGCAAACAAGTTTGTGTCATTTGCATAACACAGGTTGTTGATGAGTCTTATCAACATGAAGTCACATGCTCCATAAAAAATTTTGACCTGTCAAATAATTTACTCCGCATACATATTGAATAAGTATGGAGAAAAGATTCAGCCCTGATGCACACCTCTCTTAAGTTTAAATCAGGCTTGCTGTGTTCAGATGATAACTTCTGTTCCTAGGTGTAGGTTTCACATAAACACAAACAAGTGTTTTGAGTTTCCCAATATTCTCAATGTTAGCCATTTTGTTTTTATGATCCACACAGTCAAATGCCTTTTCATAGTCAATAAAACACAGATAAATATTTTTGGTATTCTCTTCTTTCAGTCATCATCTATTGGAAATCATCAATGATATTTCTGGTTTCATGACCTCATTTTTAAAATTTTTTTTACCATTTTTATTGTTTGTCCAATCTTTACATACATATGAGAAAACTGAAAAGGCATGGCTTGGATCAGACTCACCTTAGTCTTTTTTTTCCTCCACTGGAGTATACAAGTTTTATTTTTTTTTTAATTTTATTTTTCTAGTTTTAATGAACATTTATAGAGATTTTGGATTCCATTCATTCATTGTTGCATATTTTTGTTTACCCCTCCCACTTCACTCCTCTCTTTGAAAATCAAAAGATAAACTTCTTCATTGGTATAAGAACCCCCACCCTACACCCCACCTACCCCCACCTCCTGTCCCGAATGTACTCCACTATGCAACCTTAATTTCTGGATTCCTGTGATAATCATAATACACTATCATATATTGCTTTTAAACTGTTCTCTCCCTTGTCTGTTTCAATTCAGTATACATAATATATCCAGTTTTCCTCAGTCTTACCCCAACCCTGATGTCAGTCCCATTCTACAACAGTGGCACTTTGTGACTAAGATATTTTACTCAGCATAATGTTCTCCAGGGTCACCCATTTTGAATAATATTGAATGAGTTCCTTGTTTTTCAATACAGTGTATTATTCCATTGTGTGAATATACCACAGCTTCTCTATCCATTCGTTTGCTGATGGGATCTTAGGTTGTTTCCAACTCCTTGCTATTGTCAACCAAGCTGCAGTGAACGCGGATGTGCATATATCTGCTTGGCTGGCAGTTATGTTCTCTTTAGGGTATATATATTCCCAGTAGTGGAACTGCTGGGTCAAATGGTATCTCTATTTGCAACCGTTTGAGAAAGTGCCACACCACTTTCCACAGTGGTTGCACCATTTTACACTTCCACCAACAGTGAAAAAGGGTTCCAGTTTCTCCACAACCGCGCCAGAATTTGTTGCTTGCCATTCTGTTACATTTTGCTATTCTTCCTGGGTTGAGATGATATCTCATAGATGTTTCGATTTGCATCTCTCTCAGAGCTAGGGATTTTGAACATTTCTTCATGTGCTTGTTGGCTGTCTGAATATCTTCTTTGGTGAAGTGTCTGTTCATATCCTGTGCCCATGACCTCTTTTAAAACCTGCTTGAACAGGTTGAAGTTCTCTGTAAGTGTATTGTTCTAGGTATTTTTGGATGGTCACCAACAATATTTTGCTTGCATGTGGCATTATGATATTATTAGATAATTTCTGTTGAATCACTTTTTTCAGAATGAGGATAACTAGGGATCTCTTCAGGTTTGTTTGCCAGATAGTTATATTTAAATTTCCTGTCATAGACTGGTGAGCACATCCAGGGCTGAACCTGTTAGTTGAAGCATGTCAATTGATATACCATCAATTCCTGGGGCCTTATTTTTCCCCCAATTTCTTGAATGCAGCTGACCTTCTTCCTTCATCACCATTGGCTCTTTATCATATGCTACTGCCTGAACTATTTCTGTATCAACCATTTCTTTTTGGTACAGTGATGCTGTATTCTCTATGTCTTCTTCTTCCTTCCACACCTTGGCTCATTCAGAAATACTCATTTTTTAGACTTTTTTATTGGTTTGCATATAATTATTCATATACATTATGTTCTGTCCAGATACTTTCTGTTTTATATAATCATTAAAATACATTATATTTTCTATAATGAATTATCATTGCTCTATGCTTATTACCACCCTGTCCTCTCAAGCTCTCATGGAACCTTTCCCCATTACTTCATGCCACTTTTATTCACTAACCTTTGCTCTCCAGCGATTTTTCTCCCTTTCCGCTTTTTCATCCTCCTTTGTCTCCTTTCCCTTTTGAACATTTACACATGTCTTTCTCAGTTATCTTTC
This sequence comes from Elephantulus edwardii, assembly GCF_000299155.1. Classification (NCBI taxonomy): domain Eukaryota; kingdom Metazoa; phylum Chordata; class Mammalia; order Macroscelidea; family Macroscelididae; genus Elephantulus; species Elephantulus edwardii. The sequence goes on along the minus strand of NW_006399751.1, from coordinate 29,385,442 downwards.
TATTTTCACAAAAATGGCCTTATGCAATTTTTGTCCCGATGTGACTGAGATATTTAAATAAGTGAAATGTTTTCTAATCTCTCTCAAGTTATACAGTATTTTACCAAGTATTCCATTGTCTGAACGTGCTACAATTTCTCAATCCATTCATTTATTGATAGACATGTGGGCTGCTTCTCTTTACTTGCTGTTGTGAATGACATGGCTGTGAACATAGGTTTACAAATTAGTTGTAAATTGGAACAATGAGATACCACCTCACTTTGGCAGCAAAGGCAAAATTCAACAAAATAGCGAACAGTAAATGTTGTTGAGGATGCAGAGAGATCGAAACTTTTAAGCACTGTTGGTAGGATTGGAAATTGGTAAAACCACTCTGGAAGACCATTTGACATTTCCTCAAAAATTTGAACACAGAAATCCCTTATGGCCCACCTATTCAGCAGCTAGAAATATACCCAAGAAATCAGAAACTGAATTTTGAGATTAGCATGAGAAATTATACACAATAGGATTCATTAGTGTCAGAAAACAATTTAGATATTTCCTGTATTTATGTGCTGAGCAATATGTTTTTTAAAAAAATTCCAAGTTAATTTGACATTGAACACACATCATCATCATTATCATCATCATAATTAATAATAATAATTTTTAAAAAACTGTTTCTACAAAAAAATAATTCCAATATGGTCACTATGATTCATATTCGACTGGATGACACTTAACAACATAATGATAATAGGTTAATAGTCTTTTATTTTAAATTATGATATAATGTATAATTTCAGTGTAGTTTTAAATACTAAGAACAGCAATTCCAAAAGCCTTAAAGCTCCTGTTCAGCCACGACTCGATGGCATTTAACAACAACAACAGCAGCGTTCTTTCTCTTAGCTTTCCATTAAAGCATTCTGCTTAGTCTGTTGTGGACTCAGCAAAATTTGGTTGAATGAAGTGGCTAAGCCGAATTTCCAACTCTTCGGAACTTATGAGTGAGATTTTTGTCATCATTTTTTTTAAAATGTTCATTATTTTGTCATTAACAGCAATCATGTTACTCTCTCATTGCTGTTGAGTTGGAATAAACTGCTAGCTCCCGACCCTCACCCCCCACAGTAGGTTTTCAGAGACTGTAAGTATCATGGGAATTTTGCCCATTTTTCTCCCTTGGATTAGCTGGTGGATTCAAACTACCATAGAAACACTCCCTTTGGATCAGCAGTGCAGCCCCCTGTGGACTGCACCACCAGAGTTCTCATGAGAGATACTGTTAAGTACTGATGAAATAAAAAGTATTTTTTATTTTGGACAATTTTACAACTATTCAAGAAGTACTGAATAGGTCATCAGAAAAAAAGACATTTGGCAAGAAAGCACTGGTTGAAAGCATAGAAATGAGCTGCAAAAGTCATTCCTGAACAACATTTCTAAGTTATCAGAACTATAGCCAGTAACTGATGGAACCTGTTAGAAGCAAAAAGACAAATTGTATGAAATTTTAAAGAATTCTCTTATAAAAATTTAAGAAACTGAAAAAAGAAAATCTTACCATGCCATTTCTCATTATGTGTTTGGATCTTTTTTTCCTCCTTAAAAATGTACCTTATCTAATAAAAACTTTCTTTTTCTTTGTAGTGCTCCTGGAAGTGGCCCCATGTTCAAGTCAACAACTGTTACTGTGAGAGAAAACTTTAATGAAATTTCACGAAGAGTTGTTGTAGATTCAGTTAATAACCAGGAGGAATTCAAATATGCTTTGATTCATAGTGAAGAGAATCCTAAAGATGTTACTGCTGCTGCAGCAGACCCAGAAAGCTCAAATAATTACACAGCAAAAAATAACCAATGTGGGGATCAAGCCCTGGGAATTCACAGACACAAAATCGGCTTTTCTTTTGCATTTCCAAAGAAAGCATCAGTGAAGCTGGAGTCCTCAGCTGCAGCCTTTTCTGAATACAATGATGATGCCTCTGTGGAAAAAGGATTTAGCAGAAAAAGTAGATTTTTCCCCAGTGCTTGTCATCTTCAACTATCGTCACCAACAGATGTGCTTTTGAGTTCTGAGGAGAAAGCTAACACTTTTCATCCACCAGAGGCAATGGACTCTGACAAAGAAGAATCTTTTCAAACTCAGGAGATGAAAGAGTTCTCTAGCAAAAAAGAGACAGTGATATTACCTCCATTTAGTCAGTTTCAACTCCCTTTATCTTGTGAGGCAGATAATTGCCAAAATTCAGATCCCAAAGCAGATAAGATACCAGAAGAGGCTATTGTTAATGAAGATGTGTCAATGAATGGCTGTGATTCTGAATTGTTAGGCAATAAACCCATACTTATAGATTTGCCTAATGATTCTATATCCTTGGCAGTTACCACACAGAAAAATAGTGCACCCACAATTGAAGATGAAGATAAAAAGAATAATGCTGCACTCGAAGTTGAAAGTGAAAATCAGGGTGCTGAGATTTTGACACCTGCAGATACTAAAGAAGAAAATGTAGATTTACTTAAGAAAACTGGCTTATGTAAAAGACAATATGAGCCATTTGTACCTGTGCTTAACAAACATGGATCTACAGTTCTTCAGTGGCCATCAGAAATGCTGATTTATACAACGACTAAACCATCAGTCTCTTATAGCTGCAACCCCCTCTGTTTCGACTTCAAGTCTACTACATTAAACCACAAGCTCGATAAAAATAAATTGCCCTTAAATGATCTTTCCTCTCAGCAGAAGGGAGAAGACATGTGCAAGGGACCAGTTTCAGGATACAAGGACACGTCTGTCACAGGACTCACTGACTATGAAATTGCAGGTGATAGAGGAGAATATACCCAGCTCACTCCTCTTCTAGCAGATGAAACTGTCTCCAACAGTTATAATTCTGAGAAAAATGAGGAAATGAGCCTGAGATTTAAAAATATATCCTGCAGAATCAGAAACACGGAAAAATCTAATTCTTCTAAAAAGCAACTAAAACAGGACATACCTGATGAGAAACACAAGATAAGGTTGAAAGAAAGTCATGAACCCTGGTTCCACAAAAGTCGAAGAAAAAAAAGAAAAAGAAAATTCTGTCCACATCATCATAGGGAAAAAACCAAAGAATTAGAATATAATTTTAAAATGGAAATGGAGAATAATGACACTGATAAAACGAGGGCAAATGTACTGGAAACAATTTCAGAAAAGCAGTATATAGCTGTCGAACAATTAGCAGAATCACATCACTTACCCGATAAAAGACCAAAAGCAGCACCTGTATCCCCAAGTGAAAATGAAGAAATGAGTAAAACATGGAACACCCAGTACAGCAACAGTGATGCTATTAATTCTAAAAGCCACCATAAAAATAATACACTCATTTTAAATGGACACTCAAATCCATCCTTGATACATGCTGGGAAGCATAGTTTAACATATTCTAGAACTTTCTGTAGTTGGAAAGCTAGAAAGTTGAACTATAGCAAAGAGCACAAATGCTTAGTTCTTCAAAATGATGTGAAATGTGTAAATCAGAATCAGGCTGTTAAAAGAGGTTATAATTCTCTTGAATCAGAAAGATTTCACAGAAAACGTAGACAGCATTCACGTTCTTACTCTTCAGATGAAAGCTTAAATCGTCAGAATTATTTACCAGAAGAAATTCTGAGACCATCAAGCACTTCAGTTGCTACCTGTAAACCTAAAAAGAGACGGAGGAGAAAAAGAAGCAGATTCCATACTAGGAATGAAGCTTTGGAACTTAAAGAGAATGTAAATTGCCTCATAAAAGACAATTCTTCCTTAAGCAACTTGGTTGAGTTAATAAATGAAGACCAAAAAGAGGAAACAAAAGAACAAGGAGCTACAAAAGATGAAAATAACTCTGGCAAAACAGATGAGATTGAAAACAATCTGACATTGGACTCCACCGATTCTGCAACCAATGAGGAAACGGAACATTTAGTTATGGAAACCACTTCTGGTGAATTTACAGAGTTTTCCAATGATCCCACTACATCTGTCTATAGACCTACTGTCCCAACAAAAGGATCTAATGTTCCTACTAAAGTAGCAACTGAAAACACTTTGCCTGAACACAAGAAAAGATCTGAGAATGTCAATATTGATAATAAACAAATTCCTGCCAAGGTGTCCAGCATTGAAAGGAACTTTAGACAACCACAGCCTAAATCATACCTTTGTCATTATGAACTGGCTGAGGCCCTGCCACAAGGAAAGATGAACGAAGCCTCAACAGAATGGCTACGGTATAATTCAGGAATCCTTAACACACAACCACCATTACCATTTAAAGAAGCACATGTCAATGGTCATACTTTTGTAACAACTGAACAAATTTTGGCTCCTTTAGCTTTGCCAGAGCAAGCATTATTAATCCCTCTGGAAAATCATGACAAATTCAAAGATCTACCGTGTGAGGCCTACCAGCATATCATACCATCAAACATGCTGGCCAACAAGGTCAAATTCACCTTTCCTCCAGCTGCCCTCCCACCCCCTGGCACACCTCTGCAGCCTTTGCCTTTGCAGCAGCCCTTATGTTCTACCTCTGTAACCACAATCCACCACACTGTTTTGCAGCAGCATGCAGCAGCTGCAGCAGCTGCAGCCGCCGCCGCAGCTGCAGGAACCTTTAAAGTGCTCCAACCACACCAACAGTTCTTTTCCCAAGTCCCAGCTCTATCCAGAACATCTTTACCTCAGATCTCAGTTGGACCTAGGCTTTGTCCTGGGAACCACCCAACTTTTGTGGCTCCTCCTCAGATGCCAATCATTCCAGCTTCAGTTCTTCATCCTGGCCATCTGGCTTTCTCACCTTTACCCCATTCCCTGTTTCCTTCACTGCTTTCCCCACATCCTACTGTCATCCCTCTGCAACCCCTCTTCTAAGGCATCACCATTAAAGGGGAAAGGAAATGCCCTGGTGAAAACTACTACTATATGAGCAAGTAATTATCTAAATGGAGAAGAGGCTCTTTAGATGGGGAAAGGGAGCTGGTTAAAGTCTATGGCCTCATAGATTTGAAATAACCTACTGTAAGTGTAATGATGCAAATATATTCTTAAGTTTCTGATATATAATATTATTATTAAAGCACTGAATAGTTTGAAAAATCAATACAATATATGCTGTATATTAAAATGATGTCTTAAGAGTATGTATACTGTACATAAAATATATTTATAGTACTGTAACTTATGTTGTAAAGTATGCTCTTTGGTTTTTTTAAACTTTGTGTACTTGCACCTATTTAATGTTTAGACAAAGCTGATGGCACTATGTTTTGTACCATGTTCCTTGAAACTGTAAATTCAGTGAAAAAAATATCTCTTGCAATAAATTTTTGTTAACTATTTAAGTAAACCAAACATTTGTTTTTACTTGGTTTTTCTCTCTTTTAGGACTTTTTAGTAACAGCCAATTTTGGATTTTTATTGGACCTCCTGTTCAATGTATCTCTGAGCTTCGGAGGTCCTACAAAATATCTTTGGAGCTGTATGAATACTTGAACTCTATAATGCAATGCATTGTGTATGAAGTGTTTTTGAGCTAATGTTGCTTAGAGAACACAATATTTCCTGAACAAATAACATTATATATAGACAATAACATATAGACATTAATGCAGTCCTAAAATTATGGTGAAATAAATAAAATACTTATAGAGTTTTGAGAATTCTTCCAGGACTGGTAAAACTGTATTGTTGTTGTTATGTGCCCTCAAGTTGGTACTAAATTATAGTTGATCTTCCAGTGAGTGGTGGTGGTTGTTATTGTCTAATTGGGAACCAACTCATAGCTGACACTCCTGTGGCTCTAAATCACATAGGAGGATATTACTCATCTTTCTCCTACAAAACAGTTGGTGGATTTGAAATGTGTGCCTTTGAGTTGGCAGCAAAACTAACTTTTTGCCACTAAGTGGGGTTTATAGACAGAAAAAAAGAAATAATGAATACAAATATTTATAGCATTTTTTAAAAATTATTATTAAATTTTATTAGTTTTAATGAACATTTATGAGATTTGGGGTTCTCGTTCATTCATTGTTGCACTGTTTTCTCTACCCTCCTCCCCAGTTCGTTCTTCTCCCCCCCCCGAATGTCTGTTTTAATTGTCCAATTGCCACAGTGCTTGTCAAAGCCAGTTCTGATTAATCTCCTCTGTCAGTGTGTCCTTTGCCATTCCCTATCACTCCTCCTTGAGAGAGACTTCACCCTGATTCATAAGGAAAAGGGGATGGCGTATTCTCTTAGCTACTTCCTGCTGAAAAGAGGCACTGTGGGTTTCAGGGTGAAGATCTTCTCTCACTACTCTAAAGGGCCCCTTTGGCTGTAGGAAACACACAGACTATTATGGAGATTGATTTTGGAATTTAGATGCACTGTTATCAATTGTGCTCAGCCGTACATGTTCATATCCTTAAAGATGTATCATGGAAGTGTTGCAGCCTAGAAGACACAAATTTAACTAACAAGTTAAAAGTACATGAGTCAAAAATTAACAAGCAATAATATTCCGAGTAGTGGTTCTAGCAGTGGCACAAATCAAGTTACATAGGGAACGTGGTTCTTACAATAAAAGGCCTATAGACTAGCTCTTTGTCTATTATAGTGTAGAGGTTAGGAAACACAAGATGTAGAGGCTCAGCTATGTCATTTATGGTTCTTAAGTCCTGGAGCAAATTCCATCTACCACTGGGTTGTTTTACAACTCGGAAGTTCACATGCAAGTTACAGGTGAAGTAAGGAACTGCTTATGAGGTTTTCCATCCATTCCAACAACTAAGAAATAGTGAGAAGAGTTGGGACCTCAGAAGGCTTTTAGGACCAATTAGTAGGCTCTGTGTCCAGGAGAAAATGAATATATGTACCAGTAATGTTAATGCTCATCCAGGGCTCTTCTGGGAGGATCTAAATCATTGAAGCGTCCTCCTTTGTTTCCAGCTGGGAGCTGGGGCCTGTCAGCCAGGCAGAACCTGATGTGATCCACCTTGGCCAAGTGTCCTTCAGAGCCACATTTAAAGCAAGTGAGTGGGAGCTTCCTCTCTACTCCCTCGCCTATCTGTGGCTCTCGTCTGTGACACTGTCTACTGAAGTGGCCCAGCTTTCCACAGTGGAAGCAATTCTGACCTCCTTTATTAAGTTTGGGTGGCACTGTATATGAGTAAGACTTCCTTTTCCTGACACAGGCCCTAAACTGGCAGCAATAGCTGCCCCAATAATTTTGGCCATTCTCTGGTATTTTCTCTTCCCTCTAGATCCCAGTTGTTAAAAGAGGGAAAAATTTAAGCAACATGCCCAACTATGTGAGAGTGAGCTTCATCATCTTTGCCTCCAAGGAGCACTCTAGCTATACTTTGGTAAGATACATGTGTTTGTTCTTTGGCTGTCCATGGGATGTTCAGCACTTTTCCCCAACTCCGAAGTTCAAAGACATCAATTTTTCTTCTGTGATCCTTAGTTACTCAGTACATAGATTTAAAATTTAATCCACTGAGAAAAAGAGTTCCTTGTACACATTGTCTTCAATCTATTCTGACTCATAGTGACCCTCCATTAGTTTTCTAAGCATGTAAATACTTACAGAAGGAGGCAACCCAACTTTCTCCTGAGGAGATACTGGTGTATTAAATCTTTTGTCCTTTAGGTTAGTGACTCAATATGTCGTTGTTGTTGTTATGTGTCCTTGAGTAGGAATCTACTGATAGCTGACCCTCAAGTGGGTTTTCAAACACTGTGAATTACACAGGGAAACTGTCCAACTTTATCCTTAGGAGTCTCTGACACATTTGCCGTTGAGTTGGCAATGTGATTTCTTACCACAAAGCTACTATACAAGCAATTATTAATGAAAGAAAATGATTTTTTAAAAGAAATCTGTTTTCTCTTGAAGTTTTAGTTGAAAGTTGTTTTACGATACTGAATGTCTTTTCATTTCCTCCTAGGAGACAGTGCTCATTGTTAAGCTTGCTTGTTAACTATTTGGAATTCCTAGATATTGTCCCTTTTTCATGAACATATTGTCTCTCTATAGAATTGGCCATACTAACATGTAACATTCTTACTTGATTATTAAGGTATTCTGAAGAGATAGAAGCATTACAAAGTGGTAATTAAATTGTAAAAATCAGAGATTACAACCTTTCCTCGTAGTAAAGCCAGTCATTGACAAGGAAGTAACATTTTAGTTTCCAAACTGGCTTGCTTACTTACTTCTATGTGTGCTATATCCCTCTCAAAGTATCTTCAAATATTATCCCTATTTTGAGAAATGCTACACAATACATAAAAGAATTAATCTTGGTTTTAATCCATGCTGGCTCTGGGAAAACATGTATTTTCTTATTTCCAAAATATTCATTTAGGACTATTACTTTTCCTCCATAAGAGTCAAATCTGGTAGGTATTTCTCATCTAAGATCGTACAGATCTAGACAAGTCTTGTGCCTCCAGATATACTTTTTGCAGTTTGACACACACACACACACACACACACACACACACACACACACACATCCCCATGCTTCCCACAACTGACCGGAAACTGCCCCATAGTTGAAGTCAAGAGAAGGGGTAGAATATATGCTCAAATACACTTTAATCTAAAATAGAAAATCCATAACAACACACTTATTTCCTTAATCTTCAAAATAGGGAGATAGGCATATTCACTCAAAGAAAATACCATGGTAACTCTCCTAGAAGTAGTATCTACCTGGTGAGATGATAATTAGAACATACTTAATTGGTAATCAAAAGGTTAGAAGTTCATCACAGAGGTACCCAACCAGAAAGATTGTGTGTTCTATTGGAGTCAGAAAATCAAAAGGGCCGAACTCGCTCAGCATATCTTAAGCTCAAGGAACTGAAGAACAAATTCAAACCTCCAGTTGCTATAATCAAGGATGCTTTCAGCAGAATGTTAAATGATCCAAGAAGTATTAAAAGAAGATGGAAGGAATACACTGAGTCACTGTATCGAAAGGAATTAGGAGACACAGAAGAATTTCATGAAACAACATATGAGCAAGAGCCTATAGTGATGAAAGAAGAAATTCAGGCTGCTTTGAAGGAAATGGCAAAAAATAAGGCCCCAGAAATAGATGGTATACCAATTGACGTATTTCAATTAACAGATGCTGCCCTGGACATGCTCACCAAGTTGTGCCAAGAAATCTGGAGAACGACCACTTGGCCAACTGACTGGAAGAGATCGATATTTGTTCCTATCCCAAAAAAAGGTGACCCAACAGAATGTGGAAACTACAGAACAATCTCACTGATTTCACATGCAAGCGAGATTTTACTGAAGATTATCCAGAAACGACTGGAACAGCACATCAATCCTCTATGAGATGGATTGATTCGGTGACTGGGGTAATCGGGATGGGTGTGTCAGAGGCGGTGCGGTTGGCGCAGGATAGAGCAGGGTTTAGAGCTGTTGTGCATAGGGTCGCTATGAGTCGGAAACGACTCGATGGCACATAACAACAACAGCAACCAGAAGTCCAGGCTGGGTTTAGAAGGGGTCGTGGTACTAGAGATATTGTAGCTGATGTTAGATGGATCTTGGCTGAAAACAGGGAATACCAGAGGAATGTCTATCTGTGTTTCATTGACTATGCAAAGGCATTTGACTATGTAGATCATAACAAACTATGGCTGAGTCTGAGAAGAATGGGAATCCCAGAACACTTGATCGTTCTAATGCGAAACTTATACTTGGACCAGGAGGCAGTCGTCAGAACAGAGCAAGGGAACACTGCATGGTTCAAAATTGGGAAGGGCGTATGCCAGGGATGCATCCTGCCTCCATACCTTTTCAACCTATATGTAGAACGGATTATCCGGGAGGCTAGGCTCTATGAGGAGAAATGTGCGGTCAAGATTGGTGGAAGATTTATCAACAACCAGCGTTATGCAGATGACACAATCCTGCTTGCTGAAACTGAGGATGACCTGAAGCGCCTGCTGCAGAGTGTCAAGGACTGCAGCCTACAATATGGATTGAGGCTCAATGTCAAGAAGACAAAGATTCTCACCACTGGACCAATTGGCAGCATCAGGATGGATGGTGAAGAGATTGAGATTGTACACAGCTTTAGTTTGCTTGGCTCTGTAGTCAACAGTCTTGGCATCAGCAGCCAGGAAATTAAAAGGCGCATTGCCATGGGAAAGTCTGCTGTTAGGGACCTCTCCAAAGTGCTGAAGAGCAATGGTGTCTCTCTGGAGACTAAGGTGCGTCTGATACAGGCTATGGTTTTCGCAATCATTTGTTATTCATCAGAGAGTTGGACAATGACCAAGGATGATAGAGGAAGAATTGATGCCTTTGAGCTGTGGTGCTGGAGAAGAGTATTGAGAATACAATGGACTGCTAGGAAAAGAAACAGATTTGTCCTGGAAAGGGTTAAACCGGGTGGCTCCTTGGAGGCAAGGATTCTGGGGCTCCATCAAACATACTTTGGACATGTTTTGAGGAGAGAACAGTCCTTGGAGAGGGACATCATGCTTGAGAGGGTAGAGGGACAGCGCAGGAGAGGAAGGCCCTCTATGAGGTGGATTGATTCAGTGACTGGGATAATTGTGATGGGAGTGTCAGAGACAGTGCGATTGGCAGAGGACAGAGCAGAGTTTAGGGCTGTTGTACATAAGGTCGCTATGAGTCGCAAGCGACTCGACGGCACATAACAACAACAACAACAACAACATCAAGCATTGAAAACTATATGGATCAAACTTCTACTTTGACATATATGGGATGTCAATGAGTTGATATCATATTGACAGTAACTTTTTTCCTTATATACCTTGGTAGCAATGTCTCATAAATAGCTAAATGTATGATAGAAACTCTCTTACTTGTTTTAGGTAATTGATAAAGTAGATGAATATTCATTAAGGCACATGCACACTAAAACCTTTATTTATGACTTCTAGACTTGCTTATTGAAAGCTTAATGAAGCACTTAAATTCACTAGCCGAAACTATATATGGATTTGATTTTTTCTAGTCGTATTAGGCTGCAGTTAAATAACAATACACTACATGTTAGAAATTTATGCAAAATATACTTAGTTTAGCTAGAAATTGACTTTCTATCTTATGTGTATCATTTTACCTTTTAATTCATTTATGTATTTAAAATGACAAATGCAACATACTCTCACAGTCTTATTGACATTAAACCAAAAAAATTTGATTTTTTTAAGTAAAAAATATATTAAAAACAATTTGTAGAGTCAAGAGTTAAACTTGTCTAACTGAGCTAAGACCAAATGATAATCATAACATTTGTAAAAATTTACAACTTTCTGGAGTAAACATATAAATAACTTTTTTCTTTTCTTATCACCATAACTTGACAGTATTTATCATCATGTGTTAGCAACATTCCTCTTGCAATATATGCCAGCTGAGCATTCAGTGACCAAATTTTCTTCATTGAAGAAAAAGAAATGTAATTTAAAAATGCTAAGTTAGAACAAGACACTATCTCAGCTAAGCTTAGCAGGGATTACTGTTATTGTGTACCGTTGAGGTCAAACGGATCCATAGCTGATTCTTTGGTGGGTTTAAAAAGACAGTAAGTCGCATGGAAGAGATTTCCCATACTTCTCCTGCAGAGCCACTGGTGGATTTGAACCACGTGCATTTGGGATTAAAGTGCAGTTTCTTATCAGTCGGCCACCAGAGCACCCTTTAGAAGAGGTTATAATTTTATACAATTAGAGCCCTCAGCAATTTCAACCTACTGGCTTTTTCTTGGTGAAGAATTTCTACCTCAGTAAACCTTGTTAACTCATTGAATTTACCTTGTTAGTTTGTTGAAATTTTTTTTCCCCCTTAACAGCAAATTATCAACAAGTTCATCCTGGAGTGAACACTGACATTTAATCATGGAAAAAGGAAAAAGAAATAAAAGAAAAAGAGAAGTTCTCAGAGAGCTAGGATATAAAGTAGGGAATTGCAGTTCAATGGATACAGTGATGAAAGAGAATTTTAAATAAGAAAGCATAGTCAATAAAATAAAAGTTATAAATAACTAAAAACATGCTTTTCATTGCTGTTGTTAAATTACCAAAAGCATTTCTGCTAATGAAGTTCAGTAAAATATTGGGCATATAAATCACAAATAGATTAATTAAAAAGAACACTTTTGTAGTATATCCAATGAGGTGTTGGGAATCATGCAACTATGGTGGTTATACTTTTTTTTTTCTAAAGTTTTACATTTTCTAATGAACTTAACTATTCTTCTAACAGTAAACATCCAAATTAGACAGACTAGGAAGAAGGATTGGCCTTCCAATTTTCAAATATAATTGGCCTTTGAAAACCCTATGAAAACCCAGAGAACACATAGAGGAGACTAACAGTTATGGCAACTGAAGTTGAGTCCTCAAATTTGGAAACACAAAGGAGGAGGAACAGTTGTAAGAAGAAATTAACAATTTGTACATGGAATGTAAGAAGCATGAAAGAAGGAAAACTGGACATTGTAAAGAAGGAAATGGAACACATCCATATTGACATATTGGGTATTAACAAAATGAGGTGGATTGGCATAGGACATTTTGAATTCCACGATCACATGATCTATTATGCTGTAAATGAAAAGATGAGAAAAAATGAATCACTTTCATAGTTAAAAAGGTCATTTCTAGATCCATCTTGAAATACAATATTGTGACAGGATAATATCCATATGCATAAAAGGAAGACCTTTTAATATCACTAGTAAACTTATATGCCTACAATCAGAGACAAAGAGGAGGAAATAGATTATTTCTATCAACTGTTGCAGCAGAAATTGATCAAATATGTAAACAAGATGCATTCATAATAAATAATAGGTGACTGGAATGCAAAGGTTGGAAATCAGGAAAAAGGGTGAGTAGTTGGAAATTATGGACTTGGTGACAGGAATGAGGCTGGGGATAGAATGGTAGAATTCTGTACAATCAACGATTTAGTCATAGCAAATACCTTTTATAAGAATCATAAACATGGTACATACATGGATTTCACCTGATGGGATGCAAAGGAATCATATTGATTGCATCTGTGGAAGGAACCTTCGGAGAAGTTTGGTATCTGCAGAGAAAACTAGGCCAGGTGCTGATTGTGGAACAGACCATCAACTGTTCACATCCCAGTTAAAATTAAAGCTAAAAAAAGGTTAAATCATGTCCACAGGAATCAAAATGTGACCTTCAGACTATCTCCTATGAATTTAAAAACCAACTCAGGAAATGGTTTGAGGCCTTGAATACTAATGAACAAGGACCAGAAAAGATGTGGGAAGATATCAAGAATATTGTTTTTTGAAGAATACAAAAAAGTCAATAAAAAGAAGAAAAGATCAAAATGAATGTCAGAAGAGACTCTGAATATTTCAGTAGAGCACTGAGAAGACAAAGCAAAGGGAATAAATCAAGGAGGAGCTAACTAGGTGATTTCAAAGGGCCACTCATGAAGACAAAGCAAAATATTATAATGAAATGTGCAAGGAGTTCGAGTCTGAAAATCAGAAGGGGCTAAACTCGCTCAGCGTTTCTTAAGCTGAAAGAATTGAAGAATAAATTTAAGCCACAAGTTGTAATGCTTAAGGATGCTATGGGCAGAATATTGAATGATTCATAAAACATTAAAAGAAGATAGAAGGAGTATACAGAGTTATTGTATAAAAAGAAATTGGCTGACTCAGAAGAATTTCAAGAAATAACATACAATCAAGAGGCAATGGTGATGAAGAAGGAAGCACATTTTACTCTGAAGGACTTGGTAAAAAATAAAGCACCAGGATTTGATGGCATACCCATTGGCGTATTTCAGCAAACAGATACTGCCCTGAATGTGCTCACCAAGTTGTGCCAAGGAATCTGGACACAACTAGTTGGCCAACTGACTTGAAGAGATCCATATATATATTCCTATTCCACAAACGGTGACCCGACAGAGTGTGGAAATTATTGTACAATATTACTAGTATCACACTCTAGCAAAATCCTCCTAAAGATTATCCAGAAAAGACTTGAACAGTACATTGACAAAAAACTACCCGAAATAAAAACTAGGTTTAGAAGAAGCTGTTTCACTAAAGATATTATTGCCATTGTCAGATGAATCTTGACAGAAAGCAGAGAGTACCAGAAGAATGTCTATTTCATTAACTATGCAAAGGCATTTGACTTTGGATTAATGGGAGCTCTACTGTATTTAAAATTTGTCTGTAAACCTATAATGATTCTCTAATTTTAAAAATTATTTTAAAATATTAATACAAAATCTTAACCTTTTTCATAATATGTCTTTTTTTCCATTTCTAAATGAGATCGGTCTTTGGAGAAGGATATTATGTTCAGAAGGGTGGATGGACAACACAGGAAAGGAAGACCTCAGATGACATGGATTGATACAGTGATTGGATTGATACAGAATGATTGCTACAGGGGTTGGCATGTCAGAATTAGTGAGACTGGCTCAGGACAGGGAAGGGTTTAGAGTTGCTCTACATTGCTATGGATTGCAGGTGATTCAACCAATAGTATTCTATGACATATTTGGAAGCAAGAATGGCATCAACTTCCTAAACAACTTGCCTCCAGAAACTATGAACATTGATAAATGTCAATAGTTGCCAAGGGGCTCCAGGCCTTTTGTTCATAGAGTTGCTCATAGTCGTGCTCAACTCGAAGACAAGCAACAACAACAACAGCAATGAATTTAAATCTGGCTACACATACAGAAAGGAGTTCTGGTTGCCTTGTGAATATAAACTGTTCTGCTGCCCCAAAAGCGACACTTTTCTGGTGGTTTTAATTCACCAGCAACTCCTGGAAGCAAAGTGGGCCATCTTTTACAGTCTCAATTAACAGTCTCAGAAAACCCGTTAGAGAATCAATTATGAGTCAGTTTTGACTTGATAGCAATGACTAGAAGATAAATATGGGAATAAAATTATTTATAAAAATGTGTTTTGAGGGAGCTCTGGTGGCCTAGTGGCAAGACGCTGCACTGCAATCCCAGAGGTGGTGGTTGTTGTTATGCGCCATCGAGTCATTTGCGACCCTATGTACAAAAGCCCTAAGCCCTGCTCTATCCTGTGCCAATCGCATTGCCTCTGACACGCCCATCCCGATTACTCCAGTCACTGAATCAATCAACCTCATAGAGGGTCTTCCCCTCCTGCGCCGTCCCTCTACTCTACCAAGCATGATGTCCCTCTCTAAGGACCTGTCTCTCCTTACAACATGTCCAAAGTATGTCAGACGAAGCCCCAGAATCCTTGCCTCCAAGGAGCAGCCTGGTTTAACCCTCTTTAGGATGGATCTGTTTGTTTTCTTGGCAGTCCATGGTACATTTAATACTCTTCTCCAGCACCACAGCTCAAAGGCATCAATTCTCCTTCTATCCTCCCTAGTCATTGTCCAACTCTCTGATGCATAACATGTGATTGCAAAGACCATGGCCTGTGGTTCAAATCCACCAGATTCTCTGCTGGAGAAGGAGGGGGCAATCTCCTCCTGTAACCAGTAAGATATGATCTTATGGTACACGTAAAAAAAATACAATTTAAAAAAGTGTTTAAATATACCAATTTATGTGCATCTTAACTTCCTTACATACTAATTTAGGATTGGATATAAAAAGTATTCCTTTTTCTCACATTCAATAATGAAATCTTATGTTATTTATTCTTATGTTATTCATTGATGAGGTTCTTTTTAAAAACAAACCAACAAACAAACAATTTCTTCTGTGAAATGAGCAGTATCTGACTCACGGTGGCCATATATATATACAATAGTTCAAGTCTTAGCCAAATTCAGCATCTCTCAACAATCTTAAATATGCTTACGTACACAGTTGCAGTTTTTGTGCCAATTCACCTCCTTTAGAGTCTTCCTGTCTTTTGTAGACTCTCCGCTTTCCCAGGAAAAGTGTTCCTTTATAAACACTAGCCCCTCCTGACAACATACCAAAAGTATAAAAGATGAAGTCTCACCATCCTTGCTTCTAAGGAGCACCCCAGCTGCAATTCTTCCGAAACAGATTTGATTGTTCTTGTGGCAGTGTGAAAGGAGTAGATTCAAGTTGAGCAGATGCAATTTGAGGGAGGCTAAGTCTGACTTCTTCATGTTTCTTAAAGGATTATTTCATCAGAATTGTCCATAACAAGATATAAATAGCTACACAGTCAAACATGACACTCTACAGGCTCCTAAATCTCCTTTCACCAGTCATTTGTCCTATGTTCATTGAAAAACTCACAGACTTTAATCACAGTTGTGAGGTTTATTAGGAAAATAGTATGGAGAGTGGAAAGACAAAGAATATTTTACAATGCAAGTGCAGGTTTAGTCCAACAATACCAAACTAGATTAGTAAAGCAAAAGTCCTCAGTTTGTGAAAGTACAGGCTCAGATCAACAGCACAAATGCAAGATGCCTTTGATTTCATCAGTGATACAGCAAACTTTATCTCAGAACAGTTACAAGTCAGCTTTTCCTTCTACACCTAGCAAGCAAAACCTTTAACTGTAGCTTTTATCTCCAGGGTTTATCTAGTTACACCTTGCCACAATCTCTTCACAATCTCTCCATCATGTCACCACTGTTTTTTTAAAGTGTGGAAAGCAATATCTTATATTGGTTCAATAGCTGTTGATGATTTGCAAGACCAGACATGCCTTCAGTTAAGGTAGTTGGAGACCATGCCCCCACCCCAATGAGGGCTAAACAAGGCTGAAAAAGCCAATTTTAAGAGGTTCTGACACCCCAGGCTGTCTGTACTCTTCGCCAACACAATTCAAATGCATCAATTACCTGGACTTCCTTATAGAGTGTTCAATTTTTATATGTATATAAAATTATTAAAATAGCAAATACTTTAGGTCAAGTGCACCTTAGTCTTTTAACTTAGATGCTCTATCTTTAGAACTTTGAAGAGGTCCTTCTCAGCAGATTTACTCAATGCAATATGATGCTGTCTGATTTCCATAAATGTTTCTCAAGGATCCCAAGTAAAAATAAACCATTCTTTTTTTAATATATTTTTTTAGGTTTTTGTGATGCAGGTTATTGTTCTAGATGTAAGAATTATTGTTTTCTTAGTATTGTAGTATTTGATCTTAATTTTCGGCAAGGTTTCTAAATTTTCTTGACTTTCAACAAGTATCATTGTAACACCTCACAATGGAGCTTGTTAAGCAATTTCCCCTTGTGTTCATATTTATAAAATACAGATTCTTGTATTACACAATTAGCATGCAAACTGAATAAATATGGTGGAAGATTATAACCCTGACATACATACATCTTTCCTGATGTTAAACCATGCAGCAATCCTTTTGGTCTCTAAACATGTTCTATCTCTGCACAATAAAGTGTTCTCCAACACTAGTTCTTCTACATTTTATACATAGTTTGTTATGACCCACACAGTTCAATGACTTTTCATAGTTAAAAAAACCCCGGTCTTTCTGGTATTCTCCCTTCATATGTATTAAAGCACATAATGAATATGCAATATTAAGAAGTAATTACTGCCTTTAAATTATGCTAATTTGGTGGAGAATATTGATTTACCACAGACTGCTAAACAAAAGAACCATTTATATTGACTGAAGTATAGACATAATGATCTATAATTGATGATGCTGATTGTTATGATGGTATATATAATGATGGTGAGATTTCATCGTATGTAGTTTGAGCACATTATCAGGAGGTACATAGAGAATGCTTAGTAGAGAGCAAAACAGAGAAAGGCTCTCGAATAATTTCTATGGCACAGTAACTGCAAACATGAATTCAAACCTAGCAATGATTTTGAGGATTACTATGTTTTACTCTGTTGAGCATAGGGTCACTATGAGTCAGAAGTGACTGCATAACACCTATCAACAACAGCAACAAAAAGTTGAAATAGGTTTCAAGGAAATAAAAACCCTCAGTCAGTTCATCTGGACTGAAATGAAACTATCTATTTATTTTCAGTAAAATAAATTGTTGTTGTTCTTATGTGCCGTCGAGTTGTTTGCGACTCATAGTTACCCTATGTACAACAGCCCTAAACCCTGCTCTATCCTGTGCCCATCTCATTGCCTCCAACACACCCATTCCGATTACCCCAGTCACTGAATCAATCCACCTCATAGAGGATCTTCCCCTACTGCACTGTCCCTCTACTCTACCCAGCATGATGTCCCTCTCTAAAGACCTGTATCTCCTTAAAAGATGTCCAAAGTATGTCAGACGAAGCCCCAGAATCCTTGCCTCCAAGGAGCAGCCTGGTTTAACCCTCTCTAGGATCAATCTGTTTGTTTTCTTGGCAGTCCATGGTACATTCAATACTCTTCTCCGGCACCACAGTTCAAAGGTGTCAATTCTCCTTCTATCCTCCCTAGTCATTGTCCAACTCTCTAATGCATAACAAGTGATTATAAAAACCATGGCCTGTATCAGGTGCACCTTAGTCTCCAGAGAGACACCGTTGCTCTTGAGTACTTTAGAGAGGTCCCTAACCGCAGACTTTCCCATCGCAATACATTTTTTGATTTCCTGGCTACTGGTGCCAAGAGTGTTATATACAGTATAGAATAAAATAAAGGCAAAGACAAACATTCAAAATTGGTGGGAAAATAGGACTCATTTACTTAAGGGTTAGTTACGTGATTTTCAGTTAGATTGTCTACAATTAATTGTTGGTGACTCAAATATCTTACTTCAAGGGATCACTCTTAATTTCCATTCCTATTGAATTAGATATGTACTGTAAAAACTAATTAAAAGAAAACTAGAATTAATGAAAATATAGGCCCAAAAATTGGAATATGAAAAATTACTTTCCTGTATTTTATACGTTAGAATTAGTATCTTAAGTATAGACTGACTTTGTGTTTTGCTTCTTCACAAATACTCAATTTTAAAATTCATATTTGTTGTTAGGTGTAATATAGTTGGGTATGACTCCTAGTGACCTTATGAACCACAGATCTGAACCCTATCCTTTCCTGTGCCATCCTCACACCTCCTGGCACACTAGAGCCCATTGCAGCAGTTGCTGTGTCAGTCCACCAGGTTGAGGGTCTTCCTCTCCTTTGCTGATCATCTACCTTTCCTAGTACCATGTCCCTCTCTAAGGAACGGCCCCTCCGAGCAACATGCCTGAAGTATGTGAAGTGAACCCTAATTATCTTTGCCTCCACAGAACACTCTGGCAACTTTTCCAAAAAATATATGTCATTTAAGTGATCTTTAGGATAACTTGCTATGCATCAGAGAACTGGACAATGAGTACGGATGACAGAAGGAGAATTGAGGTGTTTGAGCTGTGGTGTTAGAGAAGAGCACTGAACATCCATGGATTGTCAAAGGAGCAAATAGATAATGCAAGTATGGAGAAGGGAAAAGATGTTGCATATTTATAGAAATAAAAAAAATCACAAATATTGAGACCACCGGATTAGACTTTTTAGAAACTTGACTCAAAAATTCTGACTTCAGTTGTTGTTGTTATGTTCCATTGAGTTGCTTGCATTTCATAGCAACCCTATGTAAAACAGCCCTAAAATCTGCTCTATCCTTTGCCAACTTTACTGTCTCTGTAACACCTATCCTCATTACCTCAGTCACATCTTATAGATGGTCTCCCTCTCTTTATCTGTCCTTCCACAATTCCAAGCATGATACTCTTTCCAAGGATTGGTCCCTCCTTGCAACATGCCCAAAATATGCCAGACGAAGCCTCAGAATCCTTGCCTCCAAGGAGCAGGCTGGCTTCCCCTTCTCTAGGATGAACCTATTTGTTCCCCTGGTGGTCTGTGGTATATTCAGCACTCTTCTCCAGAACCAAAACTCAAAGGCAAAAGCTCATTCTCTGTCATCTCTAGTTATTGTCCAGCTCTCTATCACTTTATAGCAAGTGATTGCAAAGACCATGGCCTGTATCAGGCTCACCGTACTCTCCAGACTGAAATTGTGTCTTCAGTACTTTGAAGAGGTTTCTAACAGCAGACTTTCCCAATGCAATTCGTCTTTTAATTTCCTGGTTGCTGGTACCAAGAGTGTTGATTGTAGAGCTAAGTAAACTGAAATTGGTAACAATCTCAATCTCTTCATCATTTATCATGATGCTGCCAACAGGCCCAGTGGTAAGAATCTTTGTTTTCTTGATGTTGAGCTTCAATCAGTCTTTGACCCTCAGTTAGCCAAATAATCATTATATTTTATGTACCCTAATATTTAAGAAAGACACTAACTCATTGACTTCAAGTGAAAATTTACTTATATTTGAACCTAAATCACATGAAGATTGTCCATCTTTATCTCATAAAGCTTTTAGCTTAGTAGTGCTACCCTCTACCAACCATGCAACCAGAGGGCATTTAAGAAGCAGTTAATGGTTACTTTTAGATGAAATATGTGTTTAAAAAGCACATTTCTGAGAAATACTATCTAAACATATAAAAGCATTGAAAAGATCTCTATGCCTTACTTTTTTTTGACTGTCAACATTTTAGCCAAAAAAGTCATTTATTTAACATAGTCTTGAAATTCAGATTCCACCATAACTTAATTTGGTGAACTAGATTATGGGAGGGCAAGTATTTGGACAGGGCATCTTCTTTACACCGAGAAGTTACAGGGTTTGGAAGAAGTGTGCTCCAGTATCAAACTCTGCCATTTACTTAGAGAGACAGAGAATAGGACATATATTTGATCAAGTGAATTAAAGGTCTAAAGCTTTCAAGTTTAGAATTCTCCTAGAGAACAAAGATGTTTGAACTGTTTTCTTGGATCTATTAACTGCAAAATAAACTATTTTAATTTTGTTTTTATTGTGTTTCTATTCAATAGAACATATAATGATAGTAAGGAAGGACATAATTTTTATTTATACCTGTTATCATAACTAGAAACTTTTTAATTAATGTAGCAACCCACTACTGACTTAAGTATTTCTTTTCACCTTCATAAGATTAGCAACATAATTTTTCATTTGCAAATAGGCTTTATATTTTTCTAAAAGTCATGTTATTTGTGCAAAATTATATACATACTCATTACAGTCTACCTAAATGTTAGTTTTGAAAAATAATTAAAAAATTTATATTTTGAATTATGTAATACATATTACTACCTGATACACTATTCACTTGAATAATAGATGATCTTATCAAAACCTATTGTTTTGGACTTGATTCTACTTCATAGCAGCATTGCAGGACAAAGTAGAAATGTACTATAGGGTTTTTCCAAGGCTACAAATCTTTATGGAAGAAAAATTTCATATCTTTATTCTCCAAGGAACATGTAGTGGTCTTAGCTTGCAGCTAAGCACTTAACAACTGCATCACCAAGGTAATCTTCTTCTTGTTGTTGTTAGGTGCCATTGAGTCAGAAACAAATCAGTGCTGACCTTCTAGTGGGTTTTCAGAGACTGTAAATCACACAGAAGATTCTCCATCTTTTTCCTGCAGAGGACCTGGGGGATTCAAACTGTATGCCTTTGATTTGGCAACGTGATCCTTATCACTAAACTACCAAAGTGCCCTAGATAATCTTAGCTGATTCACAAATTGATTATTGCACGTTGTAAGTAATGCTAGTCTCTGTCAATAGTTATAATTGGCCAATTAGAAGTATAGACTTTTTGTAGTAGCTGAGTGAATCTGAGATATAAAATATGAATTTGTTAACTTTGTCCTAGAGCAATGTCATACCTGCAGTCACCCTTGATATACACCTGTATTGTAAATGAATGGATAGAAGCAGTATTTGTCATAATTATTTGGAAAAAATGTTTTTAAGAAAATTATGGCTTTTACTCTTTTTTCAGTTCAACCTCATGTCACACTTAGAAACCTAAAACAAATTTAATGGCAGTGCTCTGCCTTTGTTATATATCTCTGGTACTTCCAACTGAGATACTGGGGGGAAAATAGTATGATTGAAAATTAGATATACTGTGTGTCAACAAAAACACTGCTCTTTCTCTGGAGGCAAAAATAGATTAAGAGATTAAAGAGTACTCTATAAATTGTGTCTCCACAAAACTGTCAAGGAAGAAGCAAAAACATATTTATTTTTTAGACAGGTTTAAAATAAATTATACCAATATGAATATAATCCACATATCAATATATTGACTAAACAAAAGTTGGGGTGCTCTGGTAGCCTCATAGTAAGAACTTGTGCTGCAATCCAAATGACACAAAGTTCAAATCCACCAGCTGCTCTGTAGGATATGATGGGAAACCTTCTCCCATGTGATTTCCTCTCTCTGAAAACCCCCAGCAAGGTTAGCCATGAATCGGATCCAATTCAATGGCACAACAACAACAAGAAACAAACATTTTATAGAACATTTCCTTGATGCTTGCTCAATTGTCAATCACTGAAATGGCTACATTTTACCAATGTAAACTGCTACTTGAAATACTAAATTTTCCTTATTATCTACACCTTTGGAAATTAAAGTGTATTTTGTATTGTTTGTTTTGTTTTAACTTTCAGTTAAAAAGTATACATCTTGACATAGTTACAACTTGTCTAATAAGAATGTAGATGTGGTGTTTAAGGAAGCCTTGGTGTTTGACTGTCTAATGTATTGGTCTGCAACCTAAAGGACAACAGTTTAAATCCAATGGTTGCTCTGTGGGTAAAAGATGGACAGTGTTATTCCATAAAGATTTAAAGCTTTGGAAACATAATGGAGGTTATTTATGATTTATAAGCCAACTCTGTGGAAGTGGTGGAGTTCTTTGGAAAATTGTAAAACTTATAAGATATAATAATTATTTACTATATTTGAGTTTTTAAATGAAATCATACTATTTTATGTACCCACATTACATTATATTTGTCATAATTTTCATTTTTTATTATTAAGTGAACCTTGAGATCTAAGTGATAAGAAATTTGTCCTAGGCATAAGTAAAAAAACAACTGTGTGATAGTTAAAAGAAAATTATATAGAAACATCCTATATGTTCATTCACTGTTGTTCTGTGACACCAATTTGACTATAACTTCTAGGGACCTTGTGAGCAACAGATCAGAACCTTACCTATCCTTCCTCATCCTTAACACGTTTGATATGCTAAAGTTCAATGTTACAGTTAACGTGTCAATTCATCTTGTCATGGGTTTTCTTCTATTTCTTTGACACTCCACCTTCCCTAATATGACGTATCCTCCCAAGGACTGGCATCTCTTCACAACATGCCCATAGTATGTGAGACACAGTTTCATTTTGCCTCTAATTTTTCTTCTAGAAGATTCTCATTCAAGATCTTATGTCCTGTCTCACTAACTCACTGTTCCATTTCTTGTATCCTATTCATTTGCCCTCCTACATGTTGATAGTTCTAGATTTTGGTCTTGCTATTCTGGATTTCATTTTCATGTTTTTCTATTCTTTCTAGTGTTATGTTAGTTATACTTTCACTGTCTTATAATGAGTTTATTTAATTTTTGTATATCATTTCTTGTGGGTTCAACTCTTTTTTCATTTATTTGTAATTTCTTTTTTTTTTTTTATTATTTTGTGTGCGTGTACCGTCAAATCAGATCTGACTGGTACAGGAGGATATTGCGCCTCCTTCTCCGGCAGAGCATCTGGTGGATTCGAACCGTGTTCCTCTGGGATTGCAGTGCAGCTTCTTGCCACTAGGCCACCAGAGCTCCCCTTATTTGTAATTTCTTGAGTACCAGTTTACTAGTGTATTTATTTTGACTTCCTATCTCTCTATAAGGTGGATTGATTCAGTGACTGGGGTAATTGGGATGGGTGCGTCAGAGGTAGTGTGATTGGCCCAGGATAGAGCAGGGTTTAGGGCTGTTGTACATAGGGTCGCTATGAGTCGCAAACGACTCGATGGCACATAACAACAACAACAACAACATCTCTAGGATATGCATTGAGCTCATGATCTAGTCTGTTTTGGGGTATTTTGTTATTGTTGTGACTGTTTGCTTAGGGTTTGTGTGTGTGTGTGTGTGTGTGTGTGGTTTGTTGTTTTTGTTTGTTTGTTTTTTTAGGAGAGGACTTGTTTTGCTTTTACATAATGTTTAAACCTGACTGCTGATTTTTTGACATTATGTGAAGATCTTGTTATGGATGAGGCAGTTTCTGTTATGTCTTTGTAGCTAGCTGTTTGTGCCTTATTTTGATGATACTGTTGATTTTAGGGGGTTTTTTTTGTCATTAGGTGCTATCAAGTTGAGTATTCCATAATGACCCTATGAACCACAGACATGAATCATATCCTAAACTGTCCAATATCATCATCTCACATACACTTGAGCCCATTGCTGTGGTCACTCTGTCAACATTTCTACGAATGATGTCCCTTTCCTAGGAATAGCCTATCCCAGCAACATGCCCAAAGAATCTGAGATGAATCTTCACCATCTTTGTGTCTAAGGATCAATTTATCTACACTTTTTTCCAAGGTATATCTGTTTGTCCTATTGGCAGCTGATGAGATGTGCAGTACTCTCCTCTAACACCACAATTCAAAAGCATCAACTCTTCTTCTGCTATCTTTATTCATTGTTAAGTTCTAAGATACATAGCAAGTGATTCAAAAGACCATAGAGCTGGGCTTTGTGAAGAGGAACATGACATTAGGATTGGAAGAAGATTCATCAACAACCCAGGACCTAACGAGACTGGTTCTTTCCTAGATTTATTCAGATTCCCACAGAACTGTATTATTTCATCATGCAGCACTCTTGATTCCTGCTCTACCAGCTAGGATTACCGGTTTCTTTATTTTCATGTTCCCTTCTTCCAGGATTTACTTGCCAGCAAGATATCTAAATATAAGACAACAAATCCTTGCCCTAAACATTTTCTATTTCATGAGATGTTTTTGCTTCTATTGTCCAAATTCAATTTAGTTGTTTGTTTTATTAATATTATGATGAAATTTGTTAGGAGCTTAGACCATATTGCTAGCTCATTTTGGGCTGGATCCAAGGCCTATTAGTTACAGAAATCACTTAAATTGGCAACTAACTTTGCCTTTGGTTCCTAAAATATCAAATTAAGAGATTCTTACTTTTGACCAGTCGAAAGGAGATCTTTCATAGGATATCATTCTTCATCAGTTTAGCATTTCATGAATGAATAGTTTTTGACTACTAGTCTTTCTGTCTTGAGAGAGACAGCTAAGAGTACAAGACAAATTTCAAAACGCTTTGTTAGATATTTGCTTTACTAGCATTTTGTTTTAAAGTGATTCTTTCTCTTTCGCTCTGGCAGAAACTCTGGTTCCAAGATGTTTTCACACTGTAATCAGACTTCCTATATCTTGCCAAATGACACAATCTACCAAGCATAATTTACAAGCTCAATAGCAATTCTGGGAAGCTTTTGGCATCTCAAATATAATACGTTTAATTTGACACCTAGAAGAGAAGGGAGATGCACTAAATAATCAATAGTTGGCATTTAATATAATGTTGAGGCCACGATTGCAATTCTACATTCAATATATTTTCCTTCAAGTATTTTCTGCAAAGGCTAAAGAAAATAACCTTTAAATAACCTAAAAACTGCCTCTCTTCTATCCCAAATAGTATATCCTTCTTTATCTTCTTTACCTAGTTATATCACTGTCTCATCTCCTCCTCTAAAAATCCATATAGAACCTATCCAAGTTTCAAGATCTTTTTGATCACAATGACATTTTAATAGCTGGCTTCAAAACATATTCTCAAATAGCCTTAATGGATGTTGGAATAAAAGATCCACTGTCTTCTGTTTCATAATTTGCCTTTGCAGGCTTTACTGACACCAAAAGTCATGCAATTAATTTTTGAAATACAAATTGGAATTGGAAGATTTTTAACATAAAACCAAGTACTTTCAGGCAGCTTTAGAAGACTGGTAAATTAAGAATCAAAACAAATTCCTCTTAAAAAACACAATAAAACAATTGAGTAATGAGTGCAAAGAAAGCTAAGTGATCATCTTCCAACAAGCTTGCCTATTAGTGAGTATTACTCATTCACTCCCTGTCACCAAATCAAGGATTTTTACTGTCTTATTATAAAATTTTGTTATAAATGAATTTTATCAAAAGACAAATACTGTCATTTTAAAAAAGAATCCTAGCAACAACAACTCATTTCTGTCAAGTCATAACTGACTCATAGTTGACCTGTCAGTGATTTTTCAGAGGCTTTGAATTTTGGGGGAGGAAATTGTTCTTTATTTCAAAGAGCAGTTGGTAAATTCAAACCACCCACCTTTGACCTCACAGTGAAATCTTTATCTATTAGGCCACTAGAACTTCCTATTTTGTTGTTGTTGATTGCCTTCGAATCAAGCATGACTCATAGCAACCCTATGAACCAAAGGCTTGAAGCCACTCTACAGCTGTCAACATTTATCAAAGTTCATAGAGTTTCTGGAAGCAAGTTGTTTAGGAAGTGGATGCCACTCCTGCTTCCAAACCTGTCATAGAATGTTATTGGTTGAGTCACCTGCAATGCATAGTGACCCTATGTACAGTAGTTCTGAATCCTTCCCTGTTCTGAGTCAGTCTCACTAATTCTGACACACCAACCCCTATCACCCAGTTACTATATCAATCCATCTCATCCTGGGTCTCCCTCTCCTGCACTGTTCATTTACCCTTCCTAGTATGATGTCCTTTTCCAAGGACTAATCTCTTCTGGCCATTTGCCCAAAGTGAGGTGGAGCTTCAGATCCTAGCCTCCAAAGAGAGACTTGGTTTCACCTTCTCCAAGACAGACGTATTTGTTTTCTTGGTATGTTCAAGGCTCTTTTCCAGCACTGTATCTTGAAGGCATCTCTTCTTCTGTCATCCTTAGTCATCGTCTAGCTCTCTGAAGCGTAACAAGTAATTGAGAAAACCATGGACTGGAGTAGGTGTACCTTTGTATCTAGACTGACATTGTTGCTCTTCATCATCCCTATTAGGAAAGATATTTACAAATAATGGGGAAAAAAGGCTTTCAGAAGAGACAATATTTTAAAGTCACAAAACAAACAAAAAAACTCAGAAAGTGCAAAGGAACAATACCTTCAATGCTGCTACTATGCAGGAGGAGACTATAGCATCTAAGTACTTTATCTTCCCGTTATATTCCTAAGAAGAACTAAAAATAAGTTTACATAGATGACAATTTTCATGCTGAAGTTATTTTACTATTCATACACAAATCATGTTACTTGATTCCCTCATAGAAAAGTACTTCACACTTTCCATTAGTTGAGTAGCAAATTTTTCCTCATATTTCGACTTGTAGTTATCATTCTGGGACCATTCTCAGTCACTTCTTTTATTTTTGTGGAACTAATCTAGTAGATGCAATCATTTAAGTAGAAAAAGACAGCATTTGACTGTCTATCACTACTAGTCAATTGAGCAGAGACAAGAACTATATCTTTTGAATGCACTTTAGTTAAGATGCCAGTGATTTGAGAGAAAAGAGTTGCATGGATACCTTAAAGCAGGGAGAAAAGTGCAACAATGAGTGAATAGAAATCCAAAGTCTCTGTATAGTTTAATTAAAAAGAATTTTAAAAATACTAAAAAGGACTATTTTTTTTCTTATATATCAGCATCAAAGCAGGGTCTTTAAGGAGGTAGTTAAAGGGAGCAGATAAGGAGAATGGAACAAGAAAAAGGTCAAGGAAGGAAGTGTCCAATGGTCTGATAAGGCTGCTTATTTCCTGTGATGGTTGTCAGAGGTCCTACATTTGGAATATGAAGTAGGTAGCTATCAGGCTTCCTTGCTGATGGTGTATGCTTCAAGGTATTTATGTGAAGGTGACTTAAAACTTAGTTCTTAGAATAATCATCTCACGGTCAGCTAATCCATCATTAGTGGATTTGCATAGGCAACTTTTATTATTGCACCAACTAAGGCAACTATTTACTATCATCCTAAACTTGTTGTTGTTGTTTGGTGCCATCGAGTTACCTGCAACCCATAGTCGACTTATGTGCAACAGCTCTGAAGGCTGCCCTGTCCTGAGCCAGTCTCACTGACTCTGCTACACCTACCCCCATTGCCGTGGTTACTGTATCAATCCATCACACCTGGGGTTTACCCCTTCTGCGCCTGTCCCTACACTTTTCCAAGTATGATGTCCTTCTCTAAGGATTGGTTCCTTCTGACCACATTCTCAAAGTATGTTAGACAGAGCTTCAAAATCCTTGCCTCCAAGGAGAAACTTGGTTTCACCCTCTCCAAGACAGACCTATTTGTTTTCTTGGTGGTCCATGGTATGTTAAAAGCTCTTCTCCAGCGCCACAAGTCAAAGGTTTCAATTATTCTTCTGTCATCCTTACTATTACCCTAAACCTGGATCACTATGTCTGCACTCTTCCTACCATCATTTTTTAGATAGAAACTCTATGTACAGCAGATCAAAACCCAGTTGATCCTGTGCTATCATCACAATCTCTGCTGAGCATAAACCTGTTGTTGCAGTCAGTGAGTGTCACTTACCAGCACAGCCCCCATTGGTCTTAAAGGATCTTTGCCTTTTTTATTTTCTAGTAAAGAAATTTTTAATTGTTTTTGATGAAGCGTTCTTCTAGGTCATATAGCCCTGGTTTGTCCACGCTGTACAGAAGTAACTCATAATTGCTGTGAAGCTGAACACTGTGACACTGATGTGTCAAATGGGATAATGGTTATCCATGGTGGACAGGGTTTGATGGAGCTCCCTGATTCAAACAAGCTTGGAAATAAGACTGGCAACCACTTCCAAAATAGGTTGTTACTGGTAACCCTATGAATTTGGAGAAAGGATACTGAAGCTTTACCTGACATATTTTGGACACATTACAAGGAGGGACCAGTCCTTGGAGAAGGACATCATGCTTGGGAGAGTGGAGGGGCAGAGCAGGAGAGGAGATAGATTGATTTAGTCACTAGGGTAATGTGGGTAAGTAAGTGTGTCAGAAACAGTGAGATTGGCACAGGATAGAGCAGGGTTTAGGGCTGTTGTGCATAGGGTCGCTATGAGTCACAGGTGACTCGACAGCACATAACAAGAACAAGAAAAACATAAAATAAAGGAGGACCAAGGTGCCTTGAAAAATGCTTTCTCAAATAAAACATTTGAAAGACTATTCATTGGTTAGGTTAAGGGTGTAGGAAAACGCTCATGTTCATTTAGTAATTTTAAGAGGAAAAAGTGGGGTTGTTTTATAGAAAAAAAATAGGAGACATTTTGGACTCACTTAGTAGGCAGTTTCAAGATGGAGTCTGTTTAGTTAAGAAAAGATCACAGCCCAGCATTATGGGGCATGTGTTCTTTGTGGGGCTTCTTCTTTGTAATTACTCTCTTTGGCAGGTCATAGAGAAGTCACCGTTTCACTTCTGCATGTACATGACATCTGAAAGCTCTCGCAGGTAACTTAAAACGGGAATTATCAAATTAAAAGTTTATTCAGAAGGAACAAATGGGAGTGCCTGTATTAACTGAATTCTGACCCAGCTTGTGGGGAAGGTGCATGGTTTTTTGTGATAAACAACTTGGGGCTGACCTCTTTGAGCTGCTCTATTGTTGCTAGGTGCCAAAGAGTTGATTATGATTTATAGTGAGTAACACTATCAACAACAAATTGGAACCTTGCTCTATCCTGCACAATCCTCATTGTCTCTCAAGCAAATTGTTGCAGTTATTGTGTTAATCCATCTCGTGGAGGGTATTTTTCTCTTTTACTGGACTCTTTTAGGGGAAAAATACTGTTATATGTATATTGTTTAATTCATAAAAAAAAGCAGGAAGACAGGAAAGTTTGTGATCTTAACAGAGCAAACTTAATAGCATTCTGTTAAGGATTTTCTTCTCATCCATTCCTAAAACATACTCACTGTTTTTAAAGGATCTTTTCTGGTACAAGGCCACTCACTTTTATTAAAGCACAGGATATCTTGTAGATAGGCATGGCAAATGACACAAACTTAGGGCAATGTGTGGTCCTCTGAGTCACAAGAGAAGTATGTCTTTGTTGTTTTGCTTTCATCTGCCCCCAGCAGGAGAAACAAGTTAGAGTTAAGTAGTTATTATATTGATTAAAATGTTTCTGATATGAACAGACCTATTATTTCAAAGGAGAGTAGTTCTTTCAAATTCTAAGACATAGTGGGGATTCTAAAAAAGCTTCCTGTAATTGTTGCTAGGAGAGTTTGTAAACTCAGACAAAAGCTTGAGGTTTTTAAGATTGCATCTTGTCCAGCTCAAAATGCAGATAAGTGGCAGCTTTTGTAAATCATATTAATTTTTATTTTAAGCCCTGAAGCAGAATTTAAGCTATCTCAGTTTAACCTATATTGCATTATCTACTTTTCCAAGTATGATGTCTTTCTGTAGAGATTGCCCTCTTCTGATTACATTTCCAACTTATATTAGAAGTCTTACCATCTGCATCTAAGGAGTATCTGGCTGTATTCCTTCCAAGATAGAGTTGTTATTTCAGTATAGCCAATTATCTTCGGCAACGTTGTAATTCAAAGGCATCAGTTATTCAGTCTTCCCTATTGATTGTTCAACTTTCGCATGTGTATGTAGTAACTGAAAAATACCATGGCTAAGATCAGATGCAACTTTATATTCAACTATGCATTCAGTAATTTCAAAATAATCCCTTTATAAAAGTCCCACAAAATTGTCCGATCTTGACTAAATTGAAAATTATTTAGCTGTGTATATGTCTATAACAAATATAGACTCCACTGGTGGCACAATTAATTAAGTACTGTGAAGGAATTGAAGAATAAATTCAAGCCGTAAGTTGCAATAAGGATCCTATGAGGAGACTGTTAAATGATTCAGGAAGCATCAAAAGAAGATAAGGCAGAGTCACAGTACCAGAAAGAATTGTCTGAGGCAGAAAAATTTTATGAAACAACTCGTGATCAAGAGGCAATGGTGATGAAGGAGGAAGTTCAAACTGGTCTGAAGAAGTTGGCAAAAATAAGGCCCCAGGAATTGATGAATACCAGTTGACATTTTTCAACAGACAGATGCTGCCCAGGTTTGTACCCAACAGAGTGTGCCAAGGTTGTGTCAACTCTGGAGGACAAATACCTGGCCAACTGACTGGAAGAGATCCATATTTATTCTCACTAACAAAAAAAGGTGATCCAACAGAGTGTGGAAATTATAAAACAATATAACTAATATCACACACAAGCAAAATACTGCTGAAATAATAAAAAAACTACTGAAACAGTACATTGAGAGAATATCAGAAATACAAATTGGGCTTAGAAGAGGTTGTAGTACTCGGGATGTCATTGTCAATGTCAGATGAATTCTACTGAGAGCAGAGAATACTAGAGGGACATTTATCTATTTGTGTTTCATTGACTGTGTAGATCACAATAAATTATGGTTAACCTTGAGAAGAATGAGGATACCAGAAGGCCTAATTATGATCGTGTGAAACACACCCTTGACCAGGAAGCAGTAATCAGAACAAAGCAAGGGAACATTGCATGCTCAAAATCAGAAAACAAGTGCATCAGGGATGTGTCATGTCTCCATATATTTTTAATCTATGTGTAAAACTGATCATTCAGGAGGCTGGATTTTATGAAGAAGAAAACGACATCAGAACTGGAGGAAGGCTGATCAATAACCTGTATTATGCAGATGATACAACCTTGCTTACGGAAACTGAGGGGGACCTGAAGCATTTGCTGCAGAAGGTCAAGTACTACATTCTTCAATATATAGTGAAACTCAACATCAAGAAAATAAAGATTTTCATCATTGAGCCAACTGACAGCAACCTGATAGATGGAGAAAAGATTGAGACTGTTAACAATTTCAGCTTGTTTGGACAAATAATCAACACTCCTGGTACTAGCAGTCAGGAAATCAAAAGACAAATTACATTGGAAAAACCAACTGTTAGGGACCTCTTTCTAGAGTGCTAAAGCTTAATGACGTCAGTCTAGGAACCAAGATATACCTTAAACATGATCTTCACAATTATTTGTTATGCATCAGAGAGCTGAACAATGAATGAGGATGACAGAAGAATAGATGCATTTTAGATATGGTACTGGAGAAGAGTCCTGTATTGCCGTCCGTTCACCAGCAATGAACAGTGACACCCTGATGGGGGTAAGCATGACGAAAACATGTCACTCTGGGAGCCAATTGGAGAATCAATCCAGCTCAATTTTATTGGGGGCTGTAGCACTTATGTACGAGTAAGTAGACAAGAAGACAGGATAGGATGGGCTCACAGACGGGGGACATGCAGATTGGATAGGAGAACTTCAGCCTCGTGTGGACTATGCCCAGCTCAACAGATGTGGCAGCCATCTTCCCAGAGGGCAAGCTTTCTCAAGCTGGTATAGCAAAACACAGGAGAGCTTTCTCTATCCCACATTAAAGGTCATTGGGAGGCTTGCACTTATCTGGAGCTAGGCAATCTGTCCTGACCAGAGGCCCTCCCTTCCTCCTCAACATCCCCCAACAGTAACTGAACATACCATGGAGAACATGCCAAGAGAAAAAAATAGGTCTGTCCTGGAGAAGATTAAACCAAATTGATTTTTGGAGGCAAGAAGTTTCCAGCTCCATCTGACATACTTTGGAGATGTTGCCAGGAGAGACCAGTCCATGGGGAAGGACATCAAGCTTGTAAGGATGGAAGGGCAGAGTAAGAGAGGAAAAGCCTGAATGAGATGGATTGACACAGTATTGAGGCAAATGAGAGTAGATGTGTTGGAGAGAGTGAGACTGGCTGAGGATAGGGAAGGGTTCACAGGTATTGTACATAGGGTCACTATGAGTAACAGTTGATTACGTGGCACATAACAAAAACAATTTTGAGTTGTTCACACCCATTCTGAAGCCTTTCAGAAGTTAGACTAGCAATCTGCTTCTTAAAGATCACAGTATTAAAAAAGTCATTTGAAGTAGTTCTACTCTGCACACTTGGGGTCTCGAGTTGCAATCAAGTCAGTAACTAATCACATCTACAGACTGAATATAATTTAAGGAGAAAGACTTAGCTGAAGTTCTTAAAATTTAGTGAAAAAATTTTTTCTACTGGTATAGATTGAGTAGGAAGAACAAAATTTATAAAAGTTAAAGCTTACTCAACTCAAATAGATACTCTGTTTCCTCTTAATGCTGAAGTGTTATAGGATACCAAAATATTGTTCATTAGTTCTTGAAAAATACATTTCTTCCATGGAGAAGATAAAAATAGCAATGATACTCAGTTTGTTTAAGATTTACAAGTACAAAGATACAAACATATGAAAGATTTATATTATTTTATGGTAATGATTAGTCCAAAGACTATAATTGATTCTGTCTTTCCAGAGGCAAAATTATCCTCTGTGATAATTGTGTGCAATATGTTAAGTGCTCTAATAAAATAGATAAAATGAATGAGTTTATATGAAAGAAATTTAGGGTGTACATAGATAGTAGTAATGCCTCTGATTTTAAATATAAAAATGTGCTGAGCTTTATTAATCTAAAATGTTGATAATATCCTTCCATGTTTGTTAATTTGGATGTGTTAGAGTCTCTGAATGAATATTTATCTATTTATTTCTCTATCTATCCTGTATATATTTGATGAAGGAAGCATCAAAAGAAGATAGATGGAATACACAGTATCACCTTACCAAAAAGAACAAAGTGATACTGAAGTATTTCAGGAAATAGTATATTATCAAGAACAATGCTAAGGAAGGAAAAAAAATTAAACTGCAGTGAAGGCATTGGCCTAAGGGATCTATAGAATACTAATTGAAATATTTCAAATGACAAATACAGCCCTGGGTGTGCTCATCAGCCTAGGACAACAAATATGGAGAACCGTGGCCTGGTCGACTGACTAGAAGAGATTCATATTTCCTCCTATTCCCAAGAGAGGTGATCCAATAGAATATGAAAATTACTGAATAACATCTTGAAATCACATTCAAGTAAAATACTGCTGAA
Organism: Elephantulus edwardii; assembly: GCF_000299155.1. Classification (NCBI taxonomy): domain Eukaryota; kingdom Metazoa; phylum Chordata; class Mammalia; order Macroscelidea; family Macroscelididae; genus Elephantulus; species Elephantulus edwardii. Next base: position 29,351,441 of record NW_006399751.1, on the reverse strand, counting down.
GATCTATCAATAAAGGCTATAACAGTACATAAAACAGAGAACAGCAGATGCTCAAGCCAGATTTAGAAGAAATCGTAGTATCAGGGATATCATTGCTGATGTGTGATGGTTCCTCACTGAAAGTAAAAAAACACACCAAAAAACAAACAAACAAAAACAACAACAAGCCCACAACCCAGAGGAATATCTATTTGGTTTTTTATCATCTATGCAAACACATTTGAATGTATAACCATTATAAGTTATGGTATCATTATTGAGAAGAATGAGAATCTCAGAACACTGAATTGTGCTCCTCTGAAACCTATGCCAAGATCAAGAAACAGTTGTATTAAGAGGGCAAGGGAACATTGTATAGTTTAAAATTAGGAAAGATGTGTGTCATGGTTGTATCTTTCTTCCATACTTATTCAATGTGGATGGCAAGTAAATTATATTATGAAGAAGAATGTGACATCAGGATGGAGGAAGCCTCATCAACAACTTTCAGTATGCAGATGACATGATCTTAATTCCTGAAAATGAGGAAGACTTGAAACACTGCAGAATATCAAACACTATAGCTTTCAATATGGATTGCTTCTCAATGTCAAGAAAACAAAAATTATCACCACTGGACAAATCGGAAACATCACAATAGAGAGAGAAAATATTTAACTGTCAACAAGTTTATCTCACTTGGAGCCAAAATTAATACACTTGTTACCAGCTGTCAAGGGATCAGGAGATGTATTACATTAGCAAAATCTGGTTAGGGACACCCCCAATTTATTGAGGAGCAATAATGTTAGTTTGAGGACGAAGGTCTGCTTGATTCAGATCATGGTCTTTAAATTATTTCCTATGCTATTGAGTGCTGCTGGTCTGTGCGTTGCTGTACAGAGGTAACTCGTGGTTGTTGTGATGCTGAAGACTGTGACAGTGATGTGCCAATCGTGGTAATGGGTACCCATGGTGGACAGTGTTGGCTGGAGCTTTCCAACTAAATCAAGCTTGGAAGTAGGAGCGTCATTCACTTCCAAAATGGCTTGCCTCCGGAAGCTCTATGTATGAACAGTGCTCAGGCTGTTCGTTCATAGGGTCGCTATGAGTCGTCTACAACTCGACGCCATCAGACAACAACAACATTGAGTGCTGGACAATGAATAAGGATGACCAAAGAAAAAACGATGCTTTTGAACTGTGGTGTTAGAGAAGGGTACTGAAAATCCCATGGACTGCAAAAAGAACAAACTGATATGTCTTTAAAAAGATGCAGCCAGAGAGTTCCCTGAAGGCAAGAATGGTAAAGCCTCTCCTTGTATGCATTGTATATATTGCTTGGAGAAGGAAGGACATCATGCTTGGAAAGGTGGGGTGATCATGAGGAGAGGAAGACTCTTAATCAGTTGGACTGAAACAATGACTGCAACGATGGACACTAGTGTGTCAGAGATTATGAGGTTGGAACAGTATAGGATAGTTTCAGATCTGTTGTTTATAGGCTTGCTGTGAATTGTATTGACTAACAACATCTATTTCTCTCTCTCTAGATACATATATATAGATGATAGATAGAAGATAGATGATAAACAGACACATCATTTGTTATAAAGGAGGTTAATTTTCTAATACTGCAAATAGTATAGTCTATACTATAAAAAAGAACACTAGTGGCATAGTGTATAATGAGGATGTTTTCTAAATGGAGGGTTGACTGTTCCAAGGACAGTTTTATTATTTTCTCCATTTATTATGATGTTGTTTATTGGTCTGGTTGTAAGGATTTTTATTTTCTGTAGATGTGTAATCCATACTGAAGACTATAGTCTTTAAATGTCATCAGTAAGTGCTTCAAGTCTTCATTTTCTGCAAACAAATTTTTCTCATCAACGTTAAGTGCAAGTCTCACCTCATGACTAAGGCTTACCTGATTCAAGTCATAAGGCTTAGTAATAACAAGTTGTGTTGCCAACACAGTAGGTTTTGGAAGTACTCTTAACTCTAAACATCCATTTCCTATTGTAAATTCTGACTTCAATGACTTCAATTTAGGAAGACAAAGGAAAGTATTATAATGACATGTGCAAAGAGTTGTAGTAAAAAAATCAGAAGGGCCAAATTCACAACCGTTCCACAGATATTTTCTAAAACTATAATGCACTTCTCAGTCAGACCATGGGGAACAAAGTTGGTAAGGTTCAGTACACTGACTAGGAAATTATGACTTATTTTCTACAACACTGTGGTTTAGCCTTTTAGAATTTCTTTTGGATACATTATAAATGTGAAAGAAATGGGGTGATGTATTATGAACTTTTAATCTCTTTTGTAGGTATACTATTTTCAGAGATTAGTTTTTCTAATTTAAGATCAAACCACTTTCTGATTATTTCTGAAAGGTTAGCTTTTCACTTCTCCTCCTGTTTTTGACATATGTTTCATCAGAGTAAGACTTAAGATTAACACTTTAGATATTATAGACTTCTCTTGCCTTTATTTCCCCCTGTTCTTTTTGTAGATAAAAGGAGTAATAATTAAGTTTAAGTTGTTCATCGTATTGCTTTTTTTGTGCACCACTTCTCAAGTGCCCCATTACTGGTTAACTGCTTAATGTCAGAGGATGGGAATTCCTGACACCCTCTAACGTCTTATTAGCATGAATAACTGGAGCCTGAAATGGAAGGCACCATAGGGACTAATTTCCTGAAAAGATTTAAATAGCAAACACCTACCAAGATCTTTTCCTCAGAAAGCAAAGCTCTATTAATCCATGTATAAAGCCCATGTATGCTTAAGAATAATATTTTATTTGAAATTTAAATGTTTTACATTCTCTCCATTGCAATAATACTTTGTGACAAAATTTATCCAGGCCAGTTGCCTCATTTACTTTACTTTTTCCTATGGTATTATGAGCTTAACCTAACTGGTACATTTGATGTGGCAGGTCTCAGGGATATGTGTCAGGGGACACCTCAGAGTAACAGAGGCATTTTTTTCTTCACTGCTGTTGTGAGACACATGGAAGAATTTTAATATATTTTACTAGAAGATAATTAAACATTTGTCAGCCATGTTTAAACAGGAGTTCTCATTCCAGGGTCCCTGGGTACCAGAAGATCTGTGAAAGACTTGACATGAAAGGCAAAATTCTGCTTGGCTGTACATATGTGTATTTGTTTTGTAGAAGGAGTAGAATTATTTTTACTGTCTATAACCTCCAAAAAATCAAGCCTGGAAGGAGGAGCGGTATCCACTTCCGAAATGGCTTGCCTCCGAAAACTCTATGTACGAACAGTGCTCAGGCTGTTCATTCATAGGGTCGCTATGGGTCGTCTACTCGACGGCACCAAACAACAACAGTATTAATAAACCCCAAAGTATTATTATGACATACTCTATACTCAGCCCTCATACCTCCATGTATATGACTTTATTGATATTATTATTATTAATAGAAAAGAATTTTCTCCGCTGTTTAATTTTTTTGAGGATTTTAGTTTTCTTTTTTATATTAATCTAAATGTTTTCTTTTATATTGGTTTATTTACAAAGTTCATATACATTGTTTTCCACACCAGATCTTTATCCAATTCCTTTATCCACCAATCTCTCCACCCATCAAATTGTGGGACCTTGTGATTAGTCACCCTGCCCATCTTCACCCCTCTGCTCCCACCCTCCTCCCCTTGAATCCTCATACACATTCTACAATAACAGTCTTATATAGTATTTGCCCTTATGGGACTGAATTAGTTCACTTACAGTAATGCTCTCTAGTCCCTCCGAAGATAGCTTGTAATTTACAATATATAGTTTCTGCCTGATGGATTCGTCCATCGTGTGAATATACCGTAATTGTTCAATCCATTCAGTTGTGGCTGAACATTTGGGCTGTTTCCATGTTCTTGTGATGGTGAATAATGCTGCTATGAACATTGGTGTACAAGTTTCCGTTTGTGCCTCAGTTTTAATTTTCTCGGGGTATAGTCCAAGTAGTGAAATAGATGGGTCAGATGGAATTTCTATGTTCAGCTTTCTGAGGAAACATCAAACTGCCTTCTAGAGTGGTTGTACTATTTTACAATCCCACCATCAGTGTATAAGAGATCCTATCTTGCCACATCCTTTCCAACATTTATTACTTGCAGTTCTGTTAAATTTTACCACTTAAAAGCACAGATGTAGCTTATATATTTCTCTGAGAGAAAAGAGCAGGCTCACTTGGTGGGAAGGAGAGAAAACAAGTCTAATTTAGTGGTTATTCCAGACAGGATTCACTTATACAGGCTGACCTGCTAGTGGGGGATTTTAAAGTAATTTATAAAATAGTAAAGGAACTCTGATGGTGTAGTCTGTAGGAAGTTGTACTCCTAACCCCCAAAGCATGCTTCTCTGGCGGTTCAAGCCCACCAGTGATTCAGTAGGAAAAAGAGGAGCAATTTCTTTTGGTGCAATTTACAGTCTCAAAAATCCAATGAACGGTCAGTTATGAATCTTTTCTGGCTGAAAGACAACGAATGTTTTAGTAAAATAAAGAGGAAAATACAGTTCTTAAAAGCGCCTATTGCTGACCTTACAGAATATCGGGGATGGGGGAGATGCGGGAGCCTCAAGCACAGTCTGTAACTGTTCTACTAATGCCTTTCCTAACGCTGTCACCATCTGAGCGCACACCTCCCCAGGCTTGTGCCAGGCGTGCTCTTGAAGCCCTTCTCCATGCCCATGGTTGGCCCCTCCCCCTTCTGCTGTACTTCAGTATTTTAATGTTTATGAATGTAAAATATATAAATATCTAAACCTGCGGCTTTACCAATTGTAACACAACTTTTTGAATTAGTTATGTGTTTAGATAATTAAACTCTTCACATAAAAGTTAAAAAATGTCCTTTAATCTAGAATCATACTTTATTTAAATGCTAAATTTTTTTCTAATTGAATGACAATGATAAAGGGTTTGTTTGCTTCTTCGTTAATTTATTTTGTCATCTTGTTTGTGTGCATAATCCTAACGAAAAATAGTGCCTAAACTTTTCTCTTTCTTAGAAGCTCCGGAATCAAATGTTTGGATATTCAACATCATAGTCTCTCGATCCCTAGTTTGTAATAACTCCGAATTAAGAGTCACTTTCATAATCAATCATTGTTTTCCAGGTGACCAAGCCTTCTGTTTGCTCAAAATTTCCTAGAACAAATAATTTCAATGCTTAAAAAATATTTTTTCTGGAAAATCACTAGAAATTGCTAACATATAGAATGATGTTCTATTTGTTTCTATTAGAACCAGATTGAAACACAGGTCAAATTTGGTAATTTTCCTAGATATTTTAGGGTAAGTTTCTTAAAAAGCAGATTAAAAGTAAATGAAGTATTTATTTCAAACTATCATTTCTGTAACACAAACAAAGATGGATCTATGCTTAACTATTTCACAGGTAAATTATATCATATTCATCACACTATAAAATATTCCCAGTTCCATTTAAATTAATAGTTTACTAAAAGGCATTATTCAGAAAATGTTTTGAAATATTATAAATATCAAATCCTTTATTCTGTAAAGAGTAGTCTTCATCTTCTTAAAGAGTTAATGGTGTAGAATTTGATGAATGTATTGCCTATTGACATTTTTAAGATAGTTTATGTTTGTTGTTGTTGTTATATGCCTCCTAGTTTTCTGCAATTAAAAGCCACCCTTTCTACAATAGCTCTGAAACCTGTCCTCTCCTGAGCCAATCTCATTGTCTCTAACATATCTACTTCCATTACCCCAGTTACTGTGTCAATCCATCTAATCTGGAGTCTTCCTTTCCTAAGCTGTCCCTCTAACTTTGCAAGCATGATATCCTTTTCCAAAGACTGAAATCTATGGCTACATGCCCAAAGTACGTGAGCTTCAAAATCCTTAAGTCCAAAGAGCACCTGGGTTTCACCCTCCAGGATAGAAATTCTTGTTCTTTGGCCTGTCCATGGCATGTTCAATACCCTTATCCATCACCACAGTTGAAAGGCCTCAATTTGTCATCTATTAGCCTTACTTGTTGTCCAGATCTCTGATGCATAGCAAGTAAAAGTGAAGATGGCTTGGATTAGGCACACCTTAGTCTTTAGACAGACTCTGATGTTCCTCAGGACTCTGGCTAGGTCACTGACAGAAGACTTTCTCAATGCAATTTGTCTTTATTTTCTGGCTACTGCTACCAAGAATATTGATTGTGGAGCCAAGTAAACTGAAGCTGTTAACAGTCTCAGTATCTTCTCTATCATGATGCTACCAATTGACTCATTGATAAGAATCTTTGTTTTCTTGATATGGAACTTCAATCCATGTTGAAGTCCTTGATCTTCTGTAACAAATACCTAAGGTCCTCCTCAGTTTCAGCAAACAAGGTTATGTCATCTGCATAACACAAGTTGTTGATGAGTTTTCCTCCAATTCTGATGCCACCTTCCTCTTCATAATTCCTTTACAAACTCTGTTAGTTCACTTTTTTTTGAATAGGAATAAATATGGATCTTCCTCCTGAATGATCTGTTCTGCATATAGATTGAAAAGGTATGGTTATAGGATGCATCCATGACATAACACTTTTCCTGATTTTGAATCATACAGTGTTTCCTTGCTCTGTTCTGATGACTACTTCCTGGTCCAAGAATAGGTTTCGCAGGAGCACAATTAAGTGTTCTGGGGTTCCCATACTTCTCAAGGCTAGACACAATTTGTTGTGATCCATACAGTGAAATGTCTTTGCACAGTCAATGAAATGCAGATAGAAATTCCTCTGATACTCTCTGTTTTCAACTAAGATCCATCTAGCATTGGATACAGTTTCCCTAGGGCCATGGCCTCTTCTAAACCTAGCCTGCACATTGGGCAGTTCTTGGTTGATGTACTGTTCCAATCGTTTTCAGATCATCTTCAGTAGATGTTTCTTTTGTGTTATATTAGGGACATTGTTCAATAATTTTCAAACTCTGTTGGTACACCTTTTTTTGGAATGGGAATTAATATGGATCTCTTCCAGTCAGTTGGCCAGGTAGTTGTCCTCCAGATTTCTTGGAATAACCTAGCATAAGTGTCCCAGGCTACATGTGTTTGTTGAAATATGTCAATTAATATTGCATCAATTCTTGGGGTCGAATTTTTTTTTCCAATTCCTTCAGAGCAGTTTGCAGTTCTTCCTTCATCACAATTGCCTCTTGACCATATGCTGTTTCATGAAATTTTTCTGTCTCAGTCAGACATTTTATAAACATCTAAATATTTTTGTATACTTGTAAGAAGAGTCTGGTCGGTATGAGAGTGGTCATATCTGACTTCTACTAATTCCACAAGGGGGACAGGCCCTATTCTCAGAGTCAGAACACAAAGTCAATCTGTACCACACTGCTGCACTGTATAATACCAATTTTACCACTAATTATCCCTCCCAGGGCTCTTGCTACTCTGCTGCAGGGTTCACTAATCTGTTGCAATATACATATAGAACTCATAGATCATATTTATGCTTATGAGATTACTAGAGAAGGTAACGAACTACAGCTCAGATTAGATACAGGAATTTTTTTTTAAAGTAAGACTAGCTATGCAGGCATGCTTACAGGCCTTTTGTACTTCAGACTTAGAACTTTAAGTCAGTATTACAAATTTTATTTGTTCTGCCAATTATGTTGTCTTCTACTACCACTTCCTCCAGCAAGTTGGACAAAGGCCCCCCGCTAAAGCTCTAGCTCTGTTTTCATAGGGTGACAGTTCTCAGTAACCTCTGTCTCATGATCATCTCTGACTCTCTGCTCTTGCTACTGTTGCTACTATTCTCACCTAGGTCCTGGTATGAATTGTACAGGAGTCTCTGCTCCAAAATGGCATATATAAGACTCTCTACCTTGTTCTTTCTGATAATGAAAGTCCTATCTAGTCCCCTTAAATATGCCCAATTAAAGCCCGGAAAGATGGTAACACTAATTAATTTGCTCATTAATAGTCTACACATTTTGCTTGCATGTGCCCCTCACAAAAGATGCTATTTGCCTTATTAGGTATAGTCCTAACCAGACATATGGGGGGATTAAAGTGTATATGGTTGTTGTTGGTAACTATGAGTCAACTATGACACATAGTGACCCTATGAAAAACAGATCTGAACCTCGCCCTTTCTTGTGCCAGCCTCAGTTTTTTACTTAATCAAGCCTGTCTTTACATTCCATGCATTGAGGGTCTTCTCCTTCAATAACTGTCAACATTACTAAACTTGATGTCCTTTTCTAACAACTGGCCTCTAACAACAATAGGTCCAAATGATGTGAGATGAAGCCTCACCATCCTCGCCACCAAGGAATATTCTGGCTGCACCTTTTCCAAGATACTTGTGTTAGGCCCGGACAAGTGGACCAGGAGGAAGAACAAAGAATTCAAATACTGATAAGAAGAGCAAACGACCTTGCTTGCCTAGCTGAATTAACAGGTAAATCACAGTAGAATGTAGCTCCTTTTTTCCCCTAAAGACTCCATTATAAAAACCGCCCCAATCCCTTCAAGGTTGTGAAGTCTCTGCTCTGCCTCTTCAGAACAGAGACTCTTCCCTGGGAATTCGCCTGGTTGCAGAGTAGAGTATACTTGGGGTGGGGGTGAGGATGTGCTGGGGGGGGGATTGTGTACCAATGAAGAAGTTTTTCTTTTGCTCTTCGAGGAGAGGAGCGAACTGGGGGGGTGGGGGTAGGTAGGTGGGGAGAAAAGTGCAACAATGAATGAATGGAATTTCAGAATCTCTGTAGATGTTCATTAAAAGTAATAATAAAAAAAGTTATAACTTTAAACTTTATCTTTCTTTCACTGACTGCTTTTTTAGCCACACCACTCAACAAATTGTTTGTTCTTTTGACAGATATTCTTTTCTCTAACACCATAACTCAAGGCATCTATTCTCCTCCTGTCATCCTTATTCATTGTCCAAATTTCAGATGCATAGCAAGTATTTGAAAAGATCATGGTTTGTTTCAAGTGCACCTTAGTCTTCAAGCTTAGAGAGTTTCCTGACAGCAGATTTCTCCAATATGTTAAGTTGTTTAATTTCCTGACTGCTGGTGCCAATAGTGTTGATTGTAATTCCAAGAAAGATAAAGTTACTGACAATTTTTATCTCTCCTTTATCTATCATGATATTTCTTGTTGGTCTAGAGGTGGAGATTTTTGTTTTCATGATGTTAAGATGTCATCTGTATTGAAAGCTGTAGTCCTAGATCTATAGAATCAATGCAGCAAACATTTCAAGTCCTCCTCAATTTAGCAAGCAAGGTTGTATTGTCTGCATAATGCAGATTGTCTATGAATCTTTCTTTAATCTTGATGCCACATTCTTCCTTACATAATCCAGCTTTTTACATATCTGCTCTGCATGCAGATTGAATATGTATGGAAAAAGAGGATACCGTCTTGACACTCAGCTTTTCTGATCTTACATCATGCTTTACTCCCCACCTACCTGTGCCATCTTTGCTAGGGTTCCAGCAAGACCAAGTCAGTAAGCAAATATAGGTTAGGGCCTGCATGATATCTGCAAACTATTTGTTACAACACTTTGTTTTGTTACATAACATCTATCTGCCATTTGGTATATCAGGGAATTATTTCTATGTTGCTGCTTACTTGACAGCTTAATTATGTATATCCTTGCTTATTTATAATTTGCTCCTAAAACTACAACACTTGTCTGTTCAGTTACTGTTCTGAGATGACTTGCAGGCTGCTATGATGCTGAAACTTACGCCTTCTTTATTCAAATACCAGCAGGGTCACCCATGATGGACAGATTTAAGCTTCCAGATTTCCACTTCTGAAATAATAGGCCTATGAAAATCCTGTGAACAATAGATGACTGAATATAATTATTAAAATATTTTTAATCAAGAAAAATTTTAAGGATTTATAGTTATATAAGAAGTTGTACTGCAACCCAAAAGGCACACAGTTCAAGTCCACCAGCTGCTCCATGGGAGAAAGATGGGAACTTTCCCCCCTGCTATTAATTGCCTCTAAAAGCCCACCAGAGGGTCAGCTATGGGTCAGTCTCAACAGTGCACAAAAACTCTAGTTATATAAAGAAATGTATCATGGTTTTTCACAATAAAATATTATGAAAGATATTTATATCTCCCATTATTAAGTTAAAAATGCCTTCACATGAATTTTATTGTATAATTTCAAAATAAAAATTGTGTAACATATATTTTATCATTCATAGAGCAGCATGTCAGTTACTTGTACAGGTTTGTGAAGAGGATAAATGAATGAATCAAGTTTCCTTACCCTGTTGTTGTTTTCTACCACTGAGTCAAAACCCACCCATAGCTGATTCAAAGAATCACCTTTGGTGGGTATTAAGAGTCAGTTAGTCACAAAGGAGGAGACTTCCCATTCTTCTCTCATGGAGCAGCTGGTGGATTTGAACTACATGCCTTTTGGATTGTAGTGCAGCTACTTGCCACTAAGCCACCAGAGCTTGCTTTCTTACCTTGTTGTTGTTGTTGATTGTCATTGAGTAGAGCACAACTCATAGCGACTCTATGAACAAAAGACCTTATGCCTTTCCATAATTATTGCCTTTTCTCCAAGTTCATAGAGTTTCCAGAGGCATGTGGTTTAGGAAGTGGATGCCACTCTGATTCTAAATCTGTTTTACAACTATGAGCTCCACCAGACACTGTCCACATTGGGAAACGATTATGGTATACCTCATAGAAGACAATGACAAAGAGTGATGTACAGCATGGGAGGATGTTTGTCCAAATATAACAACTGTACTCTCACTTAGCAGTGGTTAAGTGTCGGCAAGTCAAATACAACTCATAGTGACCCCCTGCACATAAGACCTGAACTCTGTTCTATAATTAACATTATTTCTGTATGTTTATAGTCTATAGAGTTTTGAGAGACATCCAGTTTAGGAAGTGAATGCCACTCCTGCTTTCCAACCTGAATCAATCGGAGAGATTCTCCAAACATTGTACATGAAGGTTATCATTATGATATTTGACGCAACTATGGCACAGTGTTAAGCATCAGAGCAACTCCAAGTTATTCAGTACAGCAAATAGACAAAAGATTGCTGTATCACTTAATGTTCATTCTAAAATGAATAAATTTGGCTAGAGGGCCTTGGAATTTTAAAGACATGCCCCTTAGCACCATAGGTCAAAAGTTCAGCTGACACCCACTTCTGGGAGAAAGAACCAATAACATCACTCACAACCCAAAAACTTTCCTTACTGTGGCCACCATTGAGACACAGGAAGCCAACTCCTAGAGTTTCTTATAAAACCAAAAAAAGGACAAAAACCACAACCCTCATTGCTTTTGAGTCACAACCACCTCATGAAGGTTTTGTAGAGTGTAAATTGCAAGAAAGGGGATTTCCCATCTTCTTTCCAGGGAACAGTGGTTATATCAAACCACTTGATTTTGGGTTGGCAGCAAAACTTCTGTATTAGACCACTAATTGTATGCTATTCCTTAATCCCTTTTTAGTTATTTTATTTCAAATTCTATAAAGATTATTTTGTGACATTTTGAGATGCTAAATACTTATCTACATATTAGGACAAAAGGCAAATTCCAACTGATAACCATTTTAGAATTTTAAGAAGCAAAAATGCCTCGCTCCGAAGACTGAGACATGCTCGACCTAAGTCAATTGTCTCATATGTATGTGAAAGCTGAACAGTGGAAAATACAGGAGAGTTGATAAATTTAAATTATGATGCTGGAAAAAGAATATTTAATATAACATATTAATATTTAATATAACATATTCAATATACCACAGACTGTCAAGCGAATTAATAAAGAGTATTGAACAACTTCAGTCTGCTTGGCTCCACGTTCAACACTCTTGGTACCAGTAGCCAGGAAATCAAAAAACATATTGCGATGGGAAAGTCCGCTATCAGGGACCTCTCCAGGGTACTGAAGAGCAATGGTGTCACTTTGGAGACTAAGGTGCATTTGATACAGGCCATGGTCTTTGCTATCAATTGTTATGCATCAGAGAGTTGGACAATGACTAAGGAGGATAGGAGAATTGATGCCTTTGAGCTGTGGTGCTGGAGAAGAGTACTGAATGTACCCTGGACTGCCAAGAAAACAGGTTCATCCCGGAGAGGGTTAAACCAGGCTGCTTCTTGGAGACAAGGATTCTGAGGCTTCGTCTGACATACTTTAGACATGTTGTAAGGAGGGAGAGGTCCTTGGAGAGGGACATCATGCTTGGGAGGGTGGAGGGATGGTACAGAAGGGGAAGACCCTCTATGAGGTGGATTGATTCAGTAACTGGGGTTATCAGGATGGGTGTGTCAGAGGCAGTGAGATTGGCACAGGATAGATAAGGGTTTAGGGCAGTTATACATAGGGTCGCTATGAGTCGCAAGTGACTCGACGGAACATAACAACAACAACACTGAAGGAAATATAGCCAGAATGGTACTTGGAAATGAGATTTCAGATCACTTTGGACACATATCATCAGGAAAGACCAGTCTCTATAGAAGATACCATGCCAGAATATGAAGGGGAAATTCAGTGATATGGATGTACACAGTGACCACATCAATAAATTCACACATATTTGGATGCTGAGGCAGTTCCCAGCAATGATTCATTTTGTTACAAATAAAGTTGTTGCTCTGAATCTTACATGATGGCAGGTATCAATGACCACAATAAACTTTTATGATATTTTTAACTATTTTTATTTTTGAGAAAATGTATGATTTTTTTAAACTTTCATGATTTTAAAAACTTTGTTGCCTTGTTCTAGATTAAATATCGCTCTTGAGTGTAGACTTTGCTCAGAACTTCGTTCCCTTTTTATTAGAGCAGACAGCTGGACTAGTAGTCAGTCAAAACTCACCTTCTAGTTATCACACTTAATTGTGATTTTCAGGTACTGTAGTTTTTACAAACTAGAAATCTCTGGCAATTCTTCATTGGGCAAAACTATTTGAGACCATTTTTCCAATAGTATGTGCTCACTTCATGTCTATATTACGTTTTTACAATTCTCACAGCATTTCAAACTTTTTAGTAGTGCAACTACACACCTTAAAGACACTGCAAATATAACTTTCATATTCAACAAGAAACCTGAACTCTCTCTGACTTTTATTGACTTTACGGCAATTACCTGAAACTGAACCTGCAGCAGCTTCAAGGTGCTGCCCACATGTAGTTGCACTAAAAACCGAGTTTTTGTGAGTCAGTCTACTCCCCCCCGCCCCCTCACTAAATCAGTGTTCATAATTAGATTAAGAATGATCCTTTTTCCATCTGTCTACTAACTGGAACCTGGACATTAGGGAAATTCTGTGTATATATTTTAAACATATTTATTAACTTAAAATATTTAGAAATGCAGAAATACATTCTCAAAAGTCAAATTGTACATCTCCCTCTGGAGCTACAAATATAGAAAGGAATTTTTGTCTGACCTTCTACAGTTCATCTTCTGTTCCATAGTTACAAGAGGATTTCATCGTGGAATCCAATAACTCCAAAAGTCAATGTAGTTCATTCATGTCACATCTAACCTAAAAGTCCTTGCTTGACTTTCAACTACCACCAACCCAGCATGCTCCTAAATATTGCCAGAACCAGAATATTTATCCACACAACTTTTTTTCCTTTTTAATGACTTACATCTTTCAAGTTTTCCTTCCAAGATAAAGTGGTTGTCTTTCATTATTCTAAGCATTTCAATAGGAGTCATAGTATGTACAATGCAATTACAAAATTACAGAAAATTTATATTGTGTGTTCACTTTTCTTTCTTTAATAATATCCTAAGATTCACATGGGGAGGAAGAAAGTAAGAAATAACCCTTTATAGTATTTTAAGGTCTCCCACCATGTCTAGCACCTTCTGGTCTCCTCATAGAACCTTAAAAAATTAGAATACTGAGTAAATGAATTTGCTATAAAAACCATGAACAATTCCAAGTATTCTGAGCTATTGTAGCAGAACAAACATATGTAAAACTGAAAATCTTGGAAGGAAATTTGCATTCTCTGTAACTATGTGCCATGTGTTAATATAGTGATTTTATGGCATGATTAATGTTTTCCCTTGCAGCTACATTAATTATTTCTGGACTTGCTAGAGTGATTATGGTCACAGATATTAGGGCATAGTTTAAGTCTATGCATAGAATATAGTACAAGAAAACATGTTCATTTTGACATTTTTAATCAAAAATCTATTTAAAAGGTGTTTATCATCGTGTTCTTTAAGCACTTGAACAATTTCATTATTCTCAACTTTATGATAGAGTTGATTCTTTACAGTCTAATCTGAAGTTGGATTTCTAAAGAAATATGTGGTTGTTTTCTTCTTCTGTTAATGGTAACATGAGAAATTAAATAAGAAGTTAACAAATTCAGACTTAACTAACAACTTATATCCTTGCTCAATTACAAATGCCAGACATGCCTACTCATCGAGGCTTTGAGTTATAGAAATAAGTTAGTTGGAAAGAGTTTTTTATAGCAAGTATGTTGGTATATTTGCAAGTGTTATCAGCTCTTAGTTTTATTTTTTTTTCTTGTCTGGGACAGAAGATGAGAAACTTTACATATTCTGTGAAGTGCAAAAGAGGGGTTAGATCCAATGATTGACTTTATGTGGCTCATTTAGTGATGAACCAATGCAACTTACATGTGTCTGATGCATTTTGTAGTTCAGAATGATATTGCCGGTTTTCTTCAGTAAGATATTATTTTTGGTTCTTCTTTTCTTCAGATGTTTCAGTATTTTATCATTTACTCCTGGGGTATTTTGTTGGGTCTAAGCGAGTGTAATAGAGTCTTTGGTGTGTGAGCTCAATCAATACTGAAGACTGATTACTTCCATGAAATAAACTGATACAATGAAATATGACTTACATAAATGAATTTAATTGCCACCAAATATCAAACATTCCCTTTTCATTTCAAATTTTAATTTTTTCTGCTAAAGTGACACTTGTTGTTAGGTGTCATCAAGTACAATTCTTAGTTCCTCTGAACAACAGATCTGAACCCTGTCCTATCCTCATAATTTCCAACACTCTTGTACCCGTTCCTGCAGTCACTGTGCCAATCTACCTGGTTGAAGACCTTCCTCTCTTTCACTGTCCCTTTAAATTTCCAAATATGATGCTCATCTTCAAGAAATAGCCTCTCCTAGCAGCATGCGCAAAGTATGGGAGATGAAGCTTTATCATTTTTTCCTACAAAGAGCTCTCTGGCGTCACCTTTTCCAAGATACAGCTGCTTGCTTTTTGGAATTCCATGAGCTACTCAGTACTCTTCTCTAACATCACCGTTCAAAGACATCGAATCTGTCATATTTATTCATCATCCAGCTTTAATTTGCATAGCAAATGACTGAAAAAAACCAAGGCTTGAATAAGCTGCACCTTACTCCAAACACTGATATCATTGACCCTCAATAATTTGAAGGGATCACTGATCACAGATTTTTCCAGAGTGATATGTCTTCTGCTCTCCTGACTGCTGTTGATTGTGGTTCCAAGTAAGATGAAGTCACTAACAGTCTCAGTCTTTTATCCTTCCATCCCGATGTTGCCTATTGGTCCAATGGCATCAGACACAGAGAAAAGTGGACCTAGATACTTAGAATTTCAATTATAATCCACTGAGTTTGTAAAATTTTTAGCAAGTTTTTCCCCTTTCTAGTAATATGAAAGAAAAAGTGACAAATGATGGCCAGAATTTGAGGAGAAAATTCAAGTCTTATAGCTCTTTTATCATCTGGTGAAATACAAATGATTGATTGAAAATTTACTGAGAGATTTCAGAAGATCTCTTTAAAATCATTAGTAAAAACTGATACAAAAAGATAAAATTAAAATTCCATAAGAAATTAACACTAATGAATATGACTTTATATTCTTTTTGCTGCATACAAGATATAAAATTTTTCAATAAAAGTAAAAAAAAAATCCAAAGAAATATTATTTAACAGCATGTAACAGAATCATTTTACTCTTAAAATATGTCTACGGAACAAGATAGGGAATATAAATTAAGTATTTCTCATACTTATTTTTGTGTGCTGTTCAGTCAGTTTTGACTTAGAGAAATTCTATATGATAGTTTATAATTGCTTTTAGGGTTTCCTAGACGAAGTTTCTCAGAGATTGTAAAAACTTTTCTCCTGCAGAGTTGCTGATGCTTTTGAACAATTTAGCATCAGTTAGTTGAGTACTCAACTATTGCAATACCATAGCTTTTTATTTCTGACACTAAATAATACTTATGACTAAAAAAAATGTTTTCCTCATAAAGAGCTAGAGTATTCATTCAAATATCCTAAAATACAATGTGATTCTGTGTAGTGATTTTCTAAACATTTTAAAGTAAAACAACACTGATAAACATTAATTATATTGTATTGTGCCATTGAGTCGCCTTCAACTCATAGTGACCCTACGTACAACAGCCCTAAACCCTGCTCTATCCTGTGACAATCTCACTGTCTCCAACACACCTACCCACATTACCCCAGTCACTGAATCAATCTGCCTCATACAGGGTCTTCCTCTCCTGCGCTGTCCCTCCATCCTCCCAAGCATGACGTCCCTCTCCAAGGACTGGTCCCTCCTTGCAACATGCCCAAAGTATGTCAGACAAAGCTTTAGAATTCTTGCCTAAAGGAGTAGCTTGGTTTAACCCTTTCTATGATGAACCTGTTCATTTTCTTAGCACTCCATGGTATATTCAATACTCTTCTCCGGCACCGCAGGTCAAAGACATCAATTATTTTTCTATCATCTCTAGTCATTGTCCAGCTCTCTGATGCATAGCATGTGATCACAAAGACCATGGCCTGTATCAGGTGCACCTTTGTCTACAGAGTGACATCATTGTTCTTCAGTACCCTGGAGAGGTCTTTAAAAGCAGACTTTCCCATCGCAATACATCTTTTAATTTCCTGGCTGCTGGTGCCGAAAGTGATGACCATGGATCTTTACTGTGTTATTTATCATAATTTATTTGTAATAAGAAGGATTGTTGGTTTTGTGTTCCATTGAGTTGGAATCATCCCATGATGGACCCTCTGGCAGGTTTTCAGAGGCAGTTAATTGCATGATAATAATTATTATTTTAAATGAAATTAATAATCTTGAAATGGTATTACCATGATCATGTTTCTTGTAATGATTCTATTGACACCATATACAAAAGAAATGTAATTGACAAAATGAGCTAGCCTTGTTATGAGAAATTTTCTCCTGAATTACTGTGTCTTTTAATGGCACTTACTTTTTATGGAGAGAGATCTCTGATCTTATATTTGGTAGGGAATTGTGCTACTAACCCAAAGGTGATTCTTATACATTAGTTTGAATCCATCAATAACACTGTGGAAGAAAGAAAGACAATCTCTTCTTGTGTGAGGAGAAAATAGCCTGTTAAACATTTGTTGGAGTGCCAGATATGTGTCACTTTCGGCAGGATAGTAATGAGTTTGAGGTACTTTGGTTTAGGTGGACTTTTTTTGAGAGGTTTTTTTTTTTACTTTATATTGAAATAAATTCTATTTGTGCTTTCTGACAAAGGATTTATATTAGTTATGATTTTATAATTAACTTTATATTTTCTTGATATTAATAGCAATAGTTAATAATGTATAAGAATAAAAATAAATTATAATAAGGATAATAGTCAATAATGTATACAGTTGACAGAAGAATTGATGCCTTTGAGCTGTGGTGTTGGAGAAGAGTGTTGAACATCTCAAGGACTGCCAAAAGAACAAACAAATATGTCTTGAAGAAAGTGCTCCCAGAGTTCTCTTTGGAGGCAAAGAGGATAAAGCTTCATGTTTCAGACTTCAGGAATGTTGCTAGGAGGGACTATTCTTTGAAGAGGGAGAAAGGATATAGCCCTGATCTATGTTGTTGTTCTTATAAGCTGTTGAGTTGCTTGCAACTCAGCGACCTTATGTACAACAGCCCTACATACACTCTGCTCTGTCCCGTGCCAATCTCACCATCTCAGACACACTCATCCCGATTACCCCAGTCACCAAATCAATCCACCTCCTAGAGGGCCTTCCCCTCCTGCGCCTGCCCTCCACCGTCCCAAGCATGATGTTCCTCTCCAAGGACCGGTCCCTTCTTACAAGATGTCCAAAGTATGTTAGATGGAACCTCAGAATCCTTGTCTCCAAGGAGCTGCCCGGTTTGAACCTCTCCAGGACAAATCTGTTTGTTTTCCTAGCAGACCATGATACCCTCAAAACTCTCCTCCAGCACCACAGCTCAAAGGCATCAATTCTCCTTCTGTCTTCCCTAGTCATTGTCCAACTCTCTGATGCATAACAAGTGATTGCAAAGACCACGGCCTGTATCAGATGCACCTTAGTCTCCAGAGAGACAACATTGCTCTTCAGTACTTTGGAGAGGTCCCTAACAGCAGACTTCCCATTGCAATACATCTTTTAATTTTCTGGCTGCTGGTGCAGAGAGTGTTGGCTGTGGAGCCAAGCTAACTAAAGTTGTGAACAATCTCAATCTCTTCACCATCAATCCTGATGCTGCCAATTTGTCCAGTGGTGAGAATCTTTGTCTTCTTGATATTGAGCCTCAATCTATATTGGAGGCTGCAATCCTTTACCCTCTGCAACAAGTGTTTCAGGTCCTCCTCAGTTTGAGCAAGCAGGGTTGTGTCATCTGCATAACGCAGACTTTTGATAGATCTTCCACCAATACTGATGCCGCATTTCTCCTCTTAGAGCCCAGCCTCCAGGATGATCTGTTCTGCATACAGGTTGAAAAGGTATGGAGATAGGACACATCCCTGGCGTACACCCTTCCCAATTTTGAACCATGTAGTGTTTCCTTGCTCTGTTCTGATGGCTGCCTCCTGGTCCAAGTATAGGTTTCTCATTAGCACGATCAAGTGCTGATATATACCTTTTATGTATCCTGATATATACCTTTATACCTGACATATAACTTTTTAAAATTTTTATTAATTTTTATGAAAGTTTACAGAGATTTTGGATTTCCATTTATTCATTGTCGAACTTTTCTTCCTGCTCAACCTACCCCCCAATTAGCTCTTCTCTTTGAAAAGTAAGAAACATCCTTTCATTGTTATACAATCCCTTCCCCAAGGCCACTCCACTATGCAGCCTTCATTTTGAAAAGTAAATTATAAATTCTTTCATTGTTATACAATCCCTCCCCTCAAGTCCACTCCACTATGCAGCCTTCATTCTGGATATATACCTTTTGCCGATTCCAAGCCAATTCCCAGCCATGCCATGCTCTCTTTCTCTGTCCAGAAAACAGTTTCTTGGTTTTGGCATAGATTTCTTATATGTATAATTAATTGTTCTGGAACTCTCATTCACCTCTGTGTTAGCCATAGTTTGTTACCATCTACACTGTCAAATTTCTTTGTATAGTCAGAAAAACACAAATAGACATTCTTTGAATATTCTATATTTTCAGCTAGGATGCATCTGACATCACCAATAACATCCCTAATTTCACTGTTGTTGTTCTTAAGTGCCGTTGAGTTGTAGGTGACTCATAGCGACCCTATGAACGAAAGTCCTTGACACCTGTGTGAATTTCAACCTCTCTCCAGGTTCATAGGATTTCTGGAGGCAAGTTATTTATGGAAGTGGATACCACTCCTCCTTCCAAGCTTGTTTCAACTGGGGAGCGCCACCAAACACTGTCCACCGTGGGTAATCATTATCACACTTGACACGTCACTGTCACAATGTTCAGCCTCACAGTGCCCACAAGTTACTTCTGTATAGGAAGTGGACACACCAGGGCTATAAGGCCTTGAAAAATGTTTCACCAAAAGCAATTAAAGACAGTTCGAGGGACCCTATAGGATTATAAACTATTGCCTGGGGCAAGCTCTGCAGGCTCCTCCCTTACTTCCCTTTAGTTGAAAGCCCTTGGCCGCCCACCCACTTTGGAAGGACAAAAAGAGCCCTAACACACAGCTAAAAGGACCCCAGAAACTTCCCTTGCCTTGGCGCAGAAACTGCCACCAAGGTGAGCCGTCATCGAGATGCCAACCATCCTGTCAGTCAGCCAGCCGACATCCTGAGTGGAGAGAGACTCCCGTCTCCATTACTCCAGTCACTAAGACTTCAAAACCCAGCCAGAATCTTGCACTTCTTTGTCAATGTCCTATTTTAGGTGCCCTTGGATGATCTTCAGCAATATTTTGTTTGTTTGTGATATTAATAATTTTATTTGACAACTTGCACATTTTGAGAGGTCACCTTTTTTGGGGATGGGAACAAATAAAAATCTTTTAGTCAGTTGGCCAGTTATATGTCTTTCAAATTTGCTGGTATAGTCCGGGGTACACATCCAAGGCTGCATCTGTTAGATGGAGCATGGCAGTTTTAATTTTTGTAAATGCCTTCAATGCAACTTGAACATCATCCCTTATCATCCTTGGTTTTTTAATATTTTTTATTAGCAGCCAGCATGTAACACACTATGCCAACAGTGCTCTTCAGAAAATACAGACAACCATTACATATCTATGGCTCTTGAAAGGACTATTAGAATAAGTACATTTATAAAGCACTAATCACTAATTTTCAAACTGAATTACAGTAAATTGCATTAAATGCAATTATGTCAATGATTCTATCACATAATATCTTTATCTTATTATAACTATTACTATAATATAAAAAGTAGCTGGTGTTTATATTAAACAAAAGCATTTTGTCCATATATAGGATTTGCAAATACTGAATACGATGAAGAAATAATTTAATTCTATTGTTAATGTGCTGCCAAATAATCTGTGACTCATAGTGACCCTACGTACAGCAGCTCTGAACCCTGGCCTATCCTTACCCAGTCTCACTGACTCTGACAAACCTACCCCCATTACTTCAGTTTGTATCAATACATCTTATCTGGGATCTTTCCCTCCTGGGTTGTCCCTCCATCCTTCCAAGCACGACGTCCTTCTTCAGGGAATGGTCCCTCCAGGCCACATGCTCAAAGTATTTGAGACCAAATACAAATAACAATAAGTCCTACCACAAAACCATGAGACAAAAAATAAAGTTTTAGTTTAGCTTTTTAACTTTTCAATATATTATGTGTAATGTTTTTTATTTTATTCTGTTAATTATCTTAAAATACACTTTAGATCTATTGTTAGTACAGCAATGTCTTTATTAAAATAGTCATGAAAAATTGGAGAAACTTGGTTTTGAATTATAATTGGTCTTAATATTAGAAATGTATTTTTTGGGTTTAAGAACAGAGAATATGATGTTAATTAATACTTCTGCCCTTGCTAAAAGCGTTTATACTTATTTTTCTAACATTACCCAATATGAAAAATTACATAAATACACACACAAAAATATACACACATCAACTTGACTAATCTTTTCCAATTATTGCTATGTGTCTGGAAATAGGCCAATGAATAAACACAAAAGGAGAAACAATGCATTTGAATTGTTCTGTTGGAGAAGAGTACTGGACTTCCAAGAAAAAAATTAGATCTGTCCTGAATAAAGTGAAACCAGAATGCTCCTTAGAAGCAAGGATGGTGAGATTCTATCTCACATTCTCTGGACATGCTGTTAGAAGGAATCAGTTTTTGGAGAAGAACATCGTGAGCGGGTCAAAAAAAGAGAGAAAGTCTCTCAGGAAAGTGAATTGATACAGTGACTGCAACAATGGATTAAAGTATATGAATGATGTGATATATATGATATACGTCAACCATATGATGGTGAGGATTGTGCAGGATAGGACAAGGTTCAGATCTATTGTTCATAGGGTCACTATGAATCATACTCAACTTGAAGGCACCTAACAATAAAAAAATATATTAACACAAGTTGACTAATACAAATTTTTTTCTTAATTTGAAAATCTTATGCTACATGGACCTTACCAGATAGACTACATAAGAATCAGTTTCACTACATCTGTGGAAAGAATCAATGAAAAAATTCAAAATCAGCAGGCAAATTAAGGCCATGAGGTAACTATAGAATGTTGTTATTTGTTGTTGTTAAGTACTGTTGAACCGTAGATGACTCATTTTTACGGGATATTAGGAAGGAAGGAAGGAAGGGTATCTGGCCAGGACAGATTGCTTAATCTCCAGATAAGTGCAAGCCTCCCAAAGGCCTTTAATACAGGGTAGAGAAAGCTTGCCTGTGTTTTGGCTGTAAAGGCTTGAGAAAGCTCACCACCTGGGAAGATGGCTGACATCTGTTGAGCTGGGAGTGGTCTGCACAAGGCTGAGGTTTTCCTAATCAATCCGCATGTCCCAAGTCTGTAGCCCACCCTATCCTTTCTTTCTGTTTATATAAGTGCAGTACAGTCCCAATAAATGAGCTGGATTGACTCTCTCATCCTCTCCCAGAGTGGTGTAACTCTGGCATGCTTACTCCCATCAGGGTGTTGCTGTTAAGTTGCTGGCAAGCTGACAACAATAACTCATAGCAATACTATGAGTGAAAACCTGAACACTTGTATAATTTTCATTGTTTCTCCAAGTTCATAGATTTTCTGGAGGCAAGCTATTTCAGAAGTGAATGCCACTCCTGCTTCTAAGCTTGTTTTAATTGGGGAACTCCACCAAACAGTGTCCACCATAGGTAACCATTATCACATTGACACATTAGTGTCACAGTGTTCAGCATAACAGCAACCATGAGTTACCAATGTACAGCAAATGGACAAACCAGTGCTAGACTACCTAGAAGAATATTTGATAAAAAAAATTAAAACCAGGCCTGGGGACCATTGTGTCAAATGTGATAATGAGTACCCATGGTGGACACTGTTTGGTGGGGCTCTCCAATTAAAACAACCTTAGAAAAAGGAGTGGCATCCACTTCCAAAATACCTTGCCTTCAGAAACCCTATGAACCTGGAAAAATGATAAAAGTTATACAAATGTTCACGTCTTTCATTCATAGGGTCACTGTGAGTCATCTACGACTTGACGGCACTTAACAACAACAACTACTATGAGAGAGCTCAGTTGGCTTAGTGGACAGAACGTTATGCTACCAAGCCAAAAGTGGGTAATTTTAGTCTGTGGCCCTCAGGCCTGGTTTTAATTGTTTTCAATCAAACATTCTTCTAAATGGCATAGCACTGGTCTGTCAATTTACTATAGAGAAGTAACTCATGGCTGGTTGTTGGACTATAGAATAGACCACCAATTACTCAAGTGCAAGTTAAAACTAGAACTGAACAAATAAAAGCAAATCCATAGGAACCAAAAGTCGACTTTGAGTCTACCTCATCAGAATTAAAAAAAAATCTTAAGCATATATTTTATGTATTGGACACTAATTATGATTGACAATCAGATGAGTTGTGGAATGACATCAAGGGTATTAGCCAAGAAAACATTAAGATGTCATTACATGACCAGGAGGGGAGGGGTGGGGGTAGAGGAAAAGACCAAAATGAATGTCTGAAGAGACTTTTTCCACAAGGGTGAAAAGAAAGCCTGCTGACTGGGAATAAATGTTTGGCAATAGCATCCCAGACAAGGGTCTCATAACAAATATTTATAGAATACTGGTGGGCCCCCAGAAGATAAAGAATGATAACCCAATTACAAAATGGGCAAAAGACATGGAAAGACTTGCCACACAGGAAGATATTCAGGTGACCAACAGATACTTGAAGAAATTAAACCATAATTTAGTATCATCTCATCCAAGTAACAGCAGCAAAGTTTACTAGGACAGCAAGCAATAAGTGTGGTGAGGTGGAAATTCTCCTACACTGTTAGTGGGATTGTAAAATGGTGCAACCACTCTGGAAGATACTTCGGTATTTCTTCAAAAAGTTGAAAATAGAAACTCTGTATGACCCAGCTATTCCAGTACTAGGATACTGTCCAAGTAAATTAGAATTGAGATAAGAGAGATTTGTAGACCAATGTTCATAGCAGCATTATTCACCACTTTGAGAACATGGAAACAGCCCAAATATCCAATCACAACAGAAGAGATTGATAAATTGTGATATATTCATGCAACATAATACTATGCAATACACAAGAATATTGACTTTGAAAAATACTATGTAAATTTGGAGAGGCCAGAGAGCATTTCATTGAGTGAACTAACACAGTCTCATAAGGACAAATACTGCATGAAACCATTATTGTAAAAGTAGAAAGATAACTATTAAAACAAACATGGGAAATCAAGGGGGTTGGAGGGGTAGGAATGAAGGGGTGAGGATAGGTAGGGACAAAAGCCACAGAGTTGCACAGTTTGGTGAGTGAAGGGAGGGGAGCAAGGAAAGGGGTAGGATGTGGGCAAAAAGGTAGGGTAATGATGGGCAAGGTCCAATGGTGATGATTTTATGAAACCTGATACATGAGAATAATTGCACAAAAAACAGTGTGAGTAAAGAACAGTGTGGAATGCAATGTATATCAAACTTTGTGTGCAAACCAATAAAAAAAGAAAGAAAATGAAAAATATAAGAGACTTTGAAATTGTTGCTTTTTAAAAAAAGTTTATTATACACTAGTTCACTTAAAAGCTTGCATGCATTGTTTTTCACACTTGATCTTTCCCATTTCCTTTGTCCACCCTTCCGCCCACGCATCAAACTATGCAACCCTATGAT
The DNA here is from genome assembly GCF_000299155.1 of Elephantulus edwardii. NCBI lineage: Eukaryota > Metazoa > Chordata > Mammalia > Macroscelidea > Macroscelididae > Elephantulus > Elephantulus edwardii. The sequence continues at coordinate 29,326,775 of NW_006399751.1, read as the reverse complement.
TAATCACAGGACTTCTCATGTCATTGCCTTTATCAAGCCTGAACTAACTCATAGCTACCACTCCAAGTAAATTATCAAACGCAGAGAGGTCAAAACAAAGGGGGGAAATGCTAAAGTAGAGATATGTACAGGAGATATCAAACTGCAACTCAAGAAGATAAAGTATTTTGAAGATATGTACAATCAGGCAACCAAAAGAGAAGAAAATGTTCATCATTTCTCAAGCTGAAAAGACTTAAGAACAAATTCAAGCCTTGAGTTGCAATACTAAAGAATTTTATGGGGAAAATCTTGAGTTATGCAGAATAGCTCAAAAGAAGAAAAAAGTAATACAGAGTTACAAAAAATTGGTCAATATGAAATCATTTCAGGAAGTAGTATCCAAAAACAGTGATAAGGACAAAGTGTAACCTCACATAAAGTACTAACAACAACAACCACCACCAAAAAAAAGGCCAAGGAATTGGTGAAATACCAATTGATATATTTCAACAAACAGATGTAGCCCTGTTCACTAATCTATGCCCAGAATTAGAAACACAGTTGCCTGGCCAATTGAAAGGAAGATTTCCATATTTGTTTCTATCCAAGAAAAGGTGATATAGAAGAATATGGAAATTATCTGACAATATCATTAATATCATAAACAAAATCTCTCTAAAGATTAAATATCAGTTGGAACCAATTATCGATAGGGTACTGCCAGAAATTCAGGCTGGATTCAGAAGGAGTCTTGTTAGTAAGGGTATCACAGTAGATATCAGAGGGATCTTGGTTGACAGCAGAGAATACTAGAAAGATGTTTATATGTGTTTTATTGACTATGCAAATATATTTGACTATGTATATTATAACAAAATATGGTTAACACTGAGAAAAAGAAGAATCCCAAAACACTTAATTGTGCTCACGAGAAACCTATACATACATTAAGATGCGGTTATCTTAACAGAACTAGGAAACAAAGTCTGTTTTGGAGTCAGGAAAGGTGTGTGTGTGTGTGTGTGTGTGTGTGTGTGTGTGTGTGTGCATGCCAGGGTCTATCCTTTCTGTTAAATTGGTATACTGAGAAAATAATGAAAGAAATTGGACTGAGTAAAAAGATTGTATCATGAAGGATTGAAGGAAATATCATCAAAACTTGCATCATGTAGATGGCAAAAACTTGCTGTCAGAAAATGAAGAAAATTTGAAGCATTTGCTGAAGAAGGTCAAATACTCAATGCTAGTATGGGTTACATCTCAACATCAAGAAAATAAAAATTCTCCCTACTGGATTAATAAGCAAAATCATAATAAATGAAGTTTGAAGTTGCGAAAAGTTTTCTTTTACATGGATCCACAATCAATACCCAGAGTGCAGCAGTTAAGAAATCAAGAGTTGTTACATTGGGAAAATGTGCTTCCAGAGCCCTTTACAAAGTCCTAAAGAGCAACGAAGTCAGCTTAAAGACTAAGATGTGCCTGATCCAAGACATGATATTTTCAATTGCTTCCTCTGCATCTAAACATTGGACAATGACTAAGAATGACAGAAAAAGAATTGATGCATTTTAATTGTGGGATAGGGGAAGAATACTGAATATTCTATGGGCTATCAAAAGAGCAAGTCTGTCTTGGAGGAAATGCAACTAGGATGCTCCTTAGAGGCAAGGATGGTAAAACTTCATCTCTCATACTTTGGGCATGTTGACAGGCAGGCCAGTCCTTTGAAAAATACATAATAATGGGAAAGGTAGTGAGTCATAAAAAGAAAGGGAGAACTTCAACAAGATGAATTGACACAGTAACTGTAAAAGTCACTTAAGAAGTAAGCTAAAAATAGCATGAGAGAAAGAAAATGTATTATCTTAGTGAGGATAAATACAGTGAATATTCCAATTCCAATGGGAATTGTTTCATCAAGTAGTTATTTGTATTACTGCACTGATTTCCTACGTTTGGCATTCCTCCTTCTGACTGTTTGGTGCCCATTCTACCATGGAAGCAGAAAATAAAAATTAGATACGCAGCAGATAGTTCAAAATTAAAGAGTTTGAACCTTGTGATAGTTTTTTTGAAACAGAAAATCTCTTAGAAAGTAATAACTTTAATTTTTTTCTACAGTCACAAGAAAAATTAATATTTAGTTAAAATACTTGCCACAGGGAAACTAAAAAGACCTGTTTGTTTTATAGTAACTTTTCATACATATTCAAGTACAGACATTAGAATTTTTCCTAAACCATATTTTCAGATAATAGAAAATGTTACAAATTTTTTCATTTTTAAAATTATCAAAATTAAATTATTGTTACATTATAGACAAGCATATTATCATGAAGCCAAAATATCTTTTTTAATGAATAAATATAAATTTAACATTGTTCTACATTTATTCTGTTCATTTCTGAATGACAGATTTAATATGGCCAAAAAGGTAGTACTTTTCACATTCTCTTACATAATCTGCATAAGTAGAGTTGTGGTCATGGCTAAGAAAGCAAAAAAGAGCAATAGCTTTTGAAATGGTCATTTTAATCCAGAATTGGACAATATCCTCACCTGTGATTAACTGTTCCTGAAAACCCGATGAAGAGTCAGCTATGGCTCAGTTTCTACTCTACGGTACACAGAACAACAGAATAGTACAATATGAGTATATAATACATATTAGAAGATGACAAAGAGAGGTATATTGCTCTTCTTAGAGGCTTTGGAGTTGAGCATAGCTCACAGTGACCTCATGAACAACATAACTGAATCCAGCCCTATTCTGAGTCATTCTTAACCTCTCTGACAAACTCTAGCCAATTGCCACAGTCACAATCTCAATTCATTTCATTTGGAGTCCTCTCTTTCTCTAATTCTCTGCACCTCCAAGCATGATGCCCTTTTCCAAGGAATAGCATTTCCTAACAATGTGCTAAAACTATGAGAAATAAAGCACCTTTGCCTCCAAGGAGCACTCTGGCTGCATTCCCCCCCACCCCCAAGACATATCTATTTACTTTTTTGTTAGTTCAGGTGATAATCAATAATTTTCTCTATACCAAAACTCAAAGGCATTGATTCTTCTTCTGTCATCTTTATTCATTGCCCAGCACTCAGATGTGTGTCAAGTAACTGAAAAGATCATGGCTTGAATAAAAGAAACTATAGTCTTCAAAATTTTGGAGAGGTCCCAATAGCGGACTTACCCAATGCAATATATCTCTTGATCTCTTGACTGCTGGTATTGATGGTGCTGATTGTTGATTCAAACAAGATGAAATCACTAATGACTTCAATCCTTTCTCAGTCTATCATGTTCCCGATTGGCCCAGTGAAGACCTTCATTGTCTTGATATTGAGAGGTATCCAAATTGAATGCTATAGTCCTTGATCTTCTGTAACAAGCATATCAGGTCTTCCTCACTTTCAGCAAGCAAGGTTGTGTCATTTGTATAACACAAGTGACTGATGAGTCTGATCATGATGCCACATTCCTCTTCATAGAGTCCAGTTTTCTGAATTATTTGCTCAGCATACAGATTGAATAGTTATGGAGAAATTATACATTCCTGATGCACATCCTTCTTGAAGTTAAATCATACAATGTTCTCTTGCTTGATTCACACAGTAAATTCATCCTCAAGCTGTAATACAAAGAGATGCTTTGGCAAAAGTTTTGAATGATCCAGGAACTATCAAAAGAAGATGGAAAGAATACACAGAGTCACTGTAACAAAAAGAATTATTCAACACTAAAAAATAAAAATCCAGGTAATACCATAAGAACAAGAGCTAAAAGTAATGAAGGAAGAAGTTCAATGTTTCAGGCATTGGAAAAAAAAATAAGGCCCCAGAAATTGATGAGATACTAACTCACATGTTTCACCTAACAGATACAATTCTGGATGTGCTAGCCTATGCTAGGAAATTTGGAAAACAGCTGCCTGCCTGACTGAGTAGAAGAGATACATAACTTCTTTCCCATTATCCAGAAAGGTGATCCATTAGAATGTGGAAATTAGATCATATCATTAAAATCACAAGCAAATAAAGTACTGCAGAAACCATGCCAAAATGACAAGAACATTGACAGAGAACTGCCAGAAGTTCAAGCTTGGTTTCGAAGAGGTCATGGTAACAGGGATATCATTGCTGATGTCACATGGATTTTGGCTGAAAAAAGAGATACCAGAAGTGTGTCTGTGTTTCAATAACTGTATGGATCATAACAAACTATGGATGACATGGAGAAGATAGGGAATCCCAGGACATTTAATTGTGCAAAAAGAAAACAATAGGGAAAATATGTGTTATAGTTTTAATAAAATAGGCTTATACTTTTCCATGAAGTTACACATAAAAATCAGTATAATGCTACTATTTTTCTTAGTGAGAAATTTACACGTTTAACAGAAAAGAGAATATAGCAGTGGTCCCTGAACTGGAAAAGTAAAAGATAACATGTGTCCTTTTAAAAAAGTCTTCAAGTGCACTAATTAGAAAATAAGTGACTGTTTAAACATCTTTACACCCACCGTTGTTCTAAACCTTCATTAATAAAATCTGATTAATGGGCATAGGAATCTTGCAATGAATGTTTGCACCAATTGCTCATACTGATTAAACCAACCTGAACTAAACCCACTATTTTCAAGAGATTTCCAAGACTAAATCTTAAAGATAGTATCCATATTTCTCCTTCAGAGCAACTTGTGAGTTCTAGCCACTGATATTTTTTTGTTGGCAGTACAAGGCATAATTCACTATGCCATCATAACACCTTAAAAAATTGTTGCTCTTTATGCTGAAGATCCAAAGATTGACTTTGAATGGTACTAGGAAAGATATCTACATTAAAAAAGTAAAAAGTGGATTTCCACGTCATATCATACACAGTTATCTATTTCAAATGGATAACTACTTTTTAAAAAATTTTCTACTAGTTTATTTATAAAATTTGAATATATTGTTTTCAAGAACAAATTATTTCAATTTCCCTATATTTATTCTACAATAATGGTATTGTAAAATATTTATCCTTGTGATACTGAGTTACTTCACACAGCATAATTCTCTCCAGTCCCTTCCAAGTTAGGTAATAATTTACAAAATCATTACTCCTGTGTGCTGCATAGTATTCCATTGTGTGAATATACCATAATTTCTTAATCCATTTGTTTGTGGTTGGACATGTGCAATGTCTCCATGTTCTTGTGATGGTGGATAATGCTGCTATCAGCATTTGTATCCAAATCTGAGTTTTTGGCTCAGTTCTCATTTTCTCAGGTTATACTCCAAAAATGGACAATCCTTTATACACCAATCACTTTAAATGAGAAAGTATTTTTTTAAGGTTAAAATCACTTAAGAATACTGAACAAAACCACATCATACTCTTTATCAAGGAAAGTTTTAAAAGTGTGGAGATATAAGGTATAAATGGAAAATAATTCTATAACTTTATCAAAATTCTAAAAATCACACTGCCTGTGTGTCAGTTCTGACTCAGAGCATCCTTGTATCGTTTTTTTAAGGGTGTAGGTTTTAACTGAAGGAGACTGGTCTTCATTTTTTTTTTTTTTTAACAACCACCATTGTGTCTGAAAGTGACTCACAACTGACCCTCTGCTGGGTTTCTGATGCTATTAATTACAGGGGAAGGAAGTCTCATCTTTGTCTTGCAGAGCTGCTGATGGATTTAAATAGCCAGATAGGTCTGGCCTTTGGGTTCATTGAATAATAATGAAAAATGAAAGCTAAATCAAGCATGACAATAGAAACAAAATTTTCAACACTAAAATAGTCAAATTATCAATATATAGAAAAATTACTATCACTTATAATCAAGGAAATGGAAATTAAAATATTTACTATTCAAGATTATAGTTATGAAAGGAAAAGTAAGAAATCATGTCAAATTATATTGATAGAAAAATAATAAGTAAATTAAGATAACTAAAATTGTTATCATAAATTTGAAATATAATTGTCTAATATGTAGTAAATTTAGCTCAAAATTTGGCATATTATAAAGTCCATGAGCCCAAGTTGAGTAGCGGTTAAGGGCTTGGCTATTAACTGTAAGGTGGCAGCTTTGTAACTACCTAGTGACTCTAAACAACGAAGACCTGGAAATTAAATGTCACATGTTTATAGCCCGAATAACCCCTATTGGATTATTCTACATTGTGAATTAGGGTATTTTGTGTAGACAACAACAATTCAGCAGCACCTAACAATAACAGCAATTTTAAACATCCACACACTGCACCAGTAAACATAAAATAGTTTTTATGATGAAGGATGCATATATATGTGTGAATGCACATATATATGTGAATATATATATATATATTCACATGCAAACAAGATTCTGCTGAAGATTATCCAAAAACAACTGGAACAGCACATCAGCAGAGAACTGCCAGAAATCCAGGTTGGGTTTAGAAGGGATCATGGGGATATTGTAGCTAAATGTTAGATGGATCTTGGCTGAAAGCAGAGAGTACCAGAGAAATGTCTATCTGTGCTTCATTGATTATGCAAAGGCGTTTGACTGTGTGGATCATAACGAACTGTGGCTGACTCTGAGAAGAATGAGAATCCCAGAACACTTGATCATGCTACTGTGAAACCTATACTTGGACCAAGAAGTAATCCTCAGAACAGAGCAAGGAAACAATACATGGTTCAAAATTGGGAAGGGTGTACGCCGGGGATGTGTCCTTTCTCCATACCTTTTCAACCTGTATGCAGAACAGATCATCCGGGAGGCTAGGCTCTATGAGGAGAAATGTGACGTCAGTATTGGTGGAAGATCTATCAGAAGTCTGTGTTATGCAGATGACACAACCCTGCTTGCTGAAACAGAGGAGAACCTGAAACGCTTGCTGCAGAGGGTAAAGGATTGCAGCCTCCAATATGGATTGAGGCTCAATGTCAAGAAGACAAAGATTCTCACCACTGGACAAATTGGCAGCATCAGGATGGATGGTGAAGAGATTGAGATTGTTCACAACTTAAGTTTGCTTGGCTCCACAGTCAACGCTCTTGGCACCAGCAGCCAGAAAATTAAAAGACGTATTGCAATGGGAAAGTCTGCTGTTAGGGACCTCTCCAAAATACTGAAGAGCAATGTTGTCTCTCTGGAGACTAAGGTGTGTCTGATACAGGCCGTGGTCTTTGCAATCACTTGGTATGCATCAGAGAGTTGGACAATGACTAGGGAAGATAGAAGAAGAATTGATACCTTTGAGCTGTGGGGCTGGAGAACAGTTTTGAGGGCTCCATGGTGTGCTAGGAAAACAAACAGATTCATCCTGGAGAGGATCAAACCGGGCATCTTTTGGAGGCAAGGATTCTGAGGTTCCATCTAACATACTTTGGACATGTTGTAAGGAGGGACATCATGCTTGGGAGGGTGGAGGGATGGCGCAGGAGAGGAAGGCCCTCTAGGAGGTGGATTGATTCGGTGACTGGGGTAATTGGGATGAGTGTGTCAGAGACGGTGAGATTGGCACAGGACAGAGCCGAGTTTAGGCCTGTTGTACATAGGGTTGCTATGAGTTGCAAGTGACTCAATGGCACTTAACAACAAACAAATGTTCATAAAAATGGATTAAGTATTTTATACTTTGAAGAAAAATAATAAAAAGAAAGTAAAAAAGCAAAGAAATAATAATGTATCACTGTGACTTTATGTAGATATTTTAAATGGTCAGATAAAATAGATTGTTTAGAGGAGATTCAGAGTAGAGGTTGTCTTTAAGAGAGAAAAAGGAGAAGATAGGACATTCCAATTGTATGGCCATTTGTATTCTCATTGTACTGGGTTTGGAGTACACAGACATTTATTTTGCTTTTAAATTATTTTTCCTTTAAACTCCACAAAGGCTTAACATCACCTGTGTCCACATGACTTCATTTTTGTTCTAGAAAACCTTTGCACAGAGAAGATAAGACTGTAAATATATAACTTTACTGTTTGCTTCAAGAAAATTTCTACAAATCAACTACCGTTTGTTTCAGAAAATTCCTAAAACTTAATTTGTATGGTTCTAACTACTAAGTCTTCAGGTATATTAAATACTGTTGTTGTTGTTGTTAGGTACTATTGAGTTGAATACAACTTACAGAGAACCTATGAACAAGCGAACAAGGAAAACAGAGGTCTACATCACCCACAGTGACACTAGCCATTTATTAATGATTTTTGAGTTCTGAGTGAAGCACAGAACCCAGAAGACTGGAATTGAGGACTTGAATGTAGGAGAAACAGTTAATGTCAGAAACAATGACATATAAAGCAGATCAAATGTTTAGGATGTTTTTGGCTTCTGCTTTGTGGTAACTAATTAGATACTAATTTTATTAGAACAGATTGTAATGACAATAGTGTTTAAGATGGAAAAACCTATCTGGGAAAAATAACAACAACAACATGTAAAACCATTTGAAAGAAAAAGCTTAAGAGTACTTTTACCCTTCCCCCCCCCCCGTGCCCCTTCTTAATTCAAGTGCATCAATGATGGTATGGAAATGGCTAAGTGGAAAGTAATGGAGCACTTTCATACTTTCATCATTTACTCCTTGCCCCCAATTATTCTGTGATGGTGATTGATTGACAATTGTCTTAAATATTTGATTTTATGTTTTAAAACTATTCTCTTAAACTATGTAAACAGACTGACAATGACTGGTAGAACTTAGTACATGTCTTTAAAGTTACTTTTGAATATAGGGACCTTGATTTGTCTGATGAAAATGCATATTATTTCACATAAACAATGTACATACATTCTCACGTTTGCACTTGTTGGTACTTCAACTTATTTTTACCATTTCCAGCTTGTGTCTGGTTTTCAGCAAAATTTTAGATGGCATATAGGATCTGAGTAATAATTCTAGCATCAAACTCAGTACTACAGCATATACTTCCCAATGTGATTAGAAAGATATCTGAATACTAAATCAATCACTGAATGACTGTTTAGAGAACTATCTTTTAGAGAGAGTCCAGGTGGCAAAAAACCGTGTAAAACCACTGAACAGTAGGAACAAAGTCAACTGTGTTTGCTTTACCATCTACTGCTATACATCCTACAAGCTTTAGATAATGTCTTGCAAGGCATATTCATCATATTTTCAAATTTTGCACCAAATATCTTTATGATACCCAAATATATTATCCATATTATCATAGAGTGGCCTCTGCACATCAAAAGATCAAACCCATTTTGCAAACTGCATATAAAAAGTGAAGTATTTAATCTGAAATGTCTTCATTAGTATGACTTTTTAATGCTCTGTGATTAATTTGTAGACAGGATTTTCATGTGTTACAAAAAGAAAAGGAAATAAAATTGCTAGCAAATACAACATTTATGGGGAATACATTTTATATTTTTATAGATTTGTGTAACTGTCGTATTCAGAGATACTTACATAATTGGTGTGTCAACAACCTCACATCATGAGAAGTCATAATCGTATCAATAAAGTTCTGAAAAAAAATCAGTCTAGAAGAAAATTAAAAACTAAAACACATACATTAAGTTTTGTTTTCTAAATATTCATTTATTTCTTCAAAGAACTATTCAATTTCCTTATATGAAAACATCTACATATTTTAATTATAAATGTAATGTTTTGATGTTGTTGTTGATTGCCTTCAAGTCGAGCATGACTCATAGTATCCCTATGAACAAAAGGCCTGAAGCCCCTCTCCAACTAGCGACACTTAAAGTTTCTAGTTTCTGGAGGCATGTTATTTAGGAAGTGGGTGCCACTCCTGCTTTCATACCTGTCATAGTATGTTACTGCTTTTATATACCATTGAGTTACCTCCGATGTATAGCGACCCTATGTACAGCAGCTCTGAATCTTTCCCTGTCCTGAGCCAGTCTCACTAATTCTGACACACCAACCGCCATTGCCCCAGTTACTGTATCAATCCATCTCATCCCTCTCCTGTGCATTAGCGTTTAGAAGTTGTTCTTGTTAGTATGTGCTGTCAAGTCACTTGGGACTCATAGTAACCCTATGTACAACAGCCTATGCTCTGCTCTATCCTATACCAATCTTATTGTCTCTGACAATAATTATTTACACCCATTACCCTAGTCACTAAATCAATTAATCTCATTGAGGGTCTTCCTCTTTTGTGCTGTCCCTCTACCCTCCCAAGCATAATGTTCCTCTCCAAGGACTGGTCTCTTCTTACAACATGTCCAAAGTATGTCAGACATAGCACTTATTAATTATAATAACAAGAGTATAACACCTAAAAACAAAAGTGCAACCTTTTTCAGTGTCTCTTACAACTTGACACAGCTGTATAAACTGAGATGACGACTCTTCCACACTCACTTGATTTTGTGCAGTGGGTAAGGGATTTTATAGTGAGGACCCATTACCCTCTCCTTTCAGTCAGCTGGAGTCATCCTTAAAGGATTTAAATCTAAAGCTGCCGTCCACTAGCATCTTAGCAGAGGGGATAAAAAGCACTTTCCCCTGTCTTGTTTTAAACCTCAAAATGTACATGACTAGTTATGCTTTTAATGCTCCGTAAACTATCATTTACTTAACATTAATGTAAAAAAATTATTATGTCAGAACACTGTCAAAGAATTGCCATAAATTAATGCCAGAGTCAGAGGATGTTGTGGCACAGAAGATTATCATTGCTAATGTAAGATGGATCTTGTTGAGATCCATTGTGCTTCGTTGACTGTGCTAAGGGAATTGTCTATTTAGATCATTATAAATTACATACAGCATTGCAAAGAGTAAGAATTTCAGAAGACTTAATGGAATAGAATAGCACATAATATTCATATTTACATAGACCAGGAGGTAAGGGGACATTATGTGTCAAAATCATCAAAGAGGTGTTTCAGGGTTACATCCTATCACTTTACTTATTTTATCTCTGTACTGAGCACATAATTCAAGAAACTGGACCCTGTAAAGAAAATGATACATTAGGATTGCAGGAATTTTCCTTGACAGCCATTATTGTGTAGATGACACAATTTTGCTGGTTGAAAGCAAAGAAGACTTGATGTATATACTACACTACCATTTTAATTACACCTCAACATATAGAAAGAAAAGGTCCTCTCGACTGGATCAGTAAGGAACATCATAATCAAGAGAGAAAAGATTGATGTTGTTAAGAATTTTATTTTACTTGAATCTACAAGCAATCTCCTCGGAAATGGTATGTGTGTGTATATGGGAATGAAATGATGTATTGGTCAAATCTGCTGCCAAAGACTTCTCCAAAGTATTACAAGGTAAAGATGTCGCTTTAAGGATTAAAGTTCATCTAATGCAAACCTTTGTATTTTCAATCACTTTGTATTCATTTGAAAACTGGGCAATGAGTAAATTGAAGAACTCACTCATTTTAATTATGATATGTCAAAGAATATGGAATAGCATGATGGAAAAACAAATTTGTCTTGGAAGACTTTCCAACAGATACTTCTTAAAGTTTAGGATGGTAAGTCTTCTCCATTCAATATTTGAATAAAGTTTTGGGAGAGATCATGATTAATAAAGTAGAGATGATTGAAGAAGAAAAAGAGCAATGATCTGTCTCCCAACATGAAGATTTTAGAAGTTAGAGGAAAAGGGATTACAATATTCATCTTAATTCCAAGGACTTTTTCACACAAGAGCACAAGACTCTCTTCAAAATGACTTTCTGTACTATTCTATACTATTTCACCAGGTCAGTTGTTTGAACTTAGCAGCCAGAAGAAAGGTGAGGAATTTTTGAGAATAGCTGATAGAGGAGGAAGAGGATAAATATAGTTTCATTCTAGGACCGAAACATCAGAAGTTACTACAACTGGTTCTACTGATTTAGTAGAATGTAAGCCTGTTTTTAAATGTAAATAATAGCCATCTTAGGAATTACTGTCATTACAGAATGAAATCAATGTAGGTATGAATCTTCCTAGGCAGTCTAGGAAGTAGTATTATCAGTGACCCACTATAAAACCCTTCTCCCCTCAATACCAAGTTGGTCCAACTCATAGCTGATCCTCCAGCTAGTTGCAAAGCTTGTGGATCTCCTGAGAGGAGACTGACCCTTTTTATTCCTGAAGAGCAGATGATAGATTCAAACTGTCACAGAAGCCTGGCCTTTCAGTTAAGGCACAAGTATCTAAGGACTATGACACTAAAGCTCACTGAAATACCCTGATTGTTTTCATGTCAAAGCTAACGAACTCATTGTTGACCCTCGATTTGGTTTCCAAGGCTGTAAATTACAGGAGAAGAATGTCCATTTTTCTACCTGGGAACCACTGGTGGATGTGGACTCAAATTGTCAGAGAGCTGTGGCTTTTCAATCAGCAATACAACTCCTATAAAATTTCCAATTTCCAGCAACTACATCTTTGTGAGAAGCAGCACTAATCTAAGTAACAGTAACAAAATCAAAGTATTAAAACCAACAGATAAATGTATATGTATACTTATGCACATGTGTCTACGTGTATCTGTTGGCCAATTGGTAAGACATTGTGCTATGATTCCCAAGGCTCCATAGGAGAAGGATGGGCAGTGTCCTCCTGTGAAACATACTGCCTCTGAAAACCCTCTGGAGGGTCAGGTATGGGTTGGCTCCTGTTTGATTTCAAATAACAACCTTACTCACACACACACATGAATTTATTTACCCAACTCATTAACGTGAGACTGGCTAAGCGAAAATCCATAAAGCAAGCAGAATCAGGAAGAAAAGAAGACAAAAAAGTATGATCAGAAGCTATTGTCCACAGATGGATTTCCTTTTTACTCTCTCTCTCTGAGAGGACGTGAGCCTCCACGTGAGGTTTTTAATATATTCAGCCAGACCAATCTAGATCATCCAGGATAATCTCCCTATTTAATGTCACCTGTGACTGCTTAAATGACAGCTGAAAAATCCCTTCACCACAATACTTAGATCAATGCTTGGCTGAATAGCTGAGGAAGTGTATCTTCATCAATTTGACAATCAAAGCATCACCGAGGATCATCTGGCAGAAAAAGCTCACTGCTTATTGTAGGCCTCGCTGGCAGATTGAGGTGGTTAACGGACACTTACTGAAAAAACCTCATGAACGAATGTTAGTGGTAAACACTCCAATATCTGGTCTTTTAAGTGGCATAACTCAAAAACCTCTATATGAACTGGCTAGTGGAATTAGATTCCAGTTCTCTGAAGCCATACTTCCTTGATAATTCAGTTTTGACCCATCCTTTTCCTTTCTTTCAAATGCATCTCTTCATTGGCTTCTATTGTGATCTTCCCTCTCCCCTAAAAAACCAATAAAGAATTTATATATAAAATAAATGATTTTATTGAAATCCTTGCCTCTGGATCTGCTCTGAAGGAAGTTAAATAAAAACAATATGTATCACATTATTGTTTAAGCACTGTCAAGAAAATTTAACATTCTTATGTTTATGTGGAGCCAAGTAAATTAAAACTGTTAATTATCTCAATCTCTTCACCATCCATACTGATGCTGCCAATTGGCCCAGGGGTGAGAATCTTTGTTTTGTTGATGTTGAGCTTCAGTCCATATAGGAGGCTGTAGTCCTTGATCTTCTCCAGCAAGCACTTCAGGTCCTCCTCAATTTCAGCAAGCAGGGTTGTGTCATCTGCGTAACGCAGGTTGTTGATGATTCTTTCACCAACCCTGATGCCACATTCCTCTTCGTATAGCCCAGCATCTCATATGATCTGTTGTGCATACAGATTGAAAAGGTATGGAGACAGAATACATCCCTGACGAACCTCCTTCTTGATTTTGAACTATGCAGTGTCTCCTTGCTCTGTTCTGACAACTGTCACTTGGTCTGAGTATAAGTTTCCCATTAGCACAATGAAATTTTCTGGGATTCCCATTCTTCTCAGAGTCAGCCACAGCTTATTGTGATCCACAGAGTCAAAAGCATTTGCATAGTCGCTGAAGCACAGATGGACATTCTTCTGGTATTCTTTGCTTTCTGCTAAGATCCATCTAACATTAGTTATAATACTCCTAGTCCTACAACCTCTTCTAAATCCAGCCTGCACATCTGGCTGTTCTCTGTTGACATATTGTTCCAAACGTTTTTGGATAATTTTCTGCAGAATCTTGTTGTATGTGATATCAATGATATTATTTGGTAACTTCCACACTCTGTTGGGTCACCTTTCTTTGGAATGGGAACAAATATCGATCTTTTCCAGTCAGTGGGTCAGCTGACTGTTCTCCATATTTCTTGGCACAACTTAGTGAGCAGCACATCCAGGCCAGTGTCTGTATGTTGAAATACATTAATTGGTATGCCATCAACTCCTGGAGCCTTATTTTTTTCCAATTCCTTCAGAGTAATTTGAACTTCCTCCTTCATCACCATAGACTCTTGCTCGTATATCATTTCATGAAATTCTTCTGTCAGCCAATTCCTTCTGATACAGTGACTCTGTGTATTCCTTCCATCTACTCTTGATACTTCCTGGATCACTTAATATTCTGCCGAATGTATCCTTAAGTATTGCCACCTGTGGCTTGAATTTGCTCTTTAGCTCCTTCAGCTTAAGAAACGCTGAGATAGTTCTGACCTTTTGATTTTCTGACTCCAGCTCTCTGCACATTTCATTATAGTATCTTGCTTTGTCGTCCTGGGCTGCCTTTTGAAATGTTCTGTTTAGCTCTTTGATTTCTTGGTTTCTTCCTTTAGCTTTGGCTTCTCGGCACTCTAATGCAATATTCAGAGTCTCATCTGACATCCATCTTGGTCTTTTCTTCTTTTTCAGCCTTTGTAATGATCTTTTGCATTCTTCATGGATGATTTTCTTGATATTCTCCCAGAGCTCATTTGGTCTTCGCTCATTGTTGCTCAAGGCCTCATTTCTGTTCCTGAGATGGTTTTGAAATTCAAGTGGGACAGACTTAGGATCAAATTTTGGTTCCTGTGGACTTCATTTAATTTTCCTCAACTTCAGCTTGAACTTGCATATCAGTATGGATGGTGAAGACATTGAGATAGTTAACAGTTTTAATTTACTTGGCTCCACAGTCAACACTCTTGGAACAGCAGCCAGGAAATCAAGAGATGAATTGCATTGGGAAATTCGGCTGTGAGGCACCTCTCAAGAGTACTAAAGAGCAACGATGTCAGACTGGAGACTAAGGTGTGCCTGATCCAGGCTATAGTCTTTGCAATTACGTGCTGTGCATCAGAGAGTTGGACAATGAATAGGGTTTATAGAAAGAGAATTGATGCCTTTGAGCTGTGGTGCTGGAGAAGAGTGTTGAATATACCATGGCCTGCTAGGAGAACAAGCAGGTTTGTCCTGGAGAGGGTGAAGCCTGAATGTTCCCTGGAGTCAAGGATTCTGAGGCTTCACCTGACATAGTTTGGGCATGTTGCACGGAGGGACTGGTCCTTGGAGAGGGACATCATGTTTGGCATAGTGGAGGGATGGCGAAGGAGAGGAAGACCTTTGATGAGATGGATCGATTCTGTGACTGGAGAGGTGGGAATAATTGCGTTTGTGATGGCTAGGTTGGCACAGGATAGAAGATCATATACAGCTCTTGTACATAGGGTCGCTATGAGTCGCAAGTGACTCTATGGCACATAACAACAACATGCTTATGCAAAATTTTATTTCATTCTGACACATTTAGTACAAAGAAAATTCACTATACAGATATATCTAATAGACATTTTAAAATAATTAAACCAGTATAGTATAAATTTGTAAAGCAAACATAATCATATTTTGTCTTCTCATGATTAAACTAATATTTGTAAATGTAAATATGCTAAACACTGATTTTTCAGTACCTAAACTCTGATGATATTGAGGTATGGAGAGTTTTATCAGGAAAAGAGTATATAAATGATATCAAGTTGTTGTTGTTTTTACTTCATACACCATATCTTATATTTACATGGGCAATTCTACTTACAAGATGTTTCTTTATGTATTTGCATGCTTTTTATTGCCTTGAAATATTGAATGTAGAGGTAGCATTTGAGTACAAATAGCTGCAGAGCAATGGATAATTTGATTTACCTGGCGGGTTGAAATTGTGTTAATTTTCTATTAATAAATGAGAACTTTTACTAAGAAACTTGCAAAAACTGAAGTAATTCCTGTTCTTTCAACATGCAATTTTAATCTATAAAGTGATTTTAATGTCAAAGTTTAAGTGCACCTAGACTAAAAGCATTTTTAAATTGCACATGATTTCTTTGAATTATAAGAATATTTTTGTTTCCTTAGACTTGAAATGTATTCAATTCCTCTGAAAATTACACTCACCTGAAATCTACCACCTTTGGTAAGTTGTAGTTTATCGCTGTTTAGATACTAATGATTATAAAAAAAATCAAAACTACTCTCATTATTCTGTCTGCAAATGTTAAATCAAGCTAGTATGACTATTGTTGTTGTTAGGTAATATTGAGAGAGCTCTGACTCAAATTCTCTTTGTAAGAAAACTAAATACTGTGAACTTCTGCACCATCCTCACAGTCCATTCTATACTTGGGCTTCTCGTGTCAATCCATGTATCCCTATCCATTTAGTTACAGGTGATCCTCTCTTTTAATGAGACTTTCCATGAATCCATTCTTGTAGCTACTGTGTCAATTCATCTTGTGGGAGGGCATGTCTTTCCCTTTTACTTTATCAAACATGATGCTTTTCTCCAGGGACTAATCCTCCTGGGATATGCCCAAAGTATGTGATCCAAAGTCACACTATTTTAGGCTCCAAAGAGTATTCTATTGGAACGTCTTTTAATACATATCTTTTCTTTCAGTAACTCATGATACAAACAGTAATTTTGCCTGCACCAAATATGTATTCAAATGCATAGATTCTTCTTGTCTTCTTTATTAATTTTTCACTTTTTTCCACAGAGAGGAGACCTTTGCTTATTTAATAAAACGTAAGTAAAAGCATATATCTGGTATTACCTACTTTTATCCAAGATGCATTTGACATAAACAAAAGTATCCTTTGTCCCACATTTTCTGAATCTAGCTTGAATTTCTGGAAATGTTCTGCTAAATGTATTATTTCAATTATTTTTAAATTATTTTAAAAATATATTTGTGGGTCATAGGAATAAGAGTATTTATCAACCCTCATATTCTGTGGGGCTACCTTTCTTTTGAATATGCATAAATATAGGTCTATTCTAATTAATTGGCAAGGGCATTGTCTTCCAAATTTCTTGACATAGAGGCATCAGTACTTTCTAGTGTTTTGCTTGTTTGTTAAAACTTCTCAATGTTATTCTGTTATGCTGCAGCCCATTTTCTCTTCAATGTCTCCATTGCAACCTGGACTTATTGAATGTGGATTGGCATGACTACACGTAGAATGTTTAAATTGCACATATTTAAAATTATTTATAGCAAAATAAATAATTTCTTTATATTTAGCTTAGTAAATTATGGATACTTGGACAAATAGCCAGTCATCAGAACAGAGCAAGGAGACACTACATGGTTCAAAATCAAGAAAGGGGGTCCGTCAGGGATGTGTTCTGTCTCCATACCTTTTCAATCTGTATGCAGAACAGATCATCCGAGATACGGGGCTGTACGAAGAGGAATGGAATGTGGCATCAGGATTGGTGGAAGAGTCATCAACAATCTGGGTTGTGCAGATGACACAACCCTGCCTGATGAAACTGAGGAGCCTGAAGCGCTTGCTGCAGAAGGTCAAGGACTGCAGGCTCCTATATGGATTGAAGTTCAACATCAAGAAAACAAAGATTCTCACCACTGGGCCAATTGGCAGCATCAGTATAGATGGTGAAGAGATTGAGATAGTTGACAGTTTTAGTTTGCTTGACTCCACAATCAACGCTCTTGGTAACAGCAGCCAGGAAATCAAGAGGTGAATGGCATTGGGAAAGTCGTCTGTGAGGGACCTCTCAAGAGTACTGAAGAGCAATGACATCAGGCTGGAGACTAAGGTGTGCCTGATCTGGGCTATAGTCTTCACAATTACGTGCTATGCATCAGAGAGTTGGAGTGTGAATAGGGTTGATAGAAAGAAAATTGATGCATTTGCGCTTTCGTGCTGGAGAAGGGTGTTGAATATACTATGGCCTGCTAGGAGAACAAACAGGTTTGTCCTGGAGAAGGTGAAGCCAGAATGCTCCTTGGAGTCAAGGATTCTGGGAGGTTCATCTGACATACTTTGGGCATGTTGCAAGAGAGGGCTGGTCCCTGGAGAGGGACATCATGTTTGGCAGAGTGGAAGGGAGGCGAAGGAGAGGAAGACCTTTGATGAGATGGATCAATTCTGTGACTGGAGAGGTGGGAATAATTGCATTTGTGATGGCTAGGTTGGCACAGGATAGAACAGCATTTAGTGCTCTTGTACATAGGATCACTATGAGTCGCAAAAGACTCGATGTCACATAACAACAACAACAACAACAACAAATCATGGATTGTTGAATGTGGTGTGTCAGAGTAGAAAATGAAATTTATTCTTGGGGTCATTTAAACAAGAGATTCGTTTTGTTTCTTAGGTTATGTTAAGAATGATATACTGAAATTGTAGAAAGGATATCACAAACTTATGTCACAGATGTAAAAGTTGGTTTGTTTTTTTAAGCAAATGGAGCTCTTTTGAATCATATATAATTATTATTATGTGTTTACATATTTATTTGAAAGAACAACTTCTGTGGAAATAAAAACCTATACTTGTAGACTACTCCATAAAACACTGAGTTTAAGAGCCTTAAGTATAAAATATATAAATAAGATAAAATTAATGAATTATTATTTTATAAGCTATATTTCATATTAAGGGTAAAAGAGTTGTATATTTTCATTTTATTACATTCTTTCAGAAAGTGTATTGACTATGATTTTTAGTTTTATGTGAGATTGTATTAACTTTCAGTAATTAAAGGTTTGGGATACCTTATGAAGAAATTTATTGATTCGGTAATTTATATGCTACCTTATGGTTTTTGTCCAATGTTTACATATTGTATGTCTTCAAGTTAATACACTTTGGTTAGGTTAACTCTTGCTTGTACTTACAAAATCACATATCCATGAAATATTAAGTTAAATGAATTTTCAAGGATTATCAAGACAGCAGTTGCCATTTATTGCATTAAAAAAAACAAAAATGGAGGTCGAATGCATGCAGCTACATGCATCCTTCCTTAAAGTACACAGATCCGTGTAACTTGAAAGTATTTTCTAGAGATCTAAATATGAAGTGGTTTTGTGGGGGAAAGATGAGAAATTTCCTCTCATGTGATATATTATTGTTACTATTGACTCCAATCTTGGAAACCCAAAGGAGGGTCAGCTTTGAGTCAGTTCCAATGTGATGACAATGAGTATAATTATTTTTTTAAATTTACATTGTTTTTCTTATGATCATTCCAATACACTATGTCTTGTAAAATTAATCATCACTGATCTATGACCAGTATTAGCTCATCTTTTCATATCTCCATTGGATCCTTCCTAATCCCTTGACCTCCTCCATCCAACTACGAAAATCTGTGACCTCATGGTTCCCTCTCTGTCCACCCTCAGCCCTCTGACCCTTCACCTACCCTCAGCCCCCAACTCTCACACCCATTCCCTCTTTGGAAATCCTTAATAGTCTTACTAGTTATCCTTCTGGTTTTTACAATAATGGTCTAATGCAGTATTTGTTATTATGAGCCTAAGTAACTTAATTCAGCATAATGCTCTCTAGCCTCTCCCATGTTATATAATATTTTTTTCAAAATTGTTGCTGCAGAGTGCTGCATAGTATTCCATCGTATGAATGTACCACAATTTTTCAATCCAGTCATTTGATGGACATTTGGTCTGTTCCCATGTCCCTGCTATTGAAAATAACACTGCTGTAAACAATTGTGTACAAATTTCTGTTGCATCTGTTTTGTTTTCCTTGAGGTATATTCCTAGCAATATAATAGCTGGATCATATGGAATCTCTATGTTAAGCTTTTTGAGGAAATTCCAAACTGCCTTTCAGGGTGGTTTTACAATTTTACAATCTCCACATCCTCTCCAATATTTATTAATATGCTGTCCTGTTAAACTTTGCCATTTCCATTAGGGTAAAATGATATCTCATTGTAGTTTTGATTTGCATCTCTCTTATTGCCAGTGATTTGAAGTATTTCTTCTTGTGTGTATGGGCCATCTTAATGTCTTCATCTGTGAAAAATCTTTCCATGTCTTTTGCCCATTTTGTAATTGAGTTATCAGTCTTTATCTTGTAGAGACCCTGTAGTATACTGTAAACTTTTGTTATGAGATCCTTATTCAAGAAGACATTGCCAATTGCTTATTTCTAGTTCAAAGATATTCTTTTTACTTTATTGGAAAAAAGTTGTTAATGTAGACAAGGACTTAATGTTGACAAGATTCCGTTCATTAATGTTATATCCTCCTGTCTTTCCTCTCCCCTCCCCTCATCTCTCTTTTCCTCCTTTTCTTTTTCACTCTTTTCCTCCTCCTCCTTCTCCTTTCTCCTCCCCTCCCTCCTTTACATCTCTTCCTAGAGTTAGAATCCACCTTCCATCTACCGAGTTCCAGTCTCTCTGTGGGAAAAGGCTGAGCAGTCTTGTCTTGTAGAGATTTACTACCTTGGAAATAGAGGGAGATTTGCTATGAATTGGAATACACTTTAAGGAGAAAAATTTTTGAAGGAGATTGGAAGTGGAGGGAGTTTACACGATAAAGCTATGAGACAATTATGAAATGTGTTAACATTTATTACACCTATGGCGTAGTGGCAAGAATCTGTGCTGCAATCTTTAAGGCACATGGTTTGAATCTACCAGCTGCTCGGCGGGAGAAGGATGGCCAGTCTCCTTCTGTGCAGTTTACTGACTCTGAAAACTTGCTGGAGGGTCAGCTATGGGTCAAGTCCTTCTCTACGGAACAAAAATACCCCGTGTTTGTTGCATAGAGTATCTTGTTTTCTCTGGGAGCTATGGTGGCCTAGTGGGTAAGGAGTTGTGCTGCCATCCCCCCCAAAAGGAAGTTCAAATCTTATCAGCAGCTCTGAGGGAGAAAGATGGGCAACATCCTCTCATGTGATTTACAGCTTCTGAAAACCTGCAGAAGGGTGAGATAGCCATTGTTTCAAGTCAACAGCAATGAGTAGTTTGGCTTTTTTTGTTTGTTTGTTTTGAATTTGTTTTCTATACTTTTTTAATAGCTTTGTAATTTTCTAAATAGAACACTAAAATGCTACATTAATCCAAGCAATAGATAACCATACTTAGATATTTCAATTAAAATAGTGGATGTTATTTTGTTTCAGTGATATGTCTATAAGAACTTGTCTTGATAAACTTTTCTCATAAACTCTCTCAGACTTTATTTCTAGGTGAGAGGGATTTTGTATGAATCCCCTCAAGAGTTTCTACGTTTTCTTCAGTAGCCAGAATTCCTTTTATTTTGAACTCCCTCGATAATATCCCCTGAATTTTATTTTGTGTTTCCTGTGTACTAGTCATTTTTATAGCAGCAGTATTCATTACGTTGATCCCTGACCATGTTACAGCGCAGTTTTCTAAAGCAGTTTGTGTTGGTATACAGGAAAACAACAGAAATAAATTCCCCCAGGCACTTCTCTTTTCCTTTATAGTGCAAGGAAATAAAAATTTCCTACTTTTTAATAAATACTTTCATTAGAACCATGTGGAAAAGAGCTTGGATTTTTTTTTTTAACTCCAAAGTGCAGAAATAGGACTAATGTGTGTAAGTTCCAATGAAAGACTTTGTTTGTGTTCATTATGAGAAAGACCTTTTTTGCAATTCTTGTCTTCATTTGAAGCACTGCAAGTTTCTGTTATTAAGAAAGCGATTGTGTGGCAGTCGCTCTCTCCTATCTGCATACATCCACCCACATTGACACCTTTCTGGGATGCTGGAGAAGACATCCCTGTGCTGTGTCAGAGGCTGGTGCTGTGATCTCTAAAGTCTTTTAAGGGCATAATCTGTTTTACAAAGACAAATGGTAGCTACCAATGCAAGAGCTCATTTTTAGAATTGTGAGAAAAGACTTCTAATTATTAATGATTTTCAACCATAGGAAATATCAGCTGCATTTTATATTCTTATAAATAGCTGTATAACTAATAGACAATAAATATCATTATGACCTCTTTTAAAAAAAATCTTGGTAATATCTTTAATAAAAATATTAACCTATTAGGTTAATTAATTGTTTGGTTGAAAATGAATATTAATCTGCCAATGATAAATCCATTTGCAACACCTTATAAAGCAGGATACTTATTGACAAAATGTAAAGTGAAATTTGTTTTTCTGTTGTCTTTCCTTTTTTCTTTCTCCTTTTCCCTCTTACTATGGAGAAAAAAGATGAAATCTCAAGACATATGACCCTAGCTAACTCTACTGCCAAAGACCTAGTTAAATTGTTGAGAGAAAAAGGTACCGGTGTAAACTATACTTGACGCAAGTCATGACAGTTGAAGTACTTCATGGGCATGTGAAAGTTAGACAACGAATAAGGAAGATCAAAGAAGAATGGTGACCTCTGAATTGTAATTTGGTGAAGAGCATTGAATATATACCCTGATCTGCAAAAAAATATGCAAGTTGTTCTTGGAAGAGTGAAGCCAGCTTGCTTTGAAGAAGTAAGGATGGTATGACTTCTTTTCGTATATTTGGGCATGCTGTCGTAACGGGTCAGTATTTGGAAAAGAAGTTCATGCTTGGAAAAATAGAGTGTCAAAGAAAGAGAGAAAGACCCTAAAAAAGGTGAATTTACTCAGTGACTACCCAAAAGAGCTATTGCACAGAGGAGGCTATGAAGATGATACACAATAGTTATGTTTTGTTCTATGGTACATATTGTTATTATGTCTCAACAGTATGTAACAACAACAAGCCTTTAGATAGGCAATTTTTCATCCCCAGCAAAATTTAACAGATCTCTCCAATTGTATTTATTTTTAGTTTAATTTCATGTCTTACAAAACTGTTTCACGCACTTTGCTTGCAAGACTTACACGTGATTTAATTACTGAATGAACGAATGCTCAACTAGTGGAACTGTAAGAACATGGACATAACGCGAATCTTACTTCAAGATCTACTAAAGTTAGCTATAACATGGGAAAATTATTAAGTAATCCTGGAACTATTTACTAAACTGGACCATATATTTCCCCTACTGTGTAGATTTTTTTAAATGCACTAATATAATTAATGGATGAATAACTACTGTATGCACATTCTTCTTTGATCTTCCTTATTTACTGTCGAACTTTCTCCTGTGCATGAAGTTCTTGGAACTGTCATGACTTTGTCAAGTGAATTTTAAACTATCATGCCTGTAAGTAACTTTGTATAATGCAATTCTTTTAGCTTACTCTTTTGGGCAAGAGTCTACAATTTTGTTGTAGTTGTTATGTGCCATCAAATCACTTGTGACTCATAGTTACCCTATGTACAACAGCTCAGAACCCTGTTCTATCCTGAGCCAACCTTATTGTCTCAAATACATCTACCCCATTACCCCAGTCACTGAAACACTTAAGATAGGGGTTAATACTTTGAGAGTATATAACATAAATGACAATGTAGAAGTAGCAACTCACGTAATCTACACGCTCTGGTTTAAAGTTAGAACTCTCATCTACCTGTTCATAAAGTCTCTAAATTGACTTAGATGGTGTTATATATGTTAGTGCTCTTGGTGAACATACTGAGAAATGTCAAGTCAGGGTGATTCTGAAACCATCAGCTGGACCACAGGGTTATTGTAGTATATTGAATTTATTGTTCCAGACTCTTAAACCTTTTCAGTTTTGTCATGACTTAAACTTCCTCTTTGCCTACTAAATATTAAGTATTAATATTATCTGTATAAGTATGTAAGTAACAAAAGAGCAGAGTAGCATTGTTACCCAGAAATGTTTTACAGACATTAAATGTAAACCAGGCCAAATTGTATTGTTGCAATGAGTTTGAAGGAATTAAGGGCTAATCAAGGAAAAAAGAAAAGACTAAGAGAAGTCCTTTGTCTCACATATTTTGGATATGTTGCTAGGGTAGGCTATTCCGTAGAGAGTGATATCAGAGTTGAGAAGATGGAGAGTGAAGTAGAGGAAGACTTTTGGCCAGATGAATTGCAGTGACTGCAGCAATGGGCTTGAGGGTGTCAAAGATTATGAAGATGGCACAGGATCGGACAGGGTTCAGAAAGGTTGTTAATAGGGTCTTTATGAGTTATACTCAACTCAAAGGCACCTAACAAAAACAACAAGAAGGAGATAGCTGTAAGAGTTGTATAAAAAATATGTTTATTAGCGCTGATACACTAACAGTCACATAGTGGAGTTGTTTCACAAACAAGGAGAGATTCCAATCAGGTTTTTAGAGCCAGAAGACAATGGAAAGAGAAGAGAACTTGAAAAGCACTGAGAAAGAGATAAAGAAGAGTGATTAAGTATGTGTGAGACAATGGCCTCAATCTCTGGGTCTTAGTCTAACAGGAGAAGTACATTAGATCCTCTGCTTTGCATTATTGTAATTTATTTAGGGCTAAACTTTTTTACATAATTTTTTTTTATTTTATACTAGTTGACTTACAAAATTTGTATACATTGTTTTTCTCACTGTATCTTTCCTATTTTCTTTATGCACCCCCGCCTCCACCCATTAAATTGGGCGATCCTATGATTTCCCCCTACCCATCTTTACCCCTAGACTCCTACCCTCCCTCCCTTGGATCCTCATACACGTTTAACTAGTTATCTTTCTATTGATATACTAATGGAACAGGGAAGAAGTATCAGTAGCTGGAAAATATGGGTTTGGTGAGAGAAATGAGGCTGGAGATAGAATGATAGAGTTCTGCACATTCAATGATTTATTCATTGCAGATACCTTCTATAAGAAACATAAACACAGGTTATACACATGGATCTCACCTGATGGCATGCATAGGAATAAAATAGATTACATTTGTGGAAAGATTTGCTGGAGAAGCTCCATATCACCAGTGAAAACCAGGCTGGGTGCTGATTGTAGGACAGACCGCCAACTACTCATATGCAAGTTCAAACTGAAGTTAAGGAAAATTAAATCAAGTCCACAGGTACCAAAATTTGAGCTTAGGTCTATCCCACTAGAATTTCAAAACCATCTCAGGAATTGGTTTGAGGCCTTGAGCACCAATGAGCATAAGCCAAATGAGCTCTGGGAGAATATCAAGAAAATCATCCATGAAGAATGCAAAGGATCATTACAAAGGCTGAAAAAGAAGAAAAGACCAAGATGG
The DNA here is from genome assembly GCF_000299155.1 of Elephantulus edwardii. Lineage (NCBI taxonomy): Eukaryota > Metazoa > Chordata > Mammalia > Macroscelidea > Macroscelididae > Elephantulus > Elephantulus edwardii. The sequence continues at coordinate 29,301,469 of NW_006399751.1, read as the reverse complement.
ATGTCAGATGAGACTCTGAACATTGCATTAGAGCTCCGAGAAGCCAAAGCTAAAGGAAGAAACCAAGAAATCAAAGAGCTAAACAGAACATTTCAAAAGGCAGCCCAGGACGACAAAGCAAGATACTATAATGAAATGTGCAGAGAGCTGGAGTCAGAAAATCAGAAGGGTCGAACTCGCTCAGCGTATATTAAGCTGAAGGAGCTGAAAAACAAAGTCAAGCCACGGGTGGCAATACTTATGGATACTTTGGGTAGAATGTTAAAAGATCCAGGAAGTATCAAGAGTAGATGGAAGGAATACACAAAGTCACTGTATCAGAAGGAATTGGCTGACACAGAAGAATTTCATGAAATGACATATGAGCAAGAGCCTATGGTGATGAAGGAGGAAGTTCAAATTGCTCTGAAAGAATTGGCAAAAAACAAGGCTCCAGGAGTTGACAACATACCAGGTGACATATTTCAACAGACAGACACTGGCCTGGATGTGCTCACTAAGTTGTGCCAAGAAATCTGGAGAACAGTCAGCTGGCCCACTGACTGGAAAAGATCGATATTTATTCCTATTCCAAAGAAAGGTGACCCAACAGAGTGTGGAATTTATGGAACAACATCATTAATATCACATGCAAGCGAGATTCTGCTGAAAATTATCCAAAAATATTTGGAACAATGTGTCAACAGAGAACTGCCAGATGTACAGGCTGGATTTAGAAGAGGTCATGGTACTAGGGATATTATAGCTCATGTTAGACGGATCTTGGCAGAAAGCAAAGAATACCAGAAGAATGTCTATCTGTGCTTCATTGACTATGCAAAGACTTTTGACTGTGTGGATCACAACAAGCTGTGGCTGACTCTGAGAAGAATGGGAATCTCAGAATATTTGATTGTGCTAATGAGAAACCTATACTTGGACCAGGAGGCAGTCATCAGAACAGAGCAAGGAGACACTACATGGTTCAAACTCTAGAAGGGGGTCTGTCAGGGTTGTACTCTATCTCCATACCTTTTCAGTCTGTATGCAGAACAGATCATCTGAGACCCTGGGCTGTACAAAGAGGAATGTGGCATCAGGATTGGTTGAAAAGTCATCAACAACCTGCATTATGCAGATGATACAACCCTGCTTGCTGAAACTGAGGAGGACCTGAAGCGCTTGCTGCAGAAGGTCAAGGATTATAGCCTCCTATATGGATTGAAGATCAACATAAAGAAGACAAAGATTCTCACCACTGGGCCAATTGGCAGCATCAGTATGGATGGTGAAGAGATTGAGATAGTTAACAGTTTTTGTTGACTTGGTTCCACAGTCAACACTCTTGGTAATGGCAGCCAGGAAATCAAGAGACGAAGTGCATTGGGAAAGTCAGCTGTGAGGGACCTCTCAAGAGTCCTGAAGAGTAATGACATCAGGCTGGAGACTAAGGTGTGCCTGATCCAGGCTATAATCTTCACAATTATATGCTATGCATCAGAGAGTTGTACAGTGAATAGGGTTGGTAGAAAGAAAATTGATGCCTTTGAGCTGTGGTGCTGGAGAAGAGTGTTGAATATACCATGGCCTGCTAGGAGAACAAACAGGTTTGTCCTGGAGAAGGTAAAGGCAGAATGCTCCTTGGAGTCAAGGATTCTGAAGCTTCATCTGACATACTTTGGTCATGTTCCAAGGAGGGACTGGTCCTTCGAGAGGAAGATAATGTTTGGAAGAGTGGAGGCGGGGGCGAAGGAGAGGAAGACCTTCGATTACGTGGATCGATTCTGTGACTGGAGCAGTGGGAATAAGTGTGTTTGAGAGGCTAGGTTGGCACAGGTTAGAACAACATTTAGAGCTCTTGTACATAGGGTCCCTATGAGTTGAAAATGATTTGATGGCACATAACAACAGCAATGGTCTTATATGGTATTTGTCTTTATGGGACTGAGTTAGTTCACTTAACATGATGCTCTTCATTCTCTCCACAGTTAGGTAGTGATTTTCAAAATAATGACACCTCTATAATGTATAGTATTCCATCATGTGAATGTACCAAAATTTCTTGATCTATTCCACTGGTGGTTGGACTTTTCTTCTGTTTCCATGTTCTTGTGATGGTGAATAATGCTGCTGTGAACACTGGTGTACAAATCTCTGTTAGTACCTCAGTTCTCAATTTCTCAGGGTATATTCCCAGTAATGCAATAGCTGGGTCATATGGAATTTCTGTGTTCTGCTTTTTGAAGAAACAACAAACTGCCTTCCAGCGTGATTGTACCTTTTTACAATCCCACAAACAGAGCATAAGAGTTCCTTGAGTGAAGTTTCTGGGGAACAGAAAGTAGGTTGTCTCTAAAGTAACTACAGAAAATATGCTGCTAATTGGGGCTCTCTTTAAAACAATTTCATGTGTAGATATTTATGTTTGCTGTTAGTCTGAGATTTTTGTGCTTATGGGCCTCAATTTGTTAAGAAGAAAATATCCCGGGTTCAACACATAGTCCATTTTTCAATCATTTATATAATAACAATACACAATAAAAAAAGGATCCTTCCAGGTGTACTTGATAGAGAATTCAGGTGCTAACCAGATAGTCTGTGATTCAGACCCACTAGCCTAGTCAATTTACCTTTGGCTTGGACATATAGTTTGGATATCTTACCCAAAGTAAGATTCCATTAGCCCATTAGCAAATCATTTCTTTAGACACAATCTATAACAATAACATCTTATCATGTCCATGAAATAAAAAAAAAATCTTACTAATCCATACCAAACCCCACAATTTCTTCATTTATCCATTTTTTGCTTCTATGTATTCTATAATTCAACATAGACTTACATGGCCCTTGTGAGTTCCAGCTTTCTTTTTTCAGTTCTATTCAAAAATTATACTTGATACAATTGCATAAATACACTTGTTGTTGTTGTTGTTGTTGTTATGTGCCGTCGAGTCGTTTCCGACTCATAGCGACCCTATGCACAACAGCCCTAAACCCTGCTCTATCCCGTGCCAACCGCACCTCCTCTGACACACCCATCCCGATTACCCCAGTCACTGAATCGATCCATCTCATAGAGGGTCTTCCCCTCCTGCACTGTCCCTCCACCCTCCCAAGCATGATGTCCCTCTCCAAGGACCCGTTCCTCCTGGCAACATGTCCAAAGTATGTCAGAAGAAGCCCCAGAATCCTTGCCTCCAAGGAGTAGTTTGGTTTAATTCTCTCCAAGTAAATACACTTGCTAGGGCAAAATCTACACTTGGGCCAACAAGTAATTGTCAGAACAAAGCAAGGGAACACCACATGGTTCAGAATCGGGAAGTGTGTACACCAGGGATGTGTTCTATCTCCATACCTTTTCAATCTATATGCAGAACAGGTCATCCAGGAGGCTGGGTTCTACGAGGAAGAATGTGGCATCAGGAATGTGGCATCATGATGGAGGAAGACTCATCAATAACCTCCTTATGCAGATGACACAAACTTACTTGCTGAAACTGAGGGGGACCTGAAGCACTTTCTGCAGAAGTTCAAGGACAACAGCCTTTTATATATGAATTGAAGCTCAAAATCAGAACAAAACTCTCAACACTGGGCCAATTGGCAGCATCATGATAGATGGTGAAGAGATTAATTAATAATTGTTGAAACTTGGTAACACAGACACAGTAATTTGGTAAAATGTTTTACTTTAGTGAATGTTAGCAAGTTTCCATAATAAAGAGAGAAACAATTTGGAGATAATGATAATGAAATACTACTGAAGTGTATTAAGTGACATTAAGCTTACCCACTAGGTATTATGCCATTTTATTACAGTTTTATAATAAAAAAATACCTTTATTAAAGCTAATGAAGGTGTAAGTCATAAATATAATTACTAAAAAATGTAGGGAAATGAAGAAAATTAAGCAACAAAACCCTTCAAACATGTGCTTCAGAGATCTGTGTTCCTGCAGCCATTATCCAGACAGGTCACATGGCTCACTTTGCCACGTGCTCAGTGGAGGGGTGTCTCATTGCTAAAGATTAGAAAGTAAAGATGTCAAGATTTTAACGTTTAAAATTGAGTCAGTCATTAATGTATTGAGTAACAGACCAAAGAAACTAGATATTTTCTGTTTTAAAAACCCAAATCAAACCAAAAACCAAAAACTCTAGGACATATTTATTTCCTTTTAAATTCTTCTTTCCTACATTCTGACTGGGAGTGAGCAAAATATAATTTAGAAAAAAAATCTGTTAGAGCTAATTTCATTTTCACCTACCTGATTATCAAAGTTTGAATCTCTACAAGAAAATAAACCCCCTTCTATCATTTTTAGATGGCAGTTGAAGAATGTTAACATGAATATGTGCATCATATGACTCCAAAACCAAGGCCAAACCCATTACGGAAGCAGATCACTAGACTGTCAGTTTATGGGTTCCTAGTTGAACATGTAGTATTTGTACCACTCTGGAAATTCTCCACATGAAAAATATGGAGAAAAATTTATTCTGGAGAAGCACATCATTGTCCTTAGACATAAGAAGGACTTGGTTCTAGGAAGTAGTTGAAAAAATCATTTGGTTTCCATCAACTCCCAAAAGCATTATCGATTTCTGGGTAACAGGGACAGAGACTTGGTTCCCTTTTTTATAAGATGACGTTAGGTTACACACTGCTGAAGACTTATATTATCCAGTTTCCTATATACAAAACCACCACACAGTCTTTTCTGTTTTTGGAATTGGTTGATACCATAACTGATTTACACAAAACAAAAAACTAAACAATGCCATTGAGTCAACTCTGATTCATAAGACAGGATCCAAATGTCCTATATTATATTGAAGGGTGTTTGATGCCTTTGAATTGTAGTTGTGGCAAAAAATGTTGAATATACCATGGACTTCCAAAAGTACACACAAATATACTTTAAAAGTGCAGCCAAAATGTTCCTTAGATGCAAGAGTCATTTTCTGATATGCTTTAGGCATGTTGTCAGTAGGGGATCTGATAAAGTACTGATGGTTGGGTAAAGGAAAGAGATGAGGACTCTCAGTGAGATGGGTGGACAGTGAACGCAACAATGAATTGAAGCCCAGCAGAGATTGTGAGAATGGTGAAGGATCAGTCTGTGTTTAATTCTATTGTCACTGTTTTTTAAACTCGACCCCACAACACGTAATAACAGAACACAATCTTTACGGAAGTAGACATCTATCTCCTGTGGAGCAGCTCGTGGATTCTAACCTCTGACTTTTTTGGTCAGCATCCCAGTGATTAACCACTGTGCCACCAGCATTCCTTCCCTAGAAAGTTAAGGCTTATAAAATAGACTCAATCCTTCCAAGATACTCTACTGCTTTCATGCTTTCACTAGTCAGTGCACTATTTCTCTCTCCACCCACATTTCTTTTTCTTGAATGTAAAGTCTGGAACCTGAGGAATGGAATAAAAATGGAAAATTTTAAGTAGACTGTGACTAATTTATACATTTCAAACGGATTCATTAATCACTGCATTGAACTAAATTTAACCGAAAGCAGTTAAGTTATCTGTCATTAGACAGTCTGGGGACTTGGAGTTAGAAATTAGAAGTTCTAAAAATAAAGAATAGCCCAATTTCTAAATGACCTAGTGATTGAGGAACTTATAACTCTTCAGGCAACTCCAGGAAAAATATTTGTTTTAGGGGGAAAGAAATAGAGAAAATATCTTTAAATTGGTGATAGAAATTGAAGGAACAGAAATTTTGTATATAATTCATATGATAATTAATTATGCTTGTGAGCTGATGGAAAAGATCCAATTGAGAGAGAGTGTTTGAATAATAAGGAGGAACAAGGAATATTTGTAAAGTAAAATTGCTGAGAAAATATAACAAGAAATTACAGGCAACAGACATGAAGCTGTTGTCTTTACAGAAAAAGGTTTTTCTGGCATAGCTAAGGAAAAAGGGCAGGATGAGCAACAAACAATGCTTTCTGTGAAATAGAACATTATGTGATTTGGACACTTTTGAACACTCTACTACACAAAGGCAGTACTAGAATTACAAATAGTTCTCTTCTTAAGTCTATCTTTAAGCCAAATTTGTTAGTAAGCTAGAACAGATAGATATGATACAAATCTAATATTGAGAAAAGTGCTTTTCTTAATATATAGAATAAAATGTACTTCTATGTATGAGACAATCAAGGAAAAACTTTCAGATACACTGAAACACTTTTATTATAAAAATACTATAGTAAAAACAACAACAATAATATTTTTATGGACATGAAAAGACAGGGTCATGGTAGGCATAGACCAATGTTGCAGTGGTTGATTCCTGTCAAGTTGAACATGACTCACAACTACCCTATGAACAAAAGGCCTGACGCCTTCCTATAACTATCATCATTTATCAAAGTTCATAAAGCTTCCAGAGGCATGTTGTTTAGGAAGTGGAATGCCACTCCTGCTTCCAAATAGTCCAATGGTGATTAATTTTATAAAACATAATGAATGGGAATGATTGTATGAAACACAAAATGAATAAAGAATCGTATGAAACAATATTTATGTTCTTTGTAAGCAAACAAATAGAAAATAAGGTTTTTTAAAAAGTGACACTCATTATTTGTTATTATGAACCATTATGTGTGCCTCAAAGTTTTAATATAAATTTAAGAATTATATGCTCAGTGACACGGACAGTCTGATATGCTGAGGACCTGGGACTTGACAGCTTAACGTCTGTGAACGGACTGGCAGCCTCAAACTCCCAGCAGTGCCCAAGTCCAGCACCCCCACCCCTGCCACCACCACAGCCCCGCACTCCCCGCACATCCTGGTGGCCGTGTCACAGACCTGCACCCCCCAGTGATGCCCTAGGGCCACTAGAGAGTCCTTCATGCAGCAGAGACAGACCAACAGCTGTGGACAGTATGATTTTGAATCAGTACTTTTGTTGGAGCAATTAGTTTTGGAGCTACAGGAACACAAAGCCTCGCTGTGGATCCAGCCATTGCCTAAAGCCACCAATCGAACTGCTGTTGGACTGATCTGGCAGGAGAAAGGCCAGTAGAATCCTGACTGGGTTTTCTTAGGCACCACCATTTGTCTGGGACAGAGTACCCAAGGGTGAGCCCACTGGTGGAAATTTCGCTGACCTCTCTTGGGCTACGCCAGCTGCCCAGGAATGAGTGGGCCAGTGGTAATTTTTCTGAACTTTTATGGACACTGCAGACCAGCCAAAGGCAAGTGGGTTGGTGGGTATCTGACTTTGACTTCTTGGGTCCCATTGGACACAGAAACCTGCTTAGGCAGGGGCCACTGAGTGAAAACCACTGGGTGGGAGACAGATGGCTGATATTTGAATAGGGACCCCAATCATAAGCATACCCAGACACTTGAGGTCTGAATGAGGACCCCAAGTGGTTGATCTTCCCTTGTGATTGACCCACCCCCATGCATACCCCACCCCATTTGGCTCCACACCTGTGCCTACATCTGGGCAATCAATTTGCCTGTGTTCAGGAGCACCTTGACCTGTCTTACCTAACCTACAAGAGACTGCTCTCACAGGCTCTGAACTGACATTTCCCTGGAGTTAGAAGTTCAGAGAAAAACACAGGTGGGATAGCTGCCCAACTGATCTCTAGAGCATTGCCTTCAGATCAAGAACATAGTAATTTCTTGAAGAAAGCAAGCTATTCTGCACACTACACAATCGCAAAACAAGATGTCACCACCAAAGGGTGACATAGTATCAATGGATTTCCTGAAGCCAAAAAGTCTGATAGAACTTTCTGACACAGAATTTAAAAGAACAATGATTGAACATTTTCAATGGATGAAAGACAAACTTGAAGAATTACAGGATACTACAAACAAAACCCAGGAGGAGCTAAAACAAAACAAAACAAAACAAACAAACAAAAAAAAAAACAAACCACAAAACCAATCCAGTACGATGTGGAGAAAACAAACAAGACATTAGCGGCACTGGAAAAACAAGAAACCATGATCCAAAATATGAGGTCCAATGACTGGATACTATAGGAAATAAAAAGTAAAATTAAAAAGTTTCTTGAAACAAATTACAATGAAAACACCACTTACCAAACCTCTGGGAAACAGCCAAAGCAGTAATCAAAGGTCAGTTTATGGCAATAAGGCAAAAGGCAGAAAAAATTGACCATTGATTCTTTAACTCTACATCTCCAACAAATTGTAAAAGAACACGAAGAAAAGCCAACACCCTCTAAAAAACCTGAAATTATAAAAATTAGAGCAGAAATAAATGAAATAGAAAACCGAAAAACAATTGAAACTATCAACAAAACTAGGAGTTGGTTCTTGGAAAAGGTCAATAAAATCGACAAACCATTAGCGAAACTCACAAAAGAAAAGAAGGAGAAGACACAAATAATTTGAATAAGAGATGAATCAGACAACATAACAACAGAACCAACTAAAATAAAAAGGCTAACATTAGAGTTTTATGAAAAACTTAAACAAATATGAAAACCTAGAGGAAATGGACAAATATTTAGAAATGCACAGTCTACCTAAACTGAACACACACTGGAATTTAACATCTGAACAGACCCATTACAAATGAAAAATTGAAAAGGTAATACAACAACTTCCAACAAAAAAAAGTCCTGGACCAGATGGTTTTACAAGTGAATTTTATCAAGCATTCAGAGAAGAACTGTCACCAATTCTACATAAACTATTTCAGGAAATAGAGAAAGATGGAATTTCCCAGATTCATTCTATGAAGCAAACGTATCCTTGATACCAAATCCAGGAAAGGACACCACCAAAAAAGAATATCTCTTATGAACATAGGTGCAAAAATCCTGAATAAAATATTGGCCAATAGAATTCAACGATGCACCAAAGAAATATTTCACCATGACCAAGTGGGATTCATAACAGGGGTGCAAGGATATTTCAACATAAGGAAAACAATTAATGTAATTCATCACATTAACAAAGAAAAAGAACCACATGATCCTATCAATTGAAGCAGAAAAAAGCCTTTGACAAAATCCAACACCCTTTCCTGACTAAAACACTCAACAAAATAGGATTAGAGGGGAATTTTTTCAACATAGTAAAAAGTATTTATGCAAACCTGAGATCCAATATTGTTTTCAATGGAGAGAGGTTAAAGGCATTCCCTTTAAGGACAGGAACTAGGCAAGGATGCTCCTATCACCTCTCTTATTCAATATTGTATTGGAAGTCTTAGCAAAAGCAATAAGACAAGAGAAGGAAATAAGAGGTATCCAAGTTGGAAAGAGGAGGTAAAATTATCTCTCTATGCAGATGATATAATAGTATACTTAGAAAACGCTAAAGACTCGGCAAGAAAACTATTAGACATAGTTGACCAGTTCAGCAAACTAGCAGGATACAAGATCAACACACAAAAATCAGTTTGATTTCTCTACAGTGATAGAGAATACAGAGCCAGAGCTAAGAAAAACAATACCCTTCACACTAGTGAATCACAAGATTAAATACTTGGGAGTAAATCTAACCAGAAGCACGAAGGAACTATTCAAAGAAAATTTCAAAGCATTACTACAAGAAACAAAAAGAAACCTGGAGAAGTGGAAGAATATCCCTTAAGTGGAAGAATATCCCTTGCTCATGGATAGGAAGACTCAATATTGTGAAAATGGCAATACTACCAAAAGCAATTTACACATTTAATGCAATCCCCGTACAAATACCAATCCCATTCTTCAACGAGATGGAAAAGGCAATCTCCAGTTTCATTTGGAATGGAAAGAAGCCCCGAATAAGCAAAGCACTCCTTAAAAATAGAAAAAAAGGTAGGAGGCATTTCACCCCGTGATTTCAGATCCTATTACACTGCCATGGTGGTAAAGACAGCATGGTACTGGTACAATGACAGACACATAGATCAATAGAATAAAATTGAGAACTTGGAAATCAGCCCATCAACCTTTGGTCAACTGATTTTTAACAAGGAGATGAAATCAGTTAGGTGGGTAAATGATAGGCTTTTTACAAAATGTTGTTGGCAAAATTGGAAAACTATCTTCAGAAAACTCAATCAAGATCCACACCTCACTCCGTACACAAAAAACAATTCTAGGTGCATCATGGACTTAGGACTAAAACCAAGGACTATAAACTTCATTAGACAAAAACTTGGAAGAACTGTAGAAGTCCTAATCCACAACATAAACAGTCCTCCAAACATCCTGAAAAATCTACAACCAAGAGAGGATAAAATAGATTAATGGGACCTTCTAAGAATCAAATCCCTCTGCACATTCAAAACCTTCTCCATCAGGGTAGAAAGGGAAGCCACAGACTAGGAAAAAGTATTTGGTAATGACATGTCAGATGAGGGACTTATATCTAGAATTAATAAACTACTTGAACACCACAACACGATAAAGATAAAAAATCCAATTGAAAAATGGTGACAGGATTATGAACAGACACTTCACCAAAGACGACATTCAGAAGGCCAACAAGCAAATGACGAAATGTTCAAAATCACTAGCTCTAAGAGAGATGCAAATCATAACAACTATGAGATATCATCTCACCCCAGTCAGAATAACAAACTTTAACAGAACAGCAAGCACCAAATGCTGTCAAGGTTGTGGAGAAACTGGAAACTTACTATTGGTGGGAGTTAAAATGGTGCAACCACTGTGGAAGGCAGTATGGAGCTTTCTCATAATGTTGCAAATAGAAATACCATTTGACCCAAAAATTCCACTACTGGGAATATACCCAAAAGAGACCATAACTGCCACCCAAGCAGAGATATGCACAGCCATGTTTATCAGAGCTTTGTTCAGGATAGCAAGGAGTTGGAAACAACATAAGTGCCTATCAACAAACGAATGGATAGAGAAGCTGTGGCATATTCACACAATGGAATACTACACTGCACTGAAACTCAAGGAACAAATGCAATATTATTCAAAATAGGTGATCCTGGAGGACGTTATGCTGAGTGAAAACTCTCAGTCACAAAGGGACAAAGACTCCATAGTGCCACTGTTGTAAAACAGGACTGACATTGGGTTTGTGGGAAGACTGAGAAAGAAGGGATAAATAATGTCTACTGCACTGAAACAGATGAGGGAGAAAACTGTTTAAAAGGGATATGTGATTGGGTATTATTGTCCTGACAGAAGTCCAGAAAGAAGGCTGTATAGTGGAGTGGACCTGTGGGAAGGGATTGTAAAATAATGGGAGAACTTTTACTTTTCAAAGAGAAGAGAGAATTGGGAGGGAGGTGTGGGCAGGGAGAAATGTGCAACAATGAATGAATGGAAATCCAAAGTTGCTGTAAACTTTCATTAAAATTAATTAAAAAAATAAAGTTAACTTGTAGATTTAAAAGAGAAAAAAACTACCCAGAAAGATGAAAATGGAAATTAATTTTATTTGCTACATGATAATACCTATAAAATAGGGAGGTTTTTGCTTCTTGTTTTTTAAGTTCAGTTGTTAAACAAATTTCTCCACTAAATTTTTTATGGTTGAATCATTCTATTTTAAACTGTGAAGAAATAACTAAAGAAAAACAATAATTATTACTTTCCGTCTTCTCCATCCAGGAAGGCTAACTAAATTTGACATATAGTAAAATTTTTTTGCTAGTCAATTTGCTCCTTATAAATCAGATTGCTCCTGGATTTGTTTTGCTTCCTTTATCTGTGTTCATGCTTACTGCTAATATGTTGTTAGAACAGTGATATTCTCAATTCAATACCAACCAGTGACTTAATTGTTCTTGCAAGATCCTTATATAGAAAAGTCACAGAGACTCTCACAACTTCTAGTGTTCTTGATCACTTAAAAAACCTTTTTACAGCAGAATTCCATGAGTTTTGGTCTTCTTGTTGTTGTTAGGTACCAGAGTGTCAACTATGACTCCTATGACTCACAGTAACCCTATAAACAATGGCTCTGAGCCGTGCCCTGTCCTGAGCCAGCATTACCATCTCTAACACATGCCCCATTGCCACAGCCACTGTGGCAATCTACTGTTTTCCTCTCATCCATAGTTTCCCTCTCATGTGCTGACCCTCTACCTTTCCAAACCTGATGTGTCTCTTTGAGGACTAATCCCTTCTGGAAACATGCCCAAGATTTATGAGATGGAGATTCAAAATGCTTGCATCTAAGGAGACACTTGATTTCACCATCTCATACATATGTGTGTGTGTTGTTGTCGCTGTTAATTTCTGTTGGGTCATTTATGACTCATAGTGACCCTATGAGCAAAGGCACCGAAACTTGCGCTTTCTTGAATCAATTGTATTGTTGTTGACACACCTGCACCCATTGCCACAGTCACTGTGTTAATCTATTTCATACAGTCTTGTCTTCTGCTGCACTGACCTTCCACCCTTCCAAACAGTCCTTTATCAAGAACTGGCACCTCCTAGCAATATGCTCAAAGTAGGTAACAAAGAATTTAAAAATCCTTGCCTCCAAGGACCAAACTGGTTTCACTCTCTACGAGACAGATCTGCTTTTTCTCTTGATAGTCCATGATATATTCCATACCCTTCTTTGATGCCACAACTCAATGGCATTGATACTCGTTTTGTCATCCTTATTCATTGTCTGGCTTTCAGATGCATTACAAGTAATTGAGAAGAACCATGGCCTACATCATTGCTCTTTAGCTCTCTGGAGAGGTCCCTGACACCAGGCTTTCACAAAGCAACTTGTCTTTTGATTTCCCGACTGCTGGTCCCTAGTTTTGATTGTGAAACCAAGCAACCTGAAATTGTTAACAACCTCAATCTCATCTCCATCCATCATGACACTGCCAGGTAGCCCAGTGGTGAGAATCTTTGCTTTCTTTATGTTGAGATGCAAATCATGTTGAAGATTGCAATCCTTGACCTTCTGCAACAAACACTTCAAGTCCTCCTCATTTTCAGTGAGCAAAGTTATGTCATCTACATAATACAGGTTGTTAATGAGTCTTGCTTCAATCCTGGTGCCACATTCTTCTTCATGGAATTCAGTTGTCCGAACTATCTGTTCTACATATAGATTTAAAAGGTATGGAGAAAGGAAACATCCCTGAGATACGAATTTCTTGATTTTGAACCATGCATTGTTTCCTTGATCTGTTTGGATGATAAATTACTGGTCTAAGTATAGGTTTCGTATGAGCACAATCAAGTGTTCTGGGATTCTCATTCTTCTCAATGCTAGCCACAATTTGTTATGATCCATACAGTAAAAACCCTTTGAATAACTGATAAACCACAAATAGACATCTTTCCTCCCTTTTGATTTCAGTCAATATCCATCTAACCTAAGCAATGATATCCCTATTTCCACAGCCTCTTCTAAACACAGCTTATATTTCTGGCAGTTCTCGGTTGGTATACTGTTCTAGTAATTTTTGGGTAGTCTTCTGCATGATTTTGTGTTTATGTGATCTTAGTGATATTGTATGATAATTTCCACATTCTCTTGGATTGTGTGTTTGGGGAATGGGAATAAATAGAAATCACTTCCAATCAGTTTGCCACATTTCTTGGGACAACCTGGTAAGTACATTATAGAGGCTAGCAATTTCTAAATCCTGTAGTTGATTGTTAGGTTAGGGGCTTCTTCTGATGTAGATGGAGGGCTTATGGACCCAGGAATACCTGATCCGGTGGCAGGTTGTTGGTTCTGACAGTGACAAAAAGCCAGACTGGAAAAGCTCTGTTCATCTGTCAACAACTGGAGGACAAACGGATATAGATTAAGAAAAAAAAAAGTCGAGTTAATAAAAAATTCATACATAGTTGATCCAGGTGGCAATTACAAGGAAGTTTCTGATACCAGATTTCATCATCATGTAGATGGCTACTTTAATCAGATCTCATCAAGGAATTGACTACTTTATAATTACTAGAGAATCACAAACAGGTTGACACAACCTTAATGATCACATATGAATTTTGTATTCCCAAGTATGTTTTTTATTTGTTCATTTTGTGCTGTTCATAGTGAAAATTCTATTGAACACCAGCATTATTTTAATTTGAAGATGTCACATGTTGATACTTACACTAATACTAGTTTGATATTAAGATTAATCTAACCATAATTGCATTTCTGTCTCATTTGCTTTTAGAAGTTAGAGACAGTATTAAAAACTCTGTTTTTAAATGGTTTACTTTGTTATTAATTTTGGCAAGATATGTAAAAAATAAAGAGTCTAATGGTCAAAAAATGCAGGAATTTTGTAAAGTATAACCTCACTTTTGATTTTTGAGGTAGTATGCAGCAGAAAGTTGGACTGTCAGCAAGGAAAACTGAGGACAAAAAGTGAGACTTCCTCTGGCATATATTAGGCAGGTTTTCAAAAGGGCTGTTTCTTAGAGAAAAATATCATGCTTAGAAAAGTGGAAAATAAAAAGTAATAGGAATACCCTCAGCAAAATGTATTATCACAGAGACTGTGGGAATGGGCTTACGCACAACAATACTTGTGAAGATATGGCAGGATCTGGAAAATTTGTTCTGTTGTGTAAAGAGTTGTTATGAGTTGGAGACTACTGAGTGGCACCTAACAACAATAATATAAAATATTTTTATTATGAAATACAGGTACACTTAGAATAATTTGTGGCTATTATTATTGAGGCTATGGTGAAATTACTTCCCATAAGGCAATAGACATAATTTAAGTGACAAGGTCCACTTAGCGTAGTGGTGTAAAATTGTGAAATAGAATTATATTTCATATTTGAATTTGTTGTCTACTGAAAATAAGATATTGTATTTTTGTTTGGAAGACTACATGCAACTCTGAATTTTCCATTAAAATTTTTCTCTTTATAATCACTTGTTATGGAAATTAAAAATTACATTAGAACATAATCCAATAAATGGTGAATTAGTGATGATGCATCTTAAGAAGATACTGACAGATATTTGTTTTTTTATGTCCAAAAATCCTGTCAACACCCACAGTTTTGGCCTATACATGGTCTCTGGGCTGTAGTCAGAGCCATCTGTCTGAGTGGCAAACTGCCTATTCATAAATTGGTTGGACCATTCATCAGGATACAAATGCCAAGGAATAATAACTACAAAAGAGCAAATTATATATTTCTCCAACTGCTGTTGCATCTGTAGGAAATTCACATTAACAGCTATACTGTGATAGAGGATGATGCCATCTAATCTACCCAAAGTAGAGTCCTAGAGAAATGTATGATGGCAACATTTTATGTTACCAAAACTATGAAAACAATTTATATATAAACTGGGACTTAAACGTAACAAGTAGGAATACTTTCCAAAACATACATTCAGAAAAAAATTAAGCATGTAATCATATGTGTACACACACTCACAACTCCTATGGTGACCCTCCATTGTGTCTCTGTAGATCTTTACAGGGGGAATCATCTATCTTCTTCCCAATCAGTGGCTGGTAGGAGCCATGTAGATCAATGCATAATGCACAATACTATCAGAGCTCTACATAAATATTGTTGTGATATTGCTAGATGCTAGAAAGTTAATGATTATTCATAACAATATATCAAAACATAGCTCTATCCTGTTTGAGCAACATAATCTCTGCATTGCCCAAGCTCATTGTTTTAGTTACAGTGCAAATTAATCTATTTGGGTATCTTCTTCTCTTTCACTGACGCTCTACCTTTCTTGGAATGTCTTTTGTTCAACTACTGGCTCATCCTTAAAACAGCACGAAAGTGTATGTGAGATGACCTTTCACCAATATTGCCTCTAATGAGTACCCTGATTCCACTTCCTTTCACCATTGCTTCAAGCATATTCAATACTCTTCATCAACATCACAATTCAAAGGCATTCTTTCTTTTTGATTTTTTCTTATTCATTGTTAAGCTTTCACATACATAAGAAATTATTGAAAATACCATGGCTTGGATCAAACACATTCTATATTTAAACGAGATCCTTATAAAAAGAAGGCATAAAATACACAAAAGAGAACACTCTAGCTATGGAACAATATGGAGTATTTGAAATGCAGATGACTGTATCATAGAGGGGAAAAAGAGAGAAAATAGAAGAGAAATATTTAGATGCAATGAGCAAAAGACATAAACCCATAAGTTCCAGCAGAGTTTAAGCAATATAAATGACACACACACACACACAAACAATACAATTACACATTTCCTGTTCAAATATATAAAATAAAAAAATGTAGAAAATGTCTTGAAAGTCCAAGTCCATTGTCATTTAATTGATTTTGACTAACTATGATCTCATATGTTACAAGGAAAAAAATGTCATATGCCTTATTAGATATTCTTTTGAGTAATAGATTTTGAGCTACTACTCTGGAATGGCCAAGGGTGAATTCATCTTGTCAGTCTTCCAATTAGTGGTTAAGAATGTATCACTTTCTCAACTAATAGACCTCAAATATATCTATAAACTATATTTATAGAGGCAGAATTTCAGGGTCAAATATATATATAGGGAGCTCTGGTGGCCTAATGGTAAGATATTGAACTGTAATCCCAAAGGCACTTTGTTCAAATCTACCAGTTCCTCTCCAGGAGCTATATAGACAATCTCCTCCCATGAGATTTACAGTCTGTGAAAAACCATTGGAGGGTTATCTATGTGTCAGTTCCAATGTGACAGTACACAATAACAACAATAACAAAATGCTGTTAAGCAATGATTGAATTGTTCATGTCCCCAATCATGCCAGTCAGGAGATTAAGGTGCCCATGATCCAGGCTAGAGTCTTCTCAGTTACTTACTACGCATCAAAGAATTGGATTAAAGATGACAGAACAATAATTGACACCTTCGAGCTGTGGTACTAGAAAAGAGTATTGAGTATACCATGGGCTACCAAGAGAACAAACAAATCTATCCTGGAAAAGGTAAAACCACATTGCTCCCTGAAAGCAAGGATTTTGAAGTTCTGTCTTACACACTTGGAGGAGAAGATCATGCTTAGGAGGGTTATGTGACATCACAGGAAAAGAATACCCTGGATGAGACAGATTGACACAGTAACTGAGGTAATATGAGTAGGTGTGTCAGAGACAGACTGGCTGGGCATAGTACAGGTTTCTGAGCTATTGTACATATGAGTCACCGGTGACTTGATGGCACTTATCAAAAGCACAACCATGATTTAATGTGTTCTTTTTTCTTAATTTGCACTGCATATCTTTGCATTCATTTTAAGTATTTACAGACACAAAGACAACTAGAATATTTTCATCCAATAAAATCCACAAATAATGATAAATTATTTTATGAACGTATAAGCATGTTATTAAAATGTAAGAGTTTTAATAATGTCATATCCATTACGGAGAGTCATTGATTTCTCCTTTAAAGAGCTGTAGTATATAGTGTCTTAATTGTTTGAAACATATATCAGAGTGAGTATCAATTGTAAAATAACTGCAAAATAAAATTAAATGAGGAGCAATCAAGATTACAGACTAGTCAGATGCATCATGCTCTAAACAAATATATAATAAAGACCTATGTAACAAAATCAAACAGATATTGATGAACCCTCAGCATCAAATGATAAGTTAAAAAAATTACCACCAATTAGAAGGAAAAACTGAATGTGAGCTGTGAAAAGGGGAGAAACGGAAGAGAAATGTCCTGCTAGCAAACAAGCACAGAGTGGACATTGTGAGACAATGACAGCAGCAATTCTATCTGAAGATCACAGAAAGGCAACATGGCAGAGTTCCCAGTAGAAGATGGAAAAATTGCACAGATAGATCTAGTGTGAAGCATAGTGAGAAGAACATGAACTGGAGCTAATGAGGGAGAGTCCAGGAAAGATAAGAACTTGAAGATCTCAGACTCCATAGAATAGAGAGGTCAGGAAACCTTTCAATGGTGGGTGGGCCCTAATGATTAGAGTGGTTGGGATATATAGAATAATAAGGTTTATGGAACATTAACAGGAGGTCCTCAAAATGAATGGACTCTGGGTAGCACCTCCTTATATTTGTTTGGAGTCAGGTGTAAATTATTGGATATACGTACTGGGAAGCACTCAGACATCTTTGCAAATCACTGTACGTATCTGCTTCCCTGTTTTTACTCATTTGATGATTTCCCCCTATCCTTACTGTCCTGGTCTCTAGATGCCTTAGTATTAATCTCTCTATTCCCTCTCCTTCCATGTTCATATTTATTGAACTATTATTGGTGTAGGTGCTGTTGATTTGAATAGGACTCATGGTGACCCTCTGAACAACAGATCTGAATTCTGTCCTATCCTGTGTAATCTTCATCATTTCTGACCCACTTGAACCCATTGCTACAGTCACTGTGTCAATCTATCATATTAAGGGGGTCTTCCTTTCTTTTACTGATCCTTTACCTTTCCACATGATGTCCTTCTCCAAGGAACAATCTCTCCTAATAACATGCTCAAAGTATGTGATACAAAAGTTTGTCATATTCATCTTCAAGGAACACTCTGGTTGCACTTTCTCCAAGACATATCCACCAAATATTAAAGAGGGATTTTGAAGAGGTCATGTTTGAAATTGACAACTATTTCGTCTCATGTTCAAGAAATTATTGCCACTATAAACACTTCATCTGTCCTCTAACAATAACTAAACATCCTCAATAAAACTAACAGTTCAACTTTATTCCCCCAAATTTGAACTTTAAAGTGTGACGCAGAAAAACAAGGCATTGTACTATAAATATTATTTAAAGTCATAGTATCATAAATATCTACTGGTTTCCTTTACTCTTTTTTTCTAGTTATTTTTTAAGCAAATGTATGTGAAGGTACTTGTTTATAGTGGCAATAATTTCTTGAACAAATTATTCATAAATATTCATATTTAGTCATTATGTTGTTGTTGTTATGTGCCGTCAAGTTGCTTGCGACTCATAGCGACCCTATGTACAACAGACCTAAACTCTGCTCTGTGCTGTGCCAATCGCACTGTCTCTGACACTCCCATCCCAATTATCCCAGTCACTGAATCAATCCACCTCATAGAAGGTCTTCCCCTCCTGTGCCGTCCCTCCACCCTCCCAAGCATGATGTCCTTCTCCAAGGATAGGCCCCTCCTCACAACATGTCCAAAGTAAGTTAGACGGAGCCTCAGAATCCTTGCCTCCAAGGAGCCACCCGGTTTAACCCTATCCAGGACACCTTTTAATTTCCTGCACCTTTTAATTTCCTGGCTACTGATGCCAAGAGTGTTGACTGTGGAGCCAAGCAGACTAAAGCTGTGTACAATCTCAATCTCTTCACCATCCATCCTGATGCTGCCAATTGGTCCAGTGGTGAGAATCTTTGTCTTCTTGACATTGATCCTCAATCCGTATTGGAAGCTGCAGTCCTTGACACTCTGCAGCAGGTGCTTCAGGTCCTCTTCAGTTTTAGCAAGCAGGGTTGTGTCATCTGCATAACACAGATTGTTGATAAATCGCCCACCAATTTTTTTTTTTTTTTTTTTTTAGGAAGGACAACAGCTTTTATTAGCTCCTGGGGAAGCGCATGAGGAGGAGCTGCGCAGGCCCTCCTACCAGCCCCCCTCTGCTCCCTAAGGGGATTGCCTCAGCCCCCAGCCCACCGAGCTAACACTGCGACCGCTCAGGGGTGAAGAACAGGCAGGAGAGCCAGAAACTTTGCACAATTAGTTTGTTTGACAGCAGGTACAAGATGAGGGTCCCCAGCAAGGCTGGTGCCAGTCCTGGGGTTGGGAAGCCACCGGATGAGATCAGCCGGGACTGACTTCGAGGCTTTGTGTTCATTTCGCCCTTGGCCCCTTCTCAATGGGCTTCCCCACGTCCTTACCCCGGAGTTTGAGACCAATGGCTCTCTCGATTTTGCCCAGCACCTGGTTGTTAGGGATGGTCCGCCCACTCTCGTAGTCAGCAATCACTTGCGGTTTCTCATTGATTTTCGTGGCCAGGTCCTTCTGTGTAAGCCCCTTGCTCTGCCGGCCCTGCTGGATCACCTTGCCAACTTCCAGGGTCACCCTGTCGTGGTGCAGCTTTCTCTGTCTCCCGGTCCAAGCTTGGCAGTGTTCTTGGTGACAGAGTGCTGCTTGTTCTGGCCAGCTGCCCATTTCTTGGATGTCTCCACGTCTTCGCCTCTTCTCTGAGCAGCCAAGATGGCCTGCTTGGACTTGGCCTGGGCCGCCGTGGGGCCCTTCTTGCGCAGCACCGTCACCGTGTCCCAGTCGCTCTCGGCCATGGCGGGTCTGGCGCGGTCAGTCGCCCACTCAGTCCGGCGGCTCCGAGGCAGCTGCTGAGACCCGGCGCGGCGTCGCGACGTCTCGCCCACCAAACTTGACCCCACATTTCTCCTCATAGAGCCCAGCCTCCCAGATGATCTGTTCTGCATATAGGTTAAAAAGGTATGGAGATAGGATGCATCCTGGGCGTACGCCCTTCCCAATTTTGAACCATGCAGTGTTCCCTTGCTCTGTTCTCACGACTGCCTTCTGGTCCAAGTATAGGTTTCGCATTAGCACGATTAAGTGTTCTGGTATTCCCATTCTTCTCAGAGTTAATTTTAGTCATTAAGTGGGTGAAAATGGACATAAATAACATTAAACAATATTTTATAAAGTTGAAATTTATTGCACTGCATAATATTCTCCTATAAAACAAAGAAAAGCTTCAAATAAAACTGTGATTGAAGAATATTTAAGTACTCAATATTTTTAGTATAATACTACCTTTTAGGATTTTAAAGACCATTTTTTGAAACTTAGAGAATCAAATGGAAGTTGATGACCTACCTAGACAAACTTAGAGAAAGATGAATAAGGGCAAAACCAAAATATTGAAAAAAGAAATTAGACCATATTGGGAAGACCCAGCTGTAATAATATGCACAGTAACAAATCAAACATACCATCTAGACATTTCCTAAGATCCCTGGTGACCAGTAACGAAGCACTCCGCTGCTAATCTAAAGGTTAGTGGTTCAAACCCACAACTCACTCCACAGGAGAAAGATATTGACAATCTGCTTCCATAAAGATTATCGTTTGCGAAACCATATGGCACAATTTTACTGTTTAAAATGGACTCTGTATATGATTGGAATTGACTTCACAGGCTACACCAACACCAATAAGTTTTACAAAAGGCCTTCGTTCATGCTGTCATATTCTCTGTTAGTTATTTTTTTTTTTGTTAGTAATTTTGTTCTTGTAAGATAATTTGACATAATGGTTTGAAAGTGACTTATTTTCTTGCAATTTTGGCCCATTATGGAAGCAAATTATCTGGCTGTCTGTAGATCCAATGGTTTGTATGATGGGAAACACGTTCCTGTGTGCTATCCTTTCCCTCCTCACCATCTGCCAGAGAACTTGGATTACAGCATATTGTTGGAAAGACTCATGAAAAGATTCACAATTGCTTAAAATGTCACACAAGACTAGTGCACACGACATACATAATACATGGATTATTTAAAACTTTTCTCTCTTTACAACTGATAGTTCTTTATTTTTATTAAAATATCTCTGCTATGTTAAAATACTTTCAAATGGAATTGACTACAATTATGAGATCAAGATACTCTTTTACAAATCTTCATTTAATATTTCTTTTTAAATATTCTAGTCTTTTAAACATCCTAAATTATAGTTTGTAATATACAGTATTTCCTCCAAAGACAAAAGAGTAAATTTGTTACAATTAGAATTTGGCAAGAACCACACAAATAGACCTATATTTCACAGTATTTATCCAATATTACTTCTAGTAGATTCATATTCTTTGTAAAGATGTTTGTATTTTCCTGAATGGGGGGGGGGGGGGAAAGATGATAGATAGATAGATAGATAGATAGATAGATAGATAGATAGATAGAGATAGAGATATAAAGAGTTTAAACAAGCAGGGAAAGAAGCAAAAATGGGGAGAGAGATATGGCAAACCACATGAAGATTGTCCAGAAACAGCAGATGAAAAAGACAAGATCTTTCCAATTCAGCTAACAGAAAGCCTTCCTCAGATTCTGGCACCCTGAAGCTGAGTTCCTTGCCTCCTAAACATGGGAGAACTGCTGCTCAGCTGTCATTTTGTTGCACAGAGGTGGTTTGGGGTTGTTAAGTGTTGTAACTCTTGTCACCAGTATTTCAAATACCAAAAAGATCGCTCATTGTGGACCACATTGCAGTATACCTTTCATGCTAGGACAGACTGGGGAAAAAGGACCTGTTGATCTACTTCATAAAAAAAAAGTGGATGGAGGAAATCTTATGAATAATAGCGGGACATTGACTGATAGATAGCAAGCTGGAAGATGAACCTCTCATACTGAAAGATA
>NW_006399751.1:29269693-29279068 GCF_000299155.1 Elephantulus edwardii | reverse complement strand
CTGCTTCTTCCATGATGCTTTCCACAATATTTGCACATATTAAGGAGTCAATATATTCAATGTTGACTATACTAGATTAATTTTCTTCACTTTTTTATGTCTTTATTTGCAAAGTTTCATCAACTTACTTTATAAAAAAGAAAAGAGAATTATTACCCCCCCATTAAGGAGGTACTCTAAAAAGAAAACAGATAATTTTAGTTAAAAACTAAAAATAGGTTCCAAATTTTCAACATAAAGTTTCTATTTAAAAAACAAACCATACTTGCCTTTAATATGTAAATTTGCATTCATCTTGAAATGATTGAACCAACACCTACTGTTAACAAATGTTTCAATACAATCACCTTCATTTGCTGCACATTCCTATTTTAAATAGTTGAGAAGGGTTCATTCATGCCTTTTCTTACACTAAAATAAGATTCAATAATAATTGTACACATTTGTTCTAATTTATTTATAAATTCTTACATACAAAAATAGGTGGCTCTAATGGCCTAGTGATGAGAATCTGTGCTGCAATCTGAAGATACGAGGTTCAAATCTACTAGCTGCTCCAAGGGAGAAGGAGGGCAAACTCCTTCCGTGTGATTACTGCCTCTGAAAGTCCATTAAAGGGTCAAATAGAAGTCAATTCTAACTGGATAGTACACAACAGTAAACAACAACAAAGATAGGAATGGATCTCATTCATAATTGGGCCTGCCTATAATACACTATTGTGGCTTTAACATTTTATAATCTATGAAAATCCTCCAGCCTTCCCCTCTCACTCCATCTCTAAATAAAATTTGTCTGATTCAAAACACAGAAACTTTATTTTGACACCAATATGTGATTGTTATTTGCCCTCAAGTCCCAGAGATTTTTCAGAGGCTGTAAATAACACATGGTAAATTCAATAATCTCTTCCAACACCAAAATTCAAAGGCTTCATCTCTTCTTCCACCATCTTTAGTCATTGTTCAATTTTCAATAGTATGTTGTTATTGTTGCTATGTATCGTCTAGTCACCTGTGACTCATAGCGACTTTATGTAGAACAGCCCAACACCCTGCTCTGTCCTGTGCCAATCTTATTGTCTCTGATAGGAAGCAAATGAAAGTACTGTGGCTTAGATAAGTTGCACTTTAGTCTTTCACATAACATTGTTGGTTTTTAGCCCTTTGGAAAGGTTCTTGATGGAAAATTTTCCAATGCAACAGATCTTTTTTTATTTCTCAACTTCTATTGCCATGGGTATTGTGGATCCAAGTAAACTACTATAAACTCTTACAAAAAGTTTAAATATCAACTACATTCTCTAATTCCTTTCCAGGCTTCGAGAACAATCAGAGTAGAAAATCTATTGTGAGTTGGTATTGATTTGACTACCACTTAGAGAAACTTTTCTTTTTAGTCAACACAACAGATAAAAAAAAGACTTCTGTTTATTTTAGTCAATAATACAAAAGAAAACATTTTTTATGATATTCTCTGCTTTTAACTATATTTTGTAACTATGATTTCTTCCTAGATTACCATTGATTCTTTCTAACATTTCTTCATGAAATTGTACAATATTGACTTATTTTTTGGTAGAGTGGTTCTTTGTATTCTTTCAATCTTATTTTGATATTTTTTGTGTAACTGTTTTACCTATAGAAAACTGTCAATTAAAAATTTAATATTATTCTAAAAAATTATTACGCTTGAGATGCATTGAACCTGTTTTTCCTTTTCCTTTAGGTTCTCTCCATTCCAGGGCAAATTCCATAGAGGTCAATAAAAAGATTGGAAGTAAAGAAAAAATGAAATAGAATAAGAAACTTGCTTTTGAATGAAGAGAATCTAAAGCAAAAGAAAAAACATACTTAGCCCATCTCAAGATAAAAGAATTTAAGGGGGAAGGGAAATAAAACAGTGACTTTATACACGGACCTCATCTGATGGAATGCACAGGAATCAGAGTGACTACATCTATGGAAAAAAAATCATTGGAGAATCTCAATATCAACAGTCAAAATAAAGCCAGTTGCTGATTATGAAACAAACTATCATGTGCAAGATCCACTAGTCATGTGCAAGTTAAAACTGAAGCCGAAGAAAATTAAAACAGGTCAACAAGAACCAAAATTCAACCTTACATCTATCCCATTGGAACTTTGAAATCACCTTAAGAACAGGTTTGAGGCATTGAACACCAATTATCAAAGACCCAGGGAGCTGTGGGATGAAAGAAAGGATAACAATCATGAAGAAAAGTAAAGATCATTGCAAAGATGGGGGCGGGGGGGGGGAATCAAAATGGATGTCAAAAGAGACTCTGAAATTTTAACTAGAACACTGAGAAGCCAAAACAAAGGGAAGAGATGTTAAAAGAAGAGAGCTGAAGTGAAGATTCCAAAGTACAGCTTGAGAAGAAAAAGCATAGAATTATAACAGAATGTATGAAGAGCTGCAGTTGGAGAATAAGAAAGGAAGAACCTTTTCTCCATTTTTCAAGCTGAAAACATTAAAAAACAAGTTCAAGCCTACAGTTGCAACACTGAGTGATGCTGTAAGCAAAATCTTGAATGATTCAGGAAGCATTTAAAGAAGATGGAAGGAATACACAGTCACTAAACCCGAAAGAACTGGTCAACACTGAAATATTTCAGAAAGTACCATTTGATCAGAGCCAATGGCAAAAAGGAAGGACTCAGGAGGCAATGGGACACCAATTGACACATTTTACCTGGCAGATCCAGTCCTGCAGGTGCTCAGCAGTCTGTATCAAGAAATCTGGAAGACCATTGCCTGGAAGATTGACTAGAAGAGATCCATATTTGTTCCCATTCCCAAGAAAAGTGATGCAACAGAATGTAGAACTTATCAAACAATATCATTACTATCACATGTATGCAAAATACTGCTGAAAATTGATTATTCAAAAATTGCTGATATATTTGCAGAGAACTTCTAGATGTTCAAGCTGAGTTCTGAAGAAAGGATGGCACCAGCAATTTCGTTACTGATGCCGGGTGGACATGTACTTGTGTTTTATTGATGTTACAAAGGCATTTAGCTATATGAATCATAACAAATTATGGCTAACTTTGAAAATAAGTGGAACCCCGTTTTTGCTTATCCAAAACCTGTATTTAGACCAAGAAGCTGTTGCCCAAACAGAGCAAGGAAACACAGGACAGTTTAAAATTAAGAAAAGTATGCATCAAGGTTGTGTCCTTTCTCCATACTTAATCTGATTGTTGAGCAAATCATTCCAGAAGCTAGACACTATGAAGAAAAATGTGGTAACAATATCAGAGGAAGACTTATCAACAAACTACATTGTTATTGTTGTTGTTGATTACCTTCAAGTTGAGCACGACTCATAGTGACCCTAAGAACAAAAGGCCTAACATCCCTCTAAAACTATCAACATTTACCAAAGATATTTAGAAAGTGGATACGACTTCTGCTTCCAAACTTGTGCTAGTAGGTTATTGTTTTTATTTGCCATTGAGTCACCTGTGATGTATAGCAACCCTATGGAAAGCACCTTGAACATTTTCCTGTCCTGAGCCGGTCTCACTAACTCTGACACACCAAACCCCATCACCCGAGTTACTGTATCAATCCATCTTATCTGGGGTCTCCCTCTCCTGTGCTGTCCATCTACACTTCCGAGTATTATGTCCTTCTCCAAGGACTGATCTCTCCTGAACACATGCCCAAAGTAAGTAAAGCAAAGCTTCAAAATCCTAGCCTTCAAAGAGAGACTTGGTTTCACCCTCTCCAAGATAGACCTATTTGTTTTCTTGGCAGTCTATGGTGTGTTCAAGACTCTTTTCTGGCACCAGAACTCGAAGGCATCTATTCTTCTATCATTCTTAGTCATTGTCCAACTCTCTGAAGCATAACAAGTCATTGAGAAAACCATAGCCTGGATTATGTGCATCTTTGTGATTAAACTGACATCATTGCTCTTCAGCACTCTGGAGAAGTCTGTGATAGCAGATTTTCCCAATGCAATTTATCTTTTGATTTCCTGACTGCTGGTGTTCAGAGTGATGATTGTGGATCGAAGCAAGGTGTAATTGTTAACAACCTCAATCTCTTCTCCATCTAATATGGTGATGCCAATTGGCCCAGTGGTGAGAATCTTTGTCTTCTTGATGTTGAGCTTCAATCCACACTGAAGATTACAGTCCTCGACCTTTTGCAACAAGTGCTTCAGGTCCTCCTCGGTTTCAGTAAACAAGATTATAACATCTGCATATCATAGATTGTTAATGAGTCATCCTCCACTCCTGATACCATACGCCTCCTCATAAAGCCCTGCCTCTTGAATGATCTGTTCTGCATACAGATTGAAAAGGTACAGGGACAGGATACATCCCTGACACACTCCTATCCTGATTTTGAACCATTCAGTGTTTCCTTGTTCTGTTCTGAGGACTGTATAAGCAGAATCAAGTACTCTCAGATTCCCATTTTCCTCAAGGTTAGCCACAATTCATTGTGATCCACACAGTCAAATGCCTTTGCATTGTCAATGAAACACAGATAGACATTCTTCTGGTACTCTCTGCCTTCTGCCAAGATCCATCTGTCATTCGACAACCTCGTCTAAAACCAGTCTGTATTTCTGGTAGTTCTCTGTCAATGTATTGTTCAAGTCTTTTCTGGATGATTTTCAGCAGGTTTTTGCTAATGTGTGATATTAAATATTGTTCAATAATTTCCACACACTGTCAGGTCACCTTTTTTTGCAGTGGGAATAAATATGGATCTCTTCCAGTCAGTTGACCAAATAGTTTTTAATCTGGATTTCTTGGCACAACTTGGTGAGCACATGCAGGACAGCCTCTGCTTACTGAAATACATCAATTGGTATTCCATCAATGCCTGGGGTCCTTTTTCTTTCCCCCCACATCCTTCAGAGCAGCCTGCACTTCCTCCGTCATCACCATTGCCTCATGTTCATATGTTGTTTCTTGAAATTCTTATGTGTCAAACAACTCTTTTTGATACAATGACTCTGTATTCTTTCCATCTGCTTTTAACGGTTCTTGAATCATTTGATATCTTGCCCATAGCATCCTTAAGCTTTGAAACTCATGGCTTATACAGGTAAAATAGCCTTGTTTGTTGAAGGTAATGAGGACTTAACGTGCTTGCTACAGAAAATCAAAGTCTTCATTATGGAGTACATCTCAACTTTGAGAAAACAAAAATCCACATTACTGGACCTGTAAACAACTTCAAGATAGACGAAGAAAATTTGAAATTGTCAACAATTTAGACTACCTTGATATACAATCAACATCCTTGGTATAGCAGTCAAGCGATCAGCATTGCATTGGGAAAATCTGCTGTAAGGGTCCTCTCCAAACTACTGAGGAGCAATGATGTCAATTTGAAGACAAATATTCACCTGATTCAGGTCATGGTCTTTTCAATCACTTGCAATGGTGGACAATGAATAAGGATGGCATAATTTATACCTCTGAGCTGTGGTTTGGAAAATAGTACTGAGAATAGTATTCCATGTACTGTCAAAAGAACAAACATATCTATTATGAGGAAAGTAGAGCTAGAGTGCTCCTTTGAGGCAAGGATGGTGAAACTTTGTTTCACATGTTTGAGCATATTGCTAGAAAATGTTATTCCTTGGGAAGGGACATCATGATTGGAAAGGTGGATGGTCAGAGAAAATGAAGAAGACCTTCAAACAGATGAAATGACACAGTAACAGCAGTAATGGACTTAAGTATGTCAGAGATGATGAAGATGGCACAGGACAAGACAAGGTTTACTGTGTCATTATGCATCCTACTCAACTTGACATCACCTTAAAACAACATCTTTCTTCAAGTACAATGCCCCTGATTCCATCTCATCATTCTTCTGCTATTCAGCCACATGTACTCAAAGCTTTAAATTTAACCTTGAGATGATCTTTAAATTCAGTTAGAATAAACTCAAGGTCCTGTATTGACTCTATGATCTGTTTTGTTTTTCTTAAGCTTCAGTTTGAATTTGCATGTGATCTGTAGAAAATAAAACCAAACAAACAAAAAATAGTATATTGATGAGTCTTCCTCAAATCCTGATGCTACAGTCTTCTTCATGTAGTTCAGATTCTCTAATTACTTGCTCAACCTACAGATTGATGAGGTATGGAGAAAGGATACAACCCTGATGCTCACTGTTCCTGATTTTAAATCACATAGCATTCCCTTGTTCCATTTGGACAACTCGTTTTTAATTTAGGTACAGATTTTTCAGGAGCACAATTAAGTGTTCTGAGATTACCATTTGTGGTGTTATGGATTTATTATTCAAAACGGCTTTCCTAGCCATTGACTTTGACATTCCCGTATGGATGGGAATTGAGTAGATTCAGTAGAAAAAATTTTCAATCTCACCACCAGCAAAAAAGAAGCAGAACATGCAGGATGAGTATCTTTCAGGAACAAAGATTCTTGCAAGATGCTGACTGGGGACTAAAGGAGCTAAAACCTAGAATAAGAGACCCAAGATAAAAAAGAGCTGAGTTTGGAACTGCTACCTCATGGAACCAGAGCTGAAAGACTTTGCCTATGATTGTTGAAGGTTTGGGAGGGATAGTCATAATTGGCACAACTGAGCTTTGTAACACTAGGCTAAAGCCACGAGCCCCAAGGCTGAGGGGCCAGTAAACAAATTTGGAAGCTGTCCTGACTGAATGATTGTATCTTCTAGCAAGCTTAATTATAGCCTTTTGACTTCCTTAATGTTTATATACAGTCTGTTATTGTAATGGATTTTGAATTTATTAAAGCAGTTATATGGGTGTCAGATGAGTAGAAAGAGGTAGAGGAGTGGAAGGGCGTCAGATTTCATAATTAATTTTGTGTTGTGAATATTGATGGGGGCAACTGTCCCTTTTTGAATTAATGGAGATCAATCATGGCTAGTTCATGCATCCCTTGCTTTTTTTATACCGTTCTTCTAAATGATCCACACAGTTTAATGTTTTTGCATAGTCAAAAGAACACAAGTAAAATATCTTACTAATATTTTATGGTTTCAACCAAGATCCACCTGACATTAGCAATGGCAGTCTTTGTGTCAAGACCTCTTCTGAATACTGCTTGAATCTCTAGAGTTTCAGAATTTATAGAATTTCAGAAGTGGTACAAATGATCAATTTCTTCCTCTTCAGTTTTAGTAATTGATGTATATAGTTGTACAATATTTTTATTAATAGATCTTTCCTGTATGTACATATTATTCCATTGCCTTCCACACAGTATTTCAAACATATCTTAAAATCTTCTTTATGACACTGCATGTAATACCATTCTTCTTTAACTTGTCATTCCTTTCATAGTAGTTTACATAGTAGTTTACCTGATTCAAAACAGTTGATACCAATGCATTTCAACTGACTAATGCCTAAGGTAATATTTTTTTATACATTCAAGTTAATTTACAACAACTTCTCGTATCCCTAGATTCTTGCTTTTTCTTCTTCTTCTTACAATTATTAGCAGTTATTTCTCCTCATTTTTAGTTTTTCCAAATTAACAAAATAAAGGTCTTTCATTGTGTTAAAGCTTTACATCATTTGAATTTTTAAAGAATACTCTGCTTGAAGAATCCTTTCTCAAACATATTTTTAGTGTCTTCCAATCTAAGAGGTTGAACTTCTGACTCTCCATTGATAATGGTCTGCTACTGGTTTTTGAGGGCCCATTGCTGAGATGTAGGTGTCCATTCACGCTTCTTACTCTTATTGTTATACTATCTTACTCTAGAAACTCTACTGAAACCTGTCCAGCATAGGTAACCCTGCTGATATTTGAGATTCTGGTGTCAGAATCCCAGCATCACAGCAACACACAGGCCACTGTAGTATAATGCGCTGACCGAGAAGTAGTGAGTAGAAAATCTATGTTCATGTAAATGTTTCTCTTAAATTTCTCACATATTTCTAGAAAGTAAAACTGGATTTATGAGAAATTTAAAGGATAGTTTTGTTAGGTGCTGGTGTTGTTGTGTACTATTGAGTCAGAACTGACCCATTGCCGACCCTCCAGCAAGTTGTCAGAGGCAGTTAATTTCATAGGAAGAGATTACCTATCCTTCTCCCACTGAGCAGCCGGTAGATTCAAATCATGTGCCTTAAGGATTGCAGCCCAGATTCTCGCCACTGGGCCACCAAGTTTAATAACTCTGCATCTCAAATAGACACGAATAGAAATCAAATAAAATAATATGTAAAGGAGGTTAGCTCTTAGATCAATTTTTAAGGGTATACAATTTTTCATTTTTAACTCATTTTTAAAAGATTATGATATTTCTCTTTTAAAATAGATTGTCTTATTTCATGTTTATTTTTGATGATAAAAATGGATCCAGCTATCATTCATGTTAGCTGCTAACTAATAAGACACAATTTATTTTAACCAAGTAAAATTAAATGAATGAAAAAGACTTTATATCTAGCACCAAACACTGTACAAATGTTTAAATTAAAAAAAATTGTATCAAACATTGTACAAATTATAGAGTTTTTTATATCCTTATTCAATTATCTTAGTAATGTTATTAGAGGAATGTGCTTTATGAAACCTGAAAGAAAATTAAATATTAGAATTTTATGTATCAATAAAGAAACTGATTTTTAAAAATCAGACACAAATGTGACATACTAGCTCTAAAGCAAATGAAATTCCCACGAGGGGCTTTTCCTCAAGCCACGACAGGTTTGAAGGTCATTGTTGCTAGCTGGTTGGCTAGATTTCAACTCCATTTAAGCCCCAATCAGTGATTTGAAACTGACCCACACAGATGGGCAACCATGTGGTACCCCACTGCATATTAATTAGAAGACCCTATTCTATGAAGGAACAGATCAGTAGTTTAAAAAGTGATTGTGTGAGAACAAAGTAGAAAAGCTTGAGAGGTGTGCCAAACAATTTAGAGATGAGTTGCATATTGACTTTTCACTCTTTCATGTCTTTTTACCTCTAGGGAATCTAGATTGTATGTAAGTAATTTTAATGCATAAAAGGAAGCAATCAAGGAATATGTATCCAGTTCAAAAGATTGATAGATATTTTAGCTTATTAAATGCAAGATATCTTAATTTTCTATTTATCAGAGAATATAGACAGAGAATATATCATAAGCAATATAGCTATTGTATATATTAATATAGTTATTTATTTTTGCAACTGATATCTTCTTTATGCTTTTGGAGTATGGAAAACTGTAAGTATAACACAACCAAACAATTATATATGATTTTGAACACATCTACGCTGTCTTCTAAAACAATGTATCATATATTATTTAATCACAGATATCTAAAAGTTAATATTGTTTTCTAATTAAAAATGCCCATATACATGAAAACCA
>NW_006399751.1:29267273-29269593 GCF_000299155.1 Elephantulus edwardii | reverse complement strand
TTTATTCTAATAAAGTGTTTTATGCCTTCCCGAGATTAACTTCTAAGAAAATAGAAAAAAATTATATCCAGTTCAATGTCCCCCATCCCAATAAAGTAAATAAAAAAAATGCTGATAATGCTTTAAAATATGACTGTTGTTATTATTAAGTACACTGTCAATTCTGACTCATGGCAACACTATATGTTGATGTTAGATGCAATAGAGTTAATTCAGAACAATAACAGGCCTATAAAAAGTAGATCAAAATCCTGTTTTATCCTCACAATCTTTGCCATACTCAAGAAAATGATTTCAATCACTATCAATACATCTGGTTTGGGGTATTACTTTCCTTTGTTAAGCCTCTAATTTTCAAAACATTGTCAAGCAACTAGTCCCTATTTATAACATACCCAAAGTATGTGATGCTACGTTTCATCATTCTTGCCCCTAATAAGTGTTTTGGCTATACTTCTTCCAAGAAACAATTCTTGGCAACACCCTTCACCAATACCAGAACTTAAAGGCATATATTCGTTGTCAACTTTCACTTGTATAAGAAACATTTGAAAATACTTTCGTTTGAGTCAGGCACATTTTATACTAATTTCTTTGCTCGTTAGGACTTCAAAGAGGTCTTTAATAGCAATTTTGTCCAATGCAATACATCTTTTGATGTCACAACTGCTGATTTCAAGGGTCTTGATTATAGAGCCAAATGGAATAAAATTGTTAACAGCATAACGTTTCCTCCATTTATTATGATGTGGCCTATGGATCCAGTTATGAGGGTTTCTGGTTTTGAAGATGTAACATATCACACATGAATGAAGGAAAGTGTTATTAAAAATAAAGGAAAAAAGAATTTTTTTAAAAAAATGCATGTCCGAAGAGATACTGAATGATGAACCTCTTAAATGTAGAGAAAGTAAAGTAAAAGGAAGACATGATCAAATAAGAGAGCTAAGCAGGTAATTTCAAAGGGCAGCTCAAAAATACAAACCAAAGTGTCATAAGAAAATGACAATAACCTGGAGTTGGAAAAAGAAGAACCTTCTCTACATTTCTCTAAAATGAGATTGAGGAAGGAGTGGTTGTAGGAAAGTATGGTCTTGACAATTGAAATGCGTCTGGATATTTAAAATTTGTATGCTCAATGACTTATTCAAAGAAAATATATTTTTTAAAAAAACTCAAAAGTCATTTTTGCATATGGACCTCATGGACTACACAGGACTCATTTTTTTTTTTTTTATTGATTACATACGTGGTAAGAATCATTAGAGAAGCTCAATATTAGCAGGTCAGGTGATGATGGTGGAATAGACTATCAGTTACTCATGTGAAGGTTAAATTGAGGCTAAAAAACTTAAAACAAGTTCACAAGCACCAAAATATGACTGTAAGCCTATTCCACCTCCATTTAAAAATCACATTCAGAATAGTTTGAGGTATTGATCATTAATGAGCAAAGACCAAATGAGTTATGGGATGAAATAAAAGATTATCCAATAATGATGGAGGAAGAAGTTCATGCTATACTGATAGCACTAGCAAAAAAATATAGCCCCAGAAATGGCTGGAATACTAATTGACATATTTCAAATAACAGATGCAGCACTGGATATGCTGACCAGTCTATACCAGGACATGTAAAGGATGGCAGCTTTGCCACAGGACTAAAAGAGATCCATATCTGTTCTTATTCCCAGGAAGAGTCTCCAACAGAATGTGGCAGTTACTGAAAATTATCATTACTATCACAGGCAAGTGAAATATTGCTGAAGATTATCCAAAAATGACTGGAACAACACATTAATAGGAAACTGCCAGAAGTTCAAGTTGGGTTTAGACAAGATCAGGGTACGAGAAATATCATTGCTTATGTCAGATGGATCCTGGATGAAAAATAAAGAATACCAGAAGAATATCTAGTTTTGTGTTATTGACCATGTGCAAGCTTTGGACTATGTGAATCATAACAAACCATAGTCAACATTGAGAAGAATGAGAATCCCAGAACCCTTATGCATGCTCATAGAAAATCTATAATTAGACCAAGAAGTTGTTCAAACAATGCAAAGGAAAACAGCATAGCTTAAAATCAGGAAAGATGTGTGTCAGAGTTGCTTCCTTTCTTCATGCCTATACATTCTGCATGCTGGACACATCATTCAAGAACCTAGCTCTAGGGGGAAAAGTGTCATAAGGATAGAAGAAAGAATCATTAACAACCTATGTGATGCAGATTACACAATCCAAGGGAAAATGTGCAACAATGAATGAATGGAAAAAATTAAATGGGAATATGCTGTATATATGTATATTATATGTATGT
>NW_006399751.1:29263030-29263614 GCF_000299155.1 Elephantulus edwardii | reverse complement strand
AGTCAGAGCCGAGCCTCTGTTTTGACCTTTCTGCCAGAACGGATGTCGCGTGCTTTTGGTGTCTCCAATTACCTGAGAAAATAGGGTGGGTCTGCGGGGTCTGCTGGCTGTCCTGTGAGGTGCCCAACTTCAGCTAGTCAGATACATCTTGGAAAAAGAGCAGCCAGAGTGCTCCTTTGAGGCAAGGATGGTGAAGTTTCATCTTACATACTTTGAGCATCTTGCTGGGAGAGAATATTCTTTGCAGAAACGGACATGATGCTAGGAAAGGTGGAGAGTCAGTGAAAGAAAGGGAGAACCTCAATCAGATGGATTGAGACAGTGACAACAGCAATGAGTCGAAGTGGGTTATAGAACAGAGTTCAGAACTGTTGGTTGTAGCACTGTTATGAGTCACACTAGACTCAAGGGCACCTAACAACCACCACCACAACATATGTGTGTGTTTATGTCAAGAAGACAAAGATTCTTCTCATCACTGGACCAATTGGCAGCATCACGATGGATGGTGAAGAGATTGAGATTGTACACAGCTTTAGTTTGCTGGGCTCCACAGTCAACACTCTTGGCACCAGTAGCCAGGA
>NW_006399751.1:29257268-29262740 GCF_000299155.1 Elephantulus edwardii | reverse complement strand
AGAGAGGGACATCATGCTTGGGAGGGTGGAGGGACGGCGTAGGAGGGGAAGGCCCTCTATGAGGTGGATTGATACAGTGACTGGGATAATCGGGATGGGAGTGTCAGAGACAGTGCGATTGGCACAGGACAGAGCAGAGTTTAGGGGCTGTTGTACATAGGGTCGCTATGAGTCACAAGTGACTCGATGGTTCACAACAACAACAACAACAACAACGTGTCGTTGCCACAGAGCACCTGGTGAATTTGAACTGTGTGCCTTGGGGTTGGCAGTGCAACTCCTTATCGCTAAGCCATTATTTATTTGAGTGTGTACAAACATACGAATATATCATGAAAGTCATGAGAATTATTAAAATTGGGAAAGGCTGACAATACCAAAGGTATTAGGGAGCTCTGGTGGCCTGGTGGCAAGAAGCTGCACTGCAAATCCTGAAGGCACACAGTTCAAGTCCACCAGTTGTTCCACGGGAGAAGGACGGGCAATCTCCTCCTATGTAATTAACTGCCTCTAAAAATCCACCAGAGGGTCAGCTATGAGTCTGTTTGGACTCAATAATACAAAACATTAGCAAAAATGTGGAACAATTATATCTCATACAACATGCAGATTTCATGAAATAAAAAGAAATGGCACATTCACATCACAAAACAGTTTGACTGATCTCTATTACATGAGACATAACATATGAATCAGCATTCCACTTGTTGGTTGTTACAGAAATGAAAACCCAGACTCCCAGGAGAGATTGTTCTCAATATTTATAGGCACTTCAAAATTCATACAATTCAAATCTACCAACTGGCAAACGGTAAACAAATTATAACAAATCATTTCATAAAATATCATTCTGCAAATAAATCAGTTACTGATGCACACAAAACAGATTAGACACAAAAAAGAAGCTTGCCAAGTAAAAGAAACTCAACACACAAGTTATTTACATTATAATTCTATGTTTGAAAAAATAAAAAATCTACGATGACAGAAAGATTATCAGGGTTTCCCCCACCCCCTTGGAAATTAAAACTAGGTGTAAATTGACTGCAAAAGGGTATATTTTTTTCCTTTTTTAAGAGTTAGGTATATTTTAATATTTTATATAGGGGGTCTTGGGTGTCTACAAATGTCAACATTAACTAGGTTGAAATTCTTACATTTCATTTCAAATAAATTAATTTTTTAAAAGTTGATTTTAAAAAAATAACAAGAAATACTGGCAAAAAAGAAATAAAATAGATGGCAAAAATGTAAAAAATATTAGCTTTTAAAGATAAAATGTTATTACTCAGTATTAATGTATTATATGCTATTGAGCCAGAACCAGCTCATGGTCAGCAAAAGAAAGGAAGGCCCTCAGCAGGACGGGTTAACATGATGACTGTAAAAATGGGTTTGAGATTCAGAGACAGTGAGCGTGGTGCAGGATAGGGCAGGATTCAAATCCGTTGTTCGTAGGGTCACTGTGAGTTGAAGTTGATTCGATTGAAAAATGTTTATTCCTTTAAGCCATCGTATTTTACTCAGTATGTAGATTAATAATCTATTAATATGGTAATATTTATCCAATCAAATCTTTACGATTTCTATATACTAGAAAGGTACTGCTTTGAATATAAGGAGTTTAATTACATAAACTTTTTAATACCTTTAGTAGAAATGATTGATTGCCTGATTGTTTTATGGATATTATGTATATGCATACAAACTATTAATTGACATTTATAATTATACATTTCTTAAAGGATGATAGTTTTAATAATGATATACTCTTAACACTTATAAAATTTCTTCTTGTAACATTTCTTATAATATATTACTTGCCAATATTATCTTAAATAAATTGCTTATTTTTTATTTATTTCAGGAATATTATTTTTTAAACAGTAGTGCATTTTCGGGCTTTCTTTCCCCATTTTAAGTAGTCAAAAATATATTGAATTATTTAAGGAGTTTAGGAAGTAATGAAATAAAGAATCATAAAAACAACTATAGTAGAGCTCTGATGGCATACTGGTAAGGAGCTGCACTGTCAACCCAAAGGCACATGGTTTGAATTCACCAGCTGCTTCACAGGAGACAGGTGGACAATCTTCTTCTATGTAACTTAATGTCTCTGGAAAACTTGTTGGAGAGTCAGCTATGAGTGGATTCTGACTTGACTGTACACAACAACAAGAACAAAGACAAAACATTTTAAGAGAGGTGTCCTTGGTGATATTCTCTTTGAGAAATGATTTTGCCCATTTTACTATCTTTATTATTTTTATTAATTAAAATATGTATCTACTCTATCATGATCTAGTCATATGGATTTTGATAAATTATTATCATTGGTATATAATATTGAGTTTAACTGAAATGCAAATTTCAAAGGTGTTATCTTTTTTTACATTAACAAAGAGATATCTTAGAAATATGAATAGTCGTATTATTATGATTATGTCAGAAAAAAATTAATAGAGATATTCCAAACTTTTTTTAGTTTTAATTTGCCAGTCGAATAAAACTTTCAAAAATAAAAAAAAAACAAAGTGAAATACATAGTCTTTTTTTCCCTCATCCTACATATGTCCTTTTAAAATAGAAGCCCTGCTTTCACAAGAGTGTCATCAATCTCTTCATAATGTTCATAACAATAATCTTCAAAGAACATAGGCCAGTTGCTATGTGTATATAGGATACCATCTGTGCATATTCGTAGTATCCCCAGACAAAGAATTTTAGGAGAAATTTTTAAAGCCTAGAAAAAGCACGTGGCTACTGTGACACAGTGACATAGTGACACAATACAGTTTTGACCTTGCATGTGGAGAGATTAGTCATTTTTACTAACCCAGTCTAACAAATTACAATGTATTCAATGCCCCTTTATGGCAGCTTGCTTTTCCCTCAGAGGCAAGAGATAATTGGACTCATGGAGTTGTCCAGATGCCTATCCTTTCCTTTTTGCAAATAAAGTTCATAGTTAATTCTTATGTTTATAGAGTTGATGCTGAAAAGTTGGGTGGATGTAAAGGGATATATGCAAATTTATATAGAAGAAAACAAGCATTTGCATCTGTGTCTGTCAGAAACAGTTTGGCTTTATTCCCAAATATTAATAAAACTCATTATCTTTTTCTGGCACTGTTCTAAGTACTGAGACTTAGAAATATTTTGTGTCTTTGACAAGCAAATATATAAGTAAATGAAGCAATTTGGGAATCAGTACTCTTATACAAATGGTTTCAAAATTATGATAAAATAGTATAGATAGAACACAGGGAGCTATTAAAGATACCCTGAAACGTGAGTGTTTTGATAATGGGTATTTGTAGACTCTCAAAAATTGACTAAAAGATAATCAGATGCACATTAAAAACAATTTATGCATGGTAATTTTAGCATACCAAGTTGAAGAGTTATTATAAAATGTACAGCAACAACATTGACAGTGTGTGGAAGACTGAGTCTGATCACATTGAAATCTACAAAGGGAAGTGTCCCTATTGAAATAATTTACAATATCAAGTAACTAAAAGTCATATATGCCCACCCCTCTCCTTCTTCACCTACTTCTACTAATTACTGGGTCCAAAATTCATTGACAATGACTCAGACTTGACTTTACTCACAATTGTGAGTTATTGAAGACGTAGGTTAGGGGGTGGGAAAGGCAAAGGATACCACACAGGGAACGTTGAAGTTTTAGTGAGCAGCAGTCCCAATCCAGGTTAACAACATGACACAATTTCTTATTTAGTTCAAACAATTTCTCAACCAATAAGTGAAAGTCTAGGTTCAGCCCAACAACACAAATGAAAGAAGACTCTCGTTTCCTCAATTGCTCAGCAATCTCTGTCCCATAGTATACAAAAGTCAGCTTTTACTTCAATTTTCCAGCAACAGAAACTTTAACTCTGGCTCCATCTCCAAGTCTCCATCAAGTTATGCCTCACCATCATCCTTCCACAGTCATGTTAGTTCTCTCTCGTATGTTGACCACATAACTGTCGATGATGCTGAAGGTATTGACTAATAGGTGAACTATGTGTCTGCAGTTGAAGCAGCTGGAGACCATGTCAAGGGGGCTTAAGAATGGATATGGAAGCTATTTTCAGTCTTAACACCATTCAGCTCACATAGCCCAGCCTACTCACAATGCAAACTCAGACTGGATCAGAGAGGGCAAGGACTATACATGTTGATTGTAGGGTGTTAGAGGGAAAAAAACACAATTTTTAAAAAATAGATTTTGAAGAAAGTTATCTTTGAGAAACTGTTGCTTCCCTGAGCCTTTGTCTGCTCAAGCATAAATAACTACCCTCTCAACTAATTGTTTCTGGCAAGGAGCTACAGGCACATTTA
Organism: Elephantulus edwardii; assembly: GCF_000299155.1. Lineage (NCBI taxonomy): Eukaryota > Metazoa > Chordata > Mammalia > Macroscelidea > Macroscelididae > Elephantulus > Elephantulus edwardii. Next base: position 29,258,390 of record NW_006399751.1, on the reverse strand, counting down.
GACATTAGCAATTAAAAAGAATTGGGAGCTGTATTGTTGAGAAGTTATCACTTCACGGAGCCTTTGTCTTCTCAGAGGAGAATATCTCCTTTCCCAAAAAGCCCTGGAAGAGGGGACAGGTATATGGTCATTAATATCTACTGAGACCTGGGGGCTGCACCATTGGAACCTTGTCAATTCCTTGGGCCTTTCCCCCAAGCAATATATCTTGTAAAGCGTTCCTGAGACTTTGCTTACCTTGGGAGAAACTTTCCCCCCATCAAATCCAGGACAAGACCAAGAAAAGGCTCATCACAACTATACAAAGGGAAAGACCTCAACACCATACTCATCAAAGGACAATCACACAAGAATCTTGCCATGAGAAACAGGAAACAAATCTACCCATTGATGACCAGCAAGGGAGAATGCCACTGAGAAACTCAATGGCAACACTTTATTATTTTTTTTTAAATGGGCAAAAGGCAACACTTTAAATCTGATACAAAATAATAAAATAAAATAAAATAATAAAATGATAAGGAACTGTCAAAAGCAACACAGGCACAACAGAATCTGCTCCACATATGCTAAAAAGAACTTCATACAGTGTCAAGAAAGCAGAAGACAGCTTCAAACATTAGGAAGAAAATAAAAGAAGCCTTCCTCTGAGAATGTAGGTCAAATTATAGAATCAATAAATGCTTAGAAATAGGGAGGCAGAAGAAATACATCAACATGAAGTTATATGAATAGCTACCAAAAAATTCTGAATAATGGAAGAAAGAATTAAAACCATGACGTGGATATCCCAGAGACAGGGAGGGGAAATAAAACCCCAACAACAACAACAACAAAAAAAAAATCAAGGTGAAGTTACATTAACAGTATTGAAAAAATAGATGATTAAAGGAAGACTGTAAAATAAAGAGATACAAGTAATTAAAAAATTATCACAAGAAACAGGGTACATCCAACACATCACTGGAAATAACAGAAATGCATCAGAATAAAATGTTGTTGTTGTTGTTATGTGCCGTCGAGTCATCTGCGACTCATAGCGACCCCATGTACAACAGCCCTAAACTCCGCTCTGTCCTGTGCCAATCGCACTGTCTCTGACACTCCCATCCCAATTATCCC
>NW_006399751.1:29244632-29254823 GCF_000299155.1 Elephantulus edwardii | reverse complement strand
TGGAGTCGGAAAATCAAAAGGGCCGAACTCGCTCAGCATATCTTAAGCTCAAGGAACTGAAGAACAAATTCAAACCTCGAGTTGCTATAATCAAGGATGAGTTCGGCAGAACGTTAAATTATCCCGGAAGTATTAAAAAAAGATGGAAGGAATATACTGAGTCAGAATAAAATAAAGAATATAAATATGGGATCTTACTAGTATAGCAAAACAGAAGACAGAGGAAAATCATGGAAATTTTAGAATCATATAGGATAACTTCAAAAGAACAACATATGTCTTGATCAGAATTCTAGAATGGGGAAGGAGAGGAAGAAAACACCGAGAACGTTGTGGAGGAGGTACTAGAGGAACTTACCAGTTTTCATAAAAAACGCGGAAATCCACGTTCCAGAAGCTCAGTGAAATCCAAACAGACTACACCGTAAAGGAAAATCTAAAGATATAATGTAATACAATTCTCCAATATAAAAATAAGATAGACTACAAAAAGTAGAAGAAGAAAGACAGAGTCAGCTACAAAGTAGAATCCATCGGATTAAGCTCTGTTTACTCACAATCCTGTACCCAACAGTGCCATCCGTCAAATATAAAGGGGAGAGTAGGCCATCTTCAGGAAATCAGGAACTTAGAGAATTTGTAAAAACAAGACCAACTCTACCAAAAATAGTCAGGAAAGTCCTCACAGAGATACACCAAAGGAATGTGGATGGGCAAATAAATATAACAAAAAACAACAGAAAAAAAAAGTCAAATTGCAATGATAAATCCTGGCTTGCAAATAATAAAACCTAATGTAAAAGGCTTAAACATGCTAATTAAGAGAAAAAGAGTTGCAAAATAGATGAAATAAAAATGAAGTCCATTAGAATATTGCCAACAAAAAACACATCAAAGAAATGAGGGGATAAAAATAGACTACAAAGGGTCGAAAAACCACACAAAGCAAATAATATCCACAAAAAAATGACAGTAGTAATCTCTGATAAAATAAACTTCAAAACGAAAACTACCATGATAGATAAAGAATGGCACTATATATGATCAAGAAGGCATAAACTTGGTCAACATCTATACATCAAATGATAGAACTGCAAAATACATAAAACAATGGTTACAGATTTGAAGAAAGAAATAGATACATTACCACAGTAATAGTAGGAGATTTAAACATACCACTCTCAACAAAAGACAGATCAAACCAGAATAAAACTTAAGATGCAGAAGAACTAAATACAATTAGCCAACTAGACCTTGTAGACATATTTAGTTACTTCATCCAACTAAAATTCACATTCACCAGAATCGTTCATATATTAGGACTCAAGGTAAGCTTCTAAAGAGTAAAAACAAAACAAAACAAAACAAAAACAAACAAACCAAAAAAATCCCCACAAAACCAAAAACAAACAGCACTGAAACAATATTTTCTCAGGCCACAATGTCATAATACTAGAAGTTAATGCAAAGAGGATAAAGACTAAAGACCCCACCCATAGGGAAGGTAAACAACACTCTGCTTGGGCACTATTGAGTTATAGAAAAAACCAAAAAATTAAATTTTTAAAAATTCCATTAAGTAAATAAAAATGAAAATACAACATACCAAAACCTCTTGGAAACAGCTAAGGCCGCCCTCAGAGGGTAGTTCCAAGTCACTGGAAAATATATTAAAAACAAAAAAGGAGTAAAATTAATTACTTAACACTTCCATTAAATAGAAGAATAATAACAAGTGATTCCACATCTTCTAGAAGAAAAGAAATTACAAGGACAAGAGCTAATATCAATGGGAGAGAAAGCAAGGGGGAAAAAAATGAAACTATCAAAAAGACCAGACTTTTTTCTTCAGAAGAGTTAGTAAAATAGACAAACCATAGGCAATTAACAACAACAACAAAAAGACACAAATAACTCGAATAAGAAATGAAAAAGGTAGCATTTCTACAGAACTAGCTGATATGAAATCTGTAACAATAATGCTTTGAATAATTTTGTGTATATGTACAGATTCATTGTAATCCCAATATTGACATCAAATTTAACCTTCAAGGAGATAGAAAAGCAATTTCATGTTTCATTTCAAGTTAGTAGAATTTTAAAGCAATAATCTATTTTGGAAAATTCTTATTTTCCCCTTAAAACAAAAATTTTCAGAAATATTTAAAAGCTTTTTAATTGTTATTGAAATACACTATTGCTCACATATAGGAAGAGTATCTATATAGTTTTTCAAAAACCTCTCCAGATTTTATAGATGTAACAGCATTCACTACTGCAATTCATTGAAACAGAGTATACTTTAACAGTAAGTGCTCAAATGGAGAATTATTTTAACATTGAGAACAAAAATTTCAATTAAACTATGCTCTAGATATTTCAGCTAGCAAATTCGTATTTTATAGAACATAGTGATAGCTTCCTGAATTAATTAATTCATTTTTTATTTGAATTTCAGAAGATTAAACAAGATTCGTTTGGATCTGCCAGCATTAGTTTCCTTTGGTTCTACCATATCCCCATTTTCTTAGTGTCTTGATTATCTAGAAATCAAGTCAGGTAAAAACCAATTGTTTCTCAAAGCTACAATTTTGTTATAAGGATTAAGAGAATATTTCTAGATGACTTAGATTGTATTCATTTTAATTTTCTAATTTAGGACACAGTATCTGTCTATCCATAATGAGAGAGTCGTTATGAAAAGTAGGAAGCAATTCAGGCAAGAAAGAAATCTACCACCTTGAATATGATTTAAAATGCTCTCTTGACTAGTGGTAAAGAGCTGTGCCGCCAACCTGAAGGCACTGTGTTTGAATCCTGCTTCTCTGCAGGAGAAAGATGAGATTTCTCCTTCTTTGCAATTTACTGCTCTGAAAACCCACAGGAGTTAGTTCATGAGGGTTTTCAGCAGCAGTAAATCACGATCTGTTGGGCATGAGTTGATTCTGACAGGAAGGTATCTAACAACCACAATTAACTAAAATGATAAATAGTAACATCTCGTATATGAAAGCATTTTTTGCATGAAATTTAAATATACCACTTAAAACAATAAAGCACTTAAACAGCAGAAATATAACAAGTAAAAGTTCTAACAAAATGGTATGAAAGAAAAGAGAGGACTATAAAATTGAATTTGAAACTATTAACATGAAATCTTTTAAAAGTTCTTTAACTGAAAAAAAGAAAAAGTGTTTTAATTGATAAATGCAATAAATAAATTGATAATAGAAAGATTATACTTTAAAAATTATATTTAATTATTAATTGTTTACTAGTTAGTCTCATAGGAGTTCTGTAGGCAGGTTTTATATCTATGAAATTATTCAAAATGAATAAGAGGATGCTGTATGGTTTTAAATTAGGGAAGGTATGCTTCAGGGTTGTATCTTTTCATCTGTATACTGAGTAAATCATTTGAGAAACTCAATTCTGTGAAGAAGAATCTGGCTTCAACATTAAAAGAAAACTTATCAACAAACTGCCATATGTCAATGACATAATTTTGCTTGGAAAAAGTGAGGAGAGGATTTAAAAAAAGAGCAAAACCTACTAACAATTATATTACTCAGTAGGGCGTAGTTACATTTCAGAATCCAGGAAACAAAAATCCTCACCACTAGAACAATAGATAATATTACAGCAGATGGATAAATGATTCATATAAATGACTTCATTTTACTAGGATCCACAATCAATACTCAGGGTAGCAACAGTCAAGATATCAGCTGCCAAGGTCCCTTTAAAGTGATAAAGAACAAGGATACCAATATAAAGACAAAGGTGCACCTGATCCAAGTAATTAATTTGTAATTTAGGCTAAATAGAGGACTGAAGAAATTATTCCTAGTATAGAATATCACAGGGTATAGAATATCCCATAGTCTTGAAAGCAGTTCAACCAGGTTGCTCCTTATGAGTAGTGATGAAAAATTTCATCTCATAAAGATTATTCATGTTTTTAGGAGACTTCAGTCCTTAGAAAAAGAAATAATTTTGGAAACAGTTGGCTAGTAAACGAGAGAAAGACCTTCAATGAGATACAACAGTGGACTTGAGAATGATGAAGATTTTGAGGATGGTAAGCCTGGGCAAGGTTCATTGGATCATGACGTGTCAGAGTTAACTTGATGGTACCTAACAACAAGATTGAGATAAAACATTATTAATGCTATATTAAAATAATTAAGAGCTATGCATTATATATTTTATAACAGTTATGAACTCATGCCTATACCAATCATGTAAGGGCTTTTAAAAAAGTTAAAAATAAAGAGGCATCATTCAAATTTTCCTACATTGTTAAAATTAATAAATCATAGCTCCCATTTGCTATTAGATCTCTGCTCTTTCCAGCTGAAAGGACATATTGCTCTGTTCTCTTCTTGCTTAAATCCACTGGGATATACATATTTTAATGAGAATCTGAATTCAGGAAAGTTAAGCTAAATTTGACTCATTTGAAAATCTCTCTAGTATATAATTTGTTTCACAAGGCTTGATTAGTGTCTTTGCTAGTCATGATTAATTTGACCATAATCAAGGAATGATATTGGAGAATCATGTCATTATTATATTTTTGGACTGACTGAATCTACCTGTCTGTAGAACACAGAATACTGGTCTGTACATCATTCATATTAATCTGTAAGCACTCTTTGGCCTTTGGTTTATCTTAAGAAAAATACCTGGATAATAATGAGTTTATTTTATTCTATTTTCTTTCCCTCTTTTTCCATTTTCTTTATTTCTTTGTAAATTTAGTTATTTTTTAGAGAAAAGTATGAATGGGAACAAGGATATCTTTAATATTTATCATGCATCTATTTTTTCTTAGTATTATGATGTGGAAAATACAACTGTACATGCAACTATTATAACTGTGAATTGTTTATTGTTCTGCACAGTTTATTCAGAACTGACTCGTAGCTGGCCCGTCAGTGGATTTTAAGAAGCAATAAATCACATGGGAAGAGATTGCTCATCATGCTGGTAGATTCTAATTTTGGGCCTTTGAATTGGCAACACAACTCCTTACCATTAAGCCACCAGAGCTTCCCCAAATAGTGTATTATTAAGACATTTAGAATGTATCTTTGTTTTTTACAATGAGCATAGCTGTATCAGATAGTTTCAATACACGGGGACTGCACTTCCTCATATAAAATTATATAAGCACAATTAAGTGTGATTTTTACACTGAACTTCAATGATTCTTGTGAGAACACCTTTCTTGAGTGTGAATTTAACCTAGTAATTTATTTAATAAAAACACAATACAGCAAAAAGTGATATAATGTTTATGTTTGCTATTGTTAAATGCCATTGACATGGCTCTGACCCATAGCAACCCTGTATACAACACAATGAAACACTACCCAATTTGTCCCATCCTCACCATCTCTGTTGTGCTCAAGTCTATTGCTAGTATTGTGTTGTTCCATCTAGCTGAGTGTCAGCTCCATTTTCTTGACTTTACCAAGCTTAATATCTTTCTTCAGGGACTGACTCCTCTTAAAGATATGCCCCAAGTATGTGAGACAAAAATCTCACCACCTTTGATTCTAAGGAGCATTCTGGCTGCATATCCAACAACATAGATTTATTTGTTGTTATGGGAGTGCATTTAAATATTCATTGTTAGTGCATTATTCTGTCAGTATTTAAAATACAGTTGGGGTTGCCCATAGTGAATTGGTTTCAGAATAATTTCCAGAGTAGGGTAGATTAAGAAGCAGTCTTGGCTCTAATTCTGAAATAATGGGCCAGTGAGTGCTGTATAAATAGTAGTGGAACATTATATGAGGTAGCACTCAAAGATGAGACCTTTCAATTTGAAGGAGCTCAAGATATGAATGGAGACTAACAAGATGGAGTAAAGGTTTACATTAATGAATGACTTTTACTTGCTAATATGACATGCCTCACAATAATGTTAATGCTTTGGAAACATCTGTTACTAATCAGAATGTGGAATTCCACATTGGAATACAAACTTGGGGAAAATGGAATTTGTAAAAAAAAAAAAAAAAGAAACACATAAATGCTGACAAAGTAGGAGATAGTAAATGAGCATGGATTGTTGACATTTATTCTGAATTGGAAAATAATATTACCTATGATGCCAAAATTCTAAAATTGAAGTTGAATGACATGGTATTTATTGTTAAAACAGAACCTTTCACAATCAATATGGCTTCAAGGAAGATCTGTTAATACATTTATGATTTGTTGTTGTTGTTACGTGCTGTTGAGTTGCCTGCAACTCATAGTGACTAGGTGTACAACAACTCTGAAGCGTGCCCTGTCCTGAGTCAGTATCCCTGACTCCAACACACCTCCCCCCATTGCCTCAGGTACTGTATCGATCCATCTCATCCACGGTCTTCCTTTCCTGTGCTAGCCGTCCATTTTCCCAAGCATGATGTCCTTTTCCAAGGATTGGTCCCTCATAGTACGTGAGACAGAGCTTCAAAATTCTAGCCTTTAAGGACAAACTTGGTTGCACCCTTTCCAAGGCAGACCAATTTTTTTTTATGATTGTAAAACATTTATTCTCTTTAACAACAATAATAATTCCACAAAAGTGATCCAAAGTACATTCAGTACTTAGGAGAGGTGGAGGAGGAAGATGAGAGAGAGAGAAGTCAGCCTGACATGAAGCATCATCAGTTCTACAAAGGGAGCCTAGCTGGGCTAGGGAAAGTCAGGGTTGGAAGTCCAGGTGTAAAACAAAAGCAAACATAGATCATAGTTGCTTGGGTTGTTGTGTTGTGTTGGTTTGTTGTTGTTGTTTAAAAAAAAAAAAAAGGCCACCCCAGAGAAAGCAGGGTGAGCGTGGATGTTCTTGGGGGTGCGAGGCCGGCTCAGGCAGCTTGCTCCTAGGTATGGGCTGGCTCTCAGGTGCACTCTGGGTTGGTGGGGATCAGGTTCTAGGCTTGAAATGCTGCACAGCTTATTGGGGCAGCTCCACCAGCACAGCTTTGGCCAAGGTCTCCTTTGTTGCATTGTGGAACTCACTAAAAGGCACAAACTGCACAATGTCACAGGCTGCCTCCTCGCGCATGAGGGAGCACAGCGTGCGGCTGTCCCTGCCCAGAAACTCCATGGCCACAAGGTCAATGTTGCCCACACCCAAAAGGATGATGGACAAGGGCAGCTTGGAAGCCTGCACCACTACGTGCCTGGTCTCCTCCGTGTCACTGATGACACCATCCGTGATGATGAGGAGGATGAAGTATTGCATGGCCAGAGCTGAAAACTGGGCCACATAGTTGACGACGGGGGAGGAGTTGGGGGACATTAGGAGCATAAGTGTGGCAAGCAGGTCGACTATGCCTAGACGATGCCATCCATGCCTAAGCAGAAGGTGTTGAAAGGCTTGAAGTTGGCAAACTCGTGTGAAACCTTCCAGACTGGAGGTAAGTGGGGCCCCAAATCCCAGAGCTGGAAGTATCTTGTCACTGTCACAGTACTCAATGATCTGTCTGATAGCCCAGATGGCCTACAGGTACTCCTTAGTGCCCATGGGGTTGATATAGTGGTAAGAGGAAGAGTCAAGGGGGTTCCCATTGGAAGCTGTAAAGTCTACTCCACCAGTGAACATGAGCTGGCAGGATATAGTTCAGGAAAGAGTAGTCCTGGGTTGGTTTTTTTTTTTTTTTTTTTTTTTTTCAGCATCGCAGGATGATGATGCCTGAATTTTTACGGTTCTTCTTCTGCTTCTTGGGGTTGATGCACTCAGACTCCTTCGGGATGCTGTCCCAAGCATCATGCATCCATGATGCCATGGTCTGGAACTCGCCAATGAAGTCATTACCCTCATCATTGTCATGGTTGTAACACATGTTCTGGATGACTTCTCCACATCCCCATCACAAAGGGACAGTGAAGGACTTCCACACAGGGTCCACGGTGTATCTGATCACCTTGGTCTTGTGGACCAGAATCCACTTGCCATCATCTCCTGGTTTGTAAAACTGAAGAGATGGGTCTGATTTTCCAAAGAGGTCCGTCGTGTCCAGCTTCCTGCCGGCCAGACTCAATGTGATGACCTCGTTGTCTGACAGCTCCTGAGCAGCAATCTCTTTTCTTGCCTTGTCATGCTGCAGCAACAAATGGCGAGTTATCTCCTTGCTGGAGATCAAGCCCAGGCTGCAGGAGAACTGGCCCAGGAAGTCATGTTCATCTGGCCTCATGCCGGACTTGTCCTGGTCAAACAGAGAAAACTTGAGCTTCTGCACCTCTTCAAAGTGGTAGTTGAGGACGAACTTGTTGGAGACGCAGGGTTGAGGTTGTTAAGTGCTGCTTCTGTCCTGCCGTACGATGGTCCTAAGGACGCCTCAGCTCACACTATTTGGTAGCTGCTCCCTGTGTTCCCATTTCAGGGACATCTCAGGCACTTCCTCTGCTTGGCTAGGTCCTGGGGAGCTAGGGGGTGGGGAAAGGGGGGCTTCAGGGCTCTGCTTTCATGCAGCCATGGTTTTTGGGTGTGCTCCCCGGCACTCAGGGTCCTGTCTTTCCAAGACAGACTTATTTGTTTTATTGACAGTCCATAGTATGTTCAAGACTCTTCTCCAGCCCAACAACTCACAGGCATCAATTCTTCTGTCATCTTTAGTCATTGTCCAGTTCTCTGATGCATAGCAAGTAATTGGGAAGACCATGTCCTAGATCAGGCACACCTTAGTCTCTAGACTGGCATTGTTACTTCTCGGTTTTCTGGAAAGTTCCCTGACAGCAGTTTTACCCACTGCAATTTGTCTTTTCATTTTCTGACTTTTGGTGCCAAGAGTCTTGACTGTGGAGCCAAGCAAGCTGTAATTAATTCTAAACAACCTCTCTCTCTTTCCCATTTATCTTGGTGCTGCTAATTGGCCCAGTGGTGAGAATCTTTGTCTTCTTGATATTGAGCTTCAATCCTTGACCTTCTGTAACAAGCACTTTAGGTCCTCTTCAGTTTCAGCAAGCAGAGTTGTGTCATCAGCATAATTAATGTAGGTTTTTGATGAGTCTTCCTCCAATCCTGTTTGAACATTTCTCCTCATAAAGCCCAGATTCCTGAATGATCTGTTCTACCTGTAGGTTGAAAAGGTATCTCATCCCAGACACCCTCCATTCCTGATTTGAACCATGGAATGTTTTTCCTTGCTCTGCTCTGAGGACTGCTGCCTGGCCCGAGTATAGGCTTGCATGAGCAGAATGAAGTGTTTTGGATTCTGTTGATCTCCATTTGCTTATATACTTTCTCTATTTCTTTTCTTGACTCAGAATCTTTTTTAAATGAAAGTAAATTTTTTGCTCTCCATTGTCTCTTATCTCTGTTAAGCTCCAAAATTGATTCTACCTGGGAATAAACCTTTCCAAAGCCTTTCATATTAGTAGTCTTTTACCATAATTGTCTTTTCGTGAGTTTCTTAGAGATTAGATGCTTTGATGAATCAAAATGCTCTGTTGGTCTGGGTCAGGCACACCTTAGTCTCTAGACTGATATTGTAAGTCTTCAGCAGACTGGCGAGGTCCCTGACAGAAGATTTTTCCAATATAATTTGTCTTTTAATTTTTTTTATTTAAATAAAAATTTTATTTTATACTGGTTTACTTAAGAAGTTCATATACATTGTTTTCCACACCAGACCTTTTTCATTTCTTTCACCCACCTAATTCTCTACCCAACAAATTGTACAAGCCTATGATTACCTCACCTCTGCTTCCCTCCTCCTCTCCCCTTGGGATACTCATAAACATTTTACTCTTTTTATTTCTACAATAATGGTCTTACACTGTATTCATCCTTATTGGGCTGAGTTAGTTCACTTATTATAATGCTTTCCAGTCTCTCCAAAGCTAAGCAGTGATTTTCAAAATCATTGCTCCTGCATTCTATGTAGTATTCCATCATGTGAACATACTGTAATTAATCATTTTCATTGTGGTTAGATGTTTAGGCTGTTTCTATGTTCTTGTGATGGTGAATAATGCTACTCTAAATGTTGAGGTATGAACATTTGTGCCTCAGTTATAATTTTCTAGGTGTATATTCCAAGCAGTGGAATAGCTGGGCATATGGAATGTCTATGTTCAACTTTTCAAGGAAAAAACAACTATGAGATATCATCTCACCCCAGTCAAAATAGCAAAATTTAACAGAACAGCAAACAACAAATGCTGGCGAGGTTGTGGAGAAACTGG
>NW_006399751.1:29214349-29242414 GCF_000299155.1 Elephantulus edwardii | reverse complement strand
GGTGCAGCAATGAAGGAATGAAAACCCAAAATCCCTGTAAATGTTCATTAAAACTAATAATATTTAATAATAAAAAAAGATAAAGAACCTAAACTAAAATTCCTAGTCATAAAAATATCAAATGACCACATACCCAACTGCCAAGCTTCCTCAGTGTTGAAAAATAAAACATTTATGATCTGGAAAAGAAAAAGAAAAAAAAATATAAATCTCTGTACATGTTTACTAAAACTAATAAAATTTAATAATAATTAAAACAAAAACTTTTCAAGGAAATATCAAACTGCTTGCTATGCATCAGAGAGCTAGACAATGACTAGGGATGATAGAAGGAGAATTGATGCCTTTGAGCTATGGTGCTGGAGAAGAGTATTGAATATACCATGGACTGCTAGGAAAACTAGCAGGTTTGTCCAAGAGAGGGTGAAACCAGGCGGCTTCTTGGAGGCAAGGTTTCTGAGGCTTCATCTGACATACTTTGGACATGTTCCAAGGAGGGACCCATCCTGGGAGAGGGATGTCATGCTTGGAAGGACCGAGGGACAGTACAAGAAAGGAAGATCCTTGATGAGATAGATTGATTCAGTGACTGAGTTAATGGGGACATGTATGTCAGAGACAATAATGTTGGCACAGGATAGAGCAGAGTTTAGAGGTGTTGTACATAGAGTTGCTATGAGTCACAGGTGCCTCCACAGAACATACAACAACAACCTGAGTCAAAAGCTGGATGGTACATAACAAGAACAATTAAAAACAACAACAACAACAACAAACAACCAAAACCCAAACTAACAAACAAATAAAAAACCCAAAAACCAAAAAAGGACAAATCAAACAAATGGGGAAAAAAAATATGAAGTACTCACGTTTCCTAAAACAAAGGACACGGGATTAGAGAGCAAATACAAGAGGAAAAATAAAATTAAAATTCTCCAATTTGAAAAATGTAAGATTTATGTTTCAGAATAATAAAATGCATATAATAACTCAAAGCCAGTAGACATTAAGTAAATGAGCCTTTTTACATAACAGTAAGGATATTGCTAAGTAAATGCTATGTTGGTAAGGTCATCAAAATCTTTAAGAATCTACTACCAGTCATTCAGACACTGAGACTTAGTTCAACAATACATGAGAAACTGAGTTTGCAAACAACTATGTGCCTAAATGTCTAGGCTTTGAATATTTACTCATTTTTAATAACATTTGAACAACATAAGATAATACAGTATTATATTTGAGATCTAATATTCTGATTACCTATCTTATAACTTAGAAACATAAGGATAACTATATGTTTCATTAATAGCATTCGATGGAATACATTCTAGTTGAATTTAGAATTCCTTCCATGTAATTAGCTGCCTCTGAAAACCTGCTAGACAGTCAAGTATGGGTCAGTTCCAACTCTATGGTAAAAATAAAAAAAAGCAAAAAACCCAACCCCCAAAAACAAAAAACAAGAGAAAACAAAACAAATGGTTTTTAAAATCACTGACCACTCCAGAAGGCAGAGTCTTAAACCTTCCAAATATATAGTAATTATCTTCTCACTATCATAGTCACTCTAACTCAATTAAAGAATTTAATGCTTATATAAATAAACATTTCCAATATGGGTAAAAATATGTTCCCCTGGATTAAATGACAATGCTGTCACAAGGCTATTTGTTCTCCTTAAGCCACAAGGTGATTTTAGGTGAAAAGATTGAGCTATGCTTTTCTGTTGAGGTAATTGACCCTGACTATTGGAGTTATGCTTGTCAAAAGGGTAGGAAAGGGCATACTTGAAAAATGAGACATCCTCTGGATTTTACCTTATACTAAAATACTTACTGAAAATGATTGGCAGAGTCTTTAAATTTATTCAAGTAATACAGATATAGGCAAAAATTCATTGAGAAGGAATATTTGAATCATCACAATTTTTAATATCATGATTTATCTATCTCATGCAGTAGATGAAAAATGTGACAATTTTTTTTATCCAAATGGTGATTAATAGACATTAAAACATGCTACTAGGAATTATGATGGTGTAGTCTATAGAGGGCTGTACTTCTAAAGCAAAGGCTTTGCTTCTCTGGTGGGAAGAATCTAATAATCTTTCAATGAGAGGGCAATAGACAGTCTCCTTCCATGCTACTTACACCTTTGAAAACCTGCTGGTGATTAGCTATAAGTCAGAACTGATTCAATAGCAGAGACAGAAAGAGAGAGTCCATATTTACTCCCATTCTATATAATTTATTTACTCATGTCATTTACTTAACAGTTCTTTCTCTTATGAACTTCACACTATTGTATATTTATTGTGTTTAACACTTATATTTAATTTTTCTTTTCATTCTACTGGTTTATGTGAATTTTGGCATGTTATTTGAGGAAGAAACAATCTGTGTCTCAGTCTATATGTATAAATTAGCTTTAAGGATTATTATTCAAATAATATGAGTAGTAGAAAATATCTAGTATATATTTATTGGGTTTATGTTGAAATATATTATTCAGTCTACTACAACTCAGAGCAATCTATGAAAAATAAATAGAAACCTTTCCCTATCCTGAACCATCCTCTAAATCACTTGTGTATAGGACTATCTCCTTGGTTTTTCTCTCTTTTGCTGTTCCTCTATCCAAGCATGATATCCTTCCTCAAGAATTAATGTGTCCTGAAAATATGATCAAAATATGAAAGATGAAGTTTCATCCTTTTGGTCATAAGAAGAATCTTGGTTACCACTCTTCCAAGACAGATGGATTTGTTTGTTTGGTTTTTTTTGAAGTCTGTGATGCTTTCAATACTCTTTACCAATACCCTGAAGTATAAGTTATTCTTCTTTCACATGCACATTCATATTCAACTTTCACATGCACAAGAAGCAACAGAAAATCTATTACTTGGATCAGGTTCATCTTAGTCTTTAAACTGATATCCTTGTTCATTGGCATTTTCAAGAGGTCGCTGATAGATTTGTCCAATGAAACATGCCTTTTGATTTCTTGACACTGCTACCATGGGTGCTTATATTGTTATTGATGTTGCTGATTACTGATGAGTGAAAATTGACTCATAGCTGACTCTCCAATGGATTTTCAGACAGTAAATTGCACAGGATAAGATGACACTACTTTCTTAGGCTGAGCAGCTAGAAGATTCAAACTATGGACTTTTGGGTTAACAGCACAACTCCTTACCAATAAGGTATCAGTGAATCAAATAAAATGAAATCTCTATCTTCTATTATCTTGTCTGTTGATCCAGTTCTGAGGACTTTTGTTTTCTTGATGTTGAGATGTAATCCATATTGAAAAATGTGTAATCTTTTTTTCTTCAGTATGTGCTTAAAATCTTCTTTACTTTCTGCAAATAAGACTGTATCATCTGCATAAAGTATTAATGAGTCTTCTTTCAATCTTGATATCAAACTCTTCTTCACATAGTCTAACTTCTCAAATTATTTCCTTAGCATTGGATAGGTATAGAGAAATTACAAGACTTTGATCAACATCTTTCCTGATTTTAAACCATAGAGTGTCCCTTTATTTTATTTTACTGACTGCTTCTTTTTCTATGCATAAATTTTACGTGAGCACAATTAAATGTTCTGGAATTCTTTTTTCATCTCCATTTTACCCATAATTAAATAATATCCATAGAGTTGAATGCTCTTGTGTAGACAATAAAATTGAGGATTATTTATTACCTTCTTCTTTCAGTCAAGGTACCTTTGACATCTACAATGGTACTCTTCATACCAAACAGCCATTTCTGAATTTGTATTGAATTTCTGTAACTTCTCTGTCAATGTACTGTTCCAGCCATTTTGGAATAGTTATATGGAATATTTTCCTTGCAATAATTACATTATTTTATAACTTCCTTACTCTGTTGGATTCTCTATAATTAGTATGGAAACAAACATGGATCTGTCCCAGTCAGCTAGCCAGGTCGGTGTCTTCCAAATCTCTTGGCACAGGTGAGTGTGCACATCCATGGATGAGTGAAGGGTTTTTGCTACAAAACTTTAATTGGTACTTTATAAATTTATGGAAATTTCTCTTTTCTAATACCTGAGGGCAAATTGAACTTCTTCCTTCAAGCTCTTGACTACATCCTAAAATGGTTCAGTAATGATCAATTCTTTTTAGTACAGTGCCTCTATGTATTTTTTCCATCTTCTTTTTTTACTTTTTTTAAAAAAATTGTGACTTTCATGAAAATGTGCAGAAAGATTAGATGTTCATTCATTCATTTTTGCCCATTTTCCTTCCTCCCCTTCCTTTTCCCCTCCCTCAGTCTACTTTGTAATGCAACTCTTATTCTAAATTGTCACACACATACTGTCCAGTTATAGACTCTCTTCCAACCATCCTGCTCATCAATTGTAGTGTCATGTTCATCATCTATACACTATTCCTATTCACTCTTCAACCTCTCGTGTTAGATCTATTCCATAACACAGGTGTTATGGAACCCAAGTGCCCATCAACAAATGAATAGGTAGAAAAACTATGATATATAGTAGAAAGAAGCTGCACTACAATCCCAAAGACATGCGATTCAAATTCACTGCCTCTGAAAACCCACCTGAGGGTCAGCTCACGGTCAGTTCTGACTCTACACTACACAACAAGAGCAGCACCGTTTATTGTTTTGCTCACAGATTTGTTAAGTATTGCAATTCTAATCATCAGCAAGGACATTTCAAGATCTATTCTGAAGTACAATTCTGTCAGCTATAGGATAATATTCATAAGCACACAAGGAAAATCTATTAGTACAGCGACTCTTCATATACATTGAAGAGTAGTTGCACTCATCAATAAAAAAATGAAGAAATTAAAGATTTCTACAAACTTTTGCAGTCTGAAATTATTGGGTATACAATTAAGATGCATTAATAATAATTGACGACTGGAAAAAAGTGATAAACTAAAAATAAGGGCTGCTAGTTAGAAATTATGGCCTTAGTGACAGACATGAAAGGGATCACATGTAACGTTTTGTTTAATCAATGATATATTATTTACAAATGTTTTTAAAAAGAACATAAATGGCAATTATATACATGAATCTCACCTAATGAACTACATAATTACTACAATTATGGAAAGAGATGATAGAGAAGCTCATTATCAGAGTTTCAATAGAAGTCAGAGACCAACTGTGAAGCAGACCATAATTTCTCACATAAAAGTCCAAACTGAAGATTAAGAAAATTAAAATAAGTCCATAAGAGACAAAATACAACTTTGAGTTTAATTTTATCTGAATTTGAAAACCATCTCAGAATAGATTTGATGTATTGAACACAAAAACTTTCCAGGACAAAGAGAACAAAATGCATAGAGATTTGAGGTTAAAAGCAAAAGGAGAAGAACCATCTATTATTTCTCATGCTGAAAGAACCTGAGGGGAGGGATTGCATAACAATGAAACATTGCTTTTTCTTTTACTTTTCAAAAAGAAAAGTGATAAAGGGGTCGAGGTGGTCAGGGAGAAAAGTGCAACAATGAATGAATGGAAATCCAAAATCTCTGTAAACTTTCATTAAAATCGATTTGTTGTTGTTTGTTGTTTGTTGTTATGTGCTGTCGAGTCGTTTGCGACTCATAGCGACCCTATGAACAACAGCCCTAAACCCTGCTCTATCCTGCGCCAACCGCACTGCCTCTGACACACCCATCCCGATTACCCCAGTCACTGAATCAATCCATCTCGTAGAGAGTCTTCCCCTCCTGCGCCGTCCCTCCACCCTCCCAAACATGATGTCCCTCTCCAAGGACCCGTCCCTCCTGGCAACATGTCCAAAGTATGTCAGACGAAGCCCCAGAATCCTTGCCTCCAAGGAGTAGCTTGGTTTAATCCTATCTAAGATGAATCTGTTTTCCTGGAAGTCCATGGTACATTCAGTACTCTTCTCCAGCACCACAGCTCAAAAGCATCAACTCTCCTTCTGTCCTCCCTAGTCATTGTCCAACTCTCTGATGCATAACAAGCGATTGCAAAGACCATGGCCTGTATCAGCAGACTTTCCCATCACGATACCCTTTTTGATTTCCTGACTGCTGGTGCTGAGATTGTTGAATGTGGAGCCGAGCAAACTGAAGCTGTGAACAATCTCAATCTCTAAACAACTGATGGAAAAAATCAAACGTTCAGTTGTAATATTGAAGGATTCTCTGCCTTCCCAGATGCCTCTTTCTTGAAGTTGGCTGTACAGTCCTGGGGCTTCTCTCTCTCTAAAAGCATATGAACCATTTCATTTTTGCCTCTGAATATAATATCAAGCTAATATATTATACAGAAAGATTAATATTCTCCCTTAACCTTACATTAATTTTAGTCCCTTTCTAAGATAAGAGAGTCTGTTGTTGTTGATGTGCTGTCAAGTCATTTGTGACTCATTGTGAACTTTATACAAGAGCTTTGAAGCCTGCCCTGTCCTGAGCCAGTCTTCCTGATTCCAACAAATCTAACCCCATTGTCCCAGATACTGTGTCAATCTGTCTTTTTAAGGTCTACTCTTCCAATCATGACATCATTCTCCAAGGTACGTGAGATGAAGCTTCAAAATCCTAGCCTCCAAGGAAAAGCTTAATTTTACCCTCTCCAAGACAGACCTATTTGTTTACTTGGCAGTCCATAGTATGTTCAAGACTCTTCTCCAACACCACAACTCTAAGACATTGATTCTTTTTCTGTCATCCTTAGTCATTGTCCAACTCTTCGATGCATAGCAAATAATTGCAAAGACCATGGCCTGGATCAGGCATACCTTAGCCTCTAGACTGACATTGTTTTTCAGTACTCCAGAGAAGTCCCTGGCAGCAGATTTTTCCAATACATTGGATCATAACAAATTATGGTTAATTTTGAGAAGAATAGGAATCCTGGGACACTTGTGCTTATTCAAAACCTATACTTGGACATGGAAGGAGTCCTCAGAGAACTGTTTAAAAGGGATATATGATTATGTATTATTGTCATGACAGGAGTCCAGAATGAAGGCTGCTTAGTGGAGTGGACTTGAGGAGAGGGATTGTATAACAATGAAAGAATTTTTCTTTTACTTTTCAAAGAGAAGAGCGAACTGGGGGGGTGAAGGTGAGGGTTGGGTAGAAAAAAGTACAAAAGTGAATGAATGGAAATCCAAAGTCTCTGTAAAGTTTCATTAAAATTCATAATAATTAAAAAAAGTCCTCAGAACAGAGAAGGAAACACTACATGGTTCAAAATCAAGAAAGGAGTGTGTCAGCAATACCTCTTGTCTCCATACCTTTCCAATCTATTTGCAGAATAGATCATTTGGGAAGCAGGGCTTTTTGAGGAGGAATATGGCATCAGGGTTGGAGGAAGACACATCCACAACCTACATTATATTATACTGAAGACACAACCTTGCTTGCTGAAACTGAGGAGAACCTCAAACACTTGCTGCAGAAGGTCAAGGACTGTAGTCTTCAACAGGGATTGAAGAACATTTTTATGCCCATATTAATGTTTTGATTCCTTCTTCACCTTTATTAGGTTTTCTTGCTATTTTCTGTGGTGAAAGGTTAAAAATGTACTTCTTTTGTGTAACTGGAATCACAGTAAATTGTTAATCTTAACTTTTTCTCTTAAAGGAAGCTCTGCCAGTTTAGTCTGTAGGGACTAGCACTCCTAACCCAAAGACAACATCTCTCTGGATTTCAAATTCACTAGTGGCTCCACTAGAGAAAGAAGATCATGCTTCTCCCACATATTTTGCTGCTTCTAAAACTGCACTGAAGAGTTAGCTATGAATTGATATCCAACTGTTTGATGACAATGAGTTGAGTTGTTTTCTTGAAGCAGAATGATGAGAACGTTCTGCTAGAAGATCGTGTAAATTGTCCTTAAAATAACATGAATTAGTCATCTTGTCCATCCAGACTCTGGGTTAACAAGGATGTTAAAAACTACAGCTCTGCAACCTGTGTTCGTCTCCAATGAAACCTCTCATCAGCCTTCAAGACACAGAGGCAGATTTGAGAAACTGTCCTTACTGTTGTATGTTTCTGTGATGTTGGAAAAGATATCAGTATTTCAAATACCAGGAGGGTCACACTTGGTAGGCAGGTTTTAGCAGGATTTCTAGACCAAGACAGATTTGTGGAATAAAAGGCCTTTGAAAACTCTATGAAAAACAGGAGAATATTGTTGGACATATGCCAGAAGATGAGACACTTAAGTTCAAACGTCCTCAAAAAATGAGAAGAAACATCTACAGATATCCATTAATAATTGGAACATGGGATGTATATAGTATGAATTTAGGAAAATTGGAAGTTGTGAAAAATTAAATGAAGTACATAAAGTTCAGTATCTGAGGTACTAGTGAGTTGGAATGAACTCATATTGGCCATTTTGAAGTAGGCAGTGACAAGAAGTACAATGCCAGGAATGACAATTGAAAAGGAATAAGGTTGCATTTACAGTAAAAAACCAACCAAACAAAACAAAAACATTTCAATATCTATCCTGAAATACAATCTATGAGTGATAGAATAGAACCCACACCAATATAAGGAAGACCTATTCAGACAACTACTACTAAAAACTGACCAACTATATAACCTAGATGCATTAATGATAATTGGAATGAAAAAGGTGGCAACAAAGAAGAAGAAACTGTTGCAAAAGATGGTCTTGGTGACAGAAATTAAATTGGAGATCCAAATATAAAATTATGCACAATGGATGATTTAGTCATTACAATTGCCTTTTCTAAAATACGTAAACAGTTATGATACACAAGGGTATCTAGTCCTGGTGGACTAGAGGAATCAGATTGACTATGGCTATGGAAAGAGTTAGTGAAGAATTTCAAGTCAATCAAAACAAATCCAGCAACTGACTGTGGAACAGAACATCAATTACTCAGTACCAATGTGCAAGTTCAACTGGAAGCTGTGAAAAATGAAAATGAATCCAAAAGAATAAAAATGTAAGCAGAAATGTGAGTTTTTCTACCTGACATAAGAAAGAAAGTAAAGACGAAGTAGAAGAGTCTCTATTTGTTCCCATTTTTTTAAGTTAGCGTGTGGAAGTTATCAAACAATATTCTTAATATCATTTGCTAATAAAAATCTTCCAGAAGTTTATTTTAAAATGGCTGAAAGAATAAATTGGCAGGGAACAGTTGGATGATTCAGAGGAAGCACTGAAATAAAAGATGATAAGTTTCTCGGTCGAAAGCAGAGACTGTCAGAGCTATATTGTGTTTTATTAATTATGCAAAGGATTTTGGCTGTGAGGATCATAAAAAATTATGACTAACATTGAGAATAATGGAAATCACAGAACACTTAATTGTGACCATACAAAACTTACACATAGACCAAGAATCAGTCGTTTGGAAAAAACAAGGAAATAATATAAGGTTTAAAATCATGAATGATGTGTGTCAAGGTTATGTCATTTCTACATACCTATTCAGCACTTTTCTGAGCAAATAAATTGAGAAGCTTGACTATATGAAAAAGAACATCAGATTTAGAAGACTCATTAACAACTTGTATTATGCAAATGATACAAACTTGCTTAGGGAAAATGAAGACTTAAAACAGATAAATTCCTGAAGAAGATAAAAGACTAACAGCCCATGATTTTTATTACATATTGACATGAAAAAAAACCCCTAAAAATAAATTCACCACTGAATAAATAAATAGGCAATATCATGTTAGCTGGAGATTTAACTGATTAAGGACTTCATTGTACTTGGATCTACATCAGCACCCCATGAGAGCAGAAACCCAGAAGTGAAAAGAGGTATTGCACTGGGCAATCTGCTAATGTGTTAGCAAAACCCCATAAAATGCCAGACACAAGGATTTCAGTTTAAAACTAGGGTGACCCTATGAAAGTCATATTATTTTTTAATTACTTCATAAGCATATGAAAGTTGGAGAATTAACAAGGATAATTGAAGAAGAATCAATGGCTTTGAATTGTGGTGTTGGTTAAAAGTATAGAATAGCCAGCTCATGGGCTGCCAAAAGAACAAACAATACTGTTTTGGAGGAATTGTAACCAAGGTGTTCCTTACAGGCAATGATGGCATGACTTCATGGAACATACTTAAGACATATTGTCATGAGGGGTCAGTCTTTGAAGGAAGACATCATGTTGAAAAAGATAAAGGGTTGAAAAAGAGAGGAAGATTCTCAAGGAAATGAATTAACACAGTGACAATAACAATGTCCTGGAGCACATTGGAGCTCATGAGGAAAGTGCTGGAAAGGCAAGATTCAGAATTGTTGTTCACAGGGATGCTGTAAGTTATAGTAAACTCAAGAACACCTAGCAAGAACAATAACACTGTGCCCTCTCCAGTGTATCCACAGTAAAAAGATCAGAAATCTCCTCCCTTAAGATTTTCAGTTCTGAAACTTGCTGTAAGGTCAGTTAGGATTTGATTCCATCTTGATTGTGCTTACTAATATCTTCCCCATTATTTGTATATATCAATATATAATAACCTTCTTTTTAAATTTTTTTTATTATTATTTTTTGCGTGAGTGTACCATCAAATCAGATCTGACTGGTACAGGAGGAGATTGTCCCTCCTTCCCTGGCAGAGCATCTGGTGGCTTCAAACCGTGTGACTCTGGGATTGTAGTTGCAGCTCCTTACCACTAGGCCACCAGAGCTCCCCTTATAATAACCTTCTTGCTACTCATGATAAATATGCATCTGAAGTTGATTTATACTTTTAGTGCTGTTTGTGATAATACTGTTGATAAGATGTGTTGTGTTTGTTTGTTTTCCCTCTCTCCACACCACTGAATTTGTGCACAGAATCTTTGTAAAAAGAATTGAAAGAAACACAAAAGTCCAAATATATTAGCAGTCTCTTTGTGTTCAAATTATAAAGGGCTATAATTTTATTCTGTTTTCTTAAATGAATATTTGACTTTTTTTACTAGAAAGTGATTGAGAAAAATTAATGAATGTATGTGGTGAGTATAAATATATAGCCTCCATTTAAACTGGTTTTTGCTAAACATTACACAATATTGATTTCATTCTTCTAATATTTAGTAAAAAAAAAAAGAAAAAAGTTCAATCAGCACAAACAGTTTTAAAAAAGATATAGAAATTAACACATACAGTATTGCATCTCTAGGGAAACTCAGAAGTACTGGTGTTGCTTTGAGCTACTGAATGTTTTAGCAGAAAAGAGACTGGTGTCTGAGAATAGGGTTGTTGATTATCACAATGATGAGAGATGCCAGTGTGAACTGTCAGGTATAGAGGAAGAACTCCAGCATAGAGAGAAATTTCACTGGTCACTGCAGTAAATGACTGCAATTAGCCAGTCACTATAAATACAGATTGCATGATATTTAAAATCAGTGGGTTGTAGTACACAATCATTATTCAACACAGCAACACTCATTTTAATAATTATTATGGAAAGACTAGAAATGAAGTAGCATAGAAACTTCCAACAGATCCAGATAATTTTAAAAATAGCACTTATTCCTCAAGGCCAGCTGGTTCCATTGGAGATTATAGAATTTAATAATACTCCTGGAAAGATTAAGAGAAAGGTTTAACTCCAGAAACCCAACAGTGTGTTAGCTTCTTCTAATTGCAGGCAAATTTACTCATGCCCAAGATTGGGTCCATAAAAGATAAGATTGAAAGATATTGGGAAAATATAATATTATCATGATACTTTTCATTTCAGATCTCCAAAATATTTTGTCATTTTTTTAATATTGAGAATTTTTAACATTTTAGAGTTGTAAATCTAGGTGTAAAATAATGATATTATTAAGGTAGATTTCATCACTAAAATACAGAAATTTTTTAAACCAAAAATCTTCTTAAAAGTAATTTTATCAGGGGAGCTCTGGTGGCCTAGTGGCAAGAAGCTGCACTGCAATCCCAGAGACGCATGGTTCAAATCCACCAGATGCTCTGCCGGGAAAGGAGGGACAATCTCCTCCTGTACCAGTCAGATCTGATCTGATGGTACACAGACTCACATACACAAAATAATAAAAAAAAAATTTAAAAAATTAATTTTATCAGACAACCAACAAAGGCATATTTTATGAAGCCAAGCATTACTTTTAATATGATATATTTAAGATGTGCACATTGGCTTTATTAATGTATTGTCTTGAAGTTGTGTGTTTTTAAAAAATCTTATTACAATGCTATATCAAGATGAAAGAATGTAAATGACAATAAAGGAAATTTTCAATTCTAATAAAATGAAAGGAAGGTGACGTAGTCCATAGGGAGTTGCCTGCTAACTCAAAGATGCCATCTCTGATGATTCAAATCCATCAACCACTCCTTGGGAGAGAGGAGATGAGCAATCACATAAGATGTGCTATAAAGACTCCAAAAATCCACTACACAGTCAGCTTTAAGTTAGTTCTGCCTCAATGTGTGACTGAAAAATAGAAAACCTGTGAAACCACAATTTTTTAGAAAAAGAAAGCTCAAATATGTTTTCACTAAAAAATGATAAGCCTACACCTTGGCAAAAAAGAAAGAACTTACAGGATCCAAGGAAACAAGGTAGACTGGTGGCTTAGCGGGAAGGAATTGAGCTTCCAGCCCAAAGGCATGCTGTGAGACTCCACCAGTTGCTTTGTGGGAGAAAGGTAGGCAATCTATTCCTATGTGATTAAATTGCCTTGGAAAATTTATTAGAGGGTCAGTTCTGGGTTGTCTCTAACTCTACGGTACTTAACAACACATCAACAGCATATATGGTCAAACCTGTAAGGTTTGGAGGAAGACTCAGCAAATTTTATTCCAGAGGTGACATAATCTTAGTTGCTGAAAGTGAAGAGGCCTTCATATACTTGTTTCGGAAATTCAAAGCTCTCAACATGTAGAAAGCTAAAATCCTCACACCTACACCAATACACAACTTACGTTGTTGTTGTTGTTATGTGTTGTTGAGTCACTTGTGACTCATAGCAATCCTATGTACAAGAACCCTAAACCCT
The DNA here is from genome assembly GCF_000299155.1 of Elephantulus edwardii. Lineage (NCBI taxonomy): Eukaryota > Metazoa > Chordata > Mammalia > Macroscelidea > Macroscelididae > Elephantulus > Elephantulus edwardii. The sequence continues at coordinate 29,229,403 of NW_006399751.1, read as the reverse complement.
GCTCTATCCTGTGCCTACCTCACTGTCTCCAACACTCCTACTCCCATTATCCCAGTCACTGAATCAATCTATCTCCCTGAGGGTCTTCCTCTCTTATGCTGTCCTCCTACCCTTCCAAACATGATGGCCTCCTCCAAGGACTGGTCCGTCCTTGCAACATAACTTACAGAAGGAGAAAATTTTGAAGTTAACAATGATTACATTTAATTTGGATCCACAATCACTATCTATGGTAACAGCAGTCAAGAAACCAAAATCATATTGCATAGGTATTATCTGGGATTAAGATCTTCAAAGTGTTAAAAAGCAAAGGTATCAGTTTAAAGACAAAAGTGTGGCTGATATAAGCCATGGTCTTTTCAATAACTTTCTACACATCTGAAAGTTGGATAATGAATAAAGATTGCAGAAGAATCATTGTATTAGTGTTGTGATGTTGGAGAAGATTGCTGAACCATCTGCCAAGAGAAAAAGTAAGTCTTGCAGTAAATGCAAACAGGGTTCTGCTTAGAGGCAAGGATGGTGAAACATCATCTCACATATTTTAGGTAACTTTTCAAGAGGTGATAGTCTTTGGGAAAGGAAATCATTCCAGGGAAGTTGAATGGTCACTGCAAAAGAGAAAAATCCTCACCAAGATGTATTAACAGATTGAATAAACAATAAGCTTGAGCCTATCAGAGATTTTGAAGGTGATACACGACAGGGAAAAGTTCACAAGGTTGCCATGAATCATAGTCGACTCAATCGTACATAAAAAACATTAATAATAATAATAATAATAATAATTTTATAATTTTCATAAATATTTAAGAAAAATTATTTTTATATATTAAAGAGGGAAAAATGAATAGTTTTAAAAATGGTCTTTTTTTTCTGTGTCCATCTGTAGACTAGTATAACTAGTAGATAATATGTACTATTAGTGTGTGTGTGTGTATGTTATGTTCTCTTTTTTAATTTAAGATGATAATCTTCTCTAAAAATTTGGAGTGTTATATTGTTCTGTAAAAGTCACAAGTCATGTTTCTGCCTTGATATATAAGCAATGTCTACATGGATTTTCCAGGAGAAATACATTAACTCCATAAATTTTATTCTGGTAAACTCCCCCCCCCCTTATGTGTTCATTGGAAAGGAAAACATAATTCTTCAAACCATGGAAATGAAAATTTAAGAATTATGCACATGTAGTAATTCGTACTTGCATTATAAATTTGTACTATATGACATTTTCATAGTAATAACATTAATACCAAGTTGACTATGTGAAATGAGGTCATTTTTCTCAATATAATTGAATTTCCTTAAACAGATATCACTAATCCTTCCTAATCCTAATCCATCCTAATCCAAATCCTTATCCCTATCCCTATCCTATCCCTATCCCTATCCCTATCCCTATCCCTATCCCTATCCCTATCCCTATCCTTATCCTCATCCTTATCCTTATCATGCTAATGAGAAACCTGTATTTGGACCAGGAGGCAGTCATAGAACAGAGCAGGGAAACACTGCATGGTTCAAAATTGGGAATGGCATACACCAGGGGTGTCCTGTCTCCATACCTTTTCAACCTGTATGTAGAACAGATTATCTGGGAGGCTGGGCTCTATGAGGAGAAGTGTGGCATCAGGATTGGTGGAAGATCTATCAATAATCTGTGTTATGCAGATGATACAACTCTGCTTGGCTGAAACTGAGAGGACCTGAAACACTTGCTGCAAAGGGTCAAGGATTGCAGCCTCCAGTATGGACTGAGGCTCAATGTCAAGAAGACAAAGATTCTCACCACTGGACCAATTTGTAGCATCAGGATGGATGGTGAAGAAATTGAGGTTGTTCACAGCTTTAGTTTACTTGGCTCCACAGTCAACACTCTTGGCCAGGAAATTAAAAGATGTATTGCAATGGGAAAGTCTGCTGTTAGGGACCGATCCAAAGTACTGAAGAGCAATGGTGTCTCTCTGGAGACTTAGGTGCGTCTGATACAGGCCATGGTCTTTGCTATCACTTGTTATGCATCAGAGATTTGGATAATGACTAAGGAGGTTAAAAGGAGAATTTATACCTTTGAGCTGTGCTACTGGAGGAGATTATTGAGGGTTCCATGGACTGCTAGGAAAGCAAACAGATTCATTCTGGAAAGGGTTAAACTGGGCTGCTCCTTGGAGACAAGGATTCTGAGACTCCATTTAACATACTTTGGACATGTTGTAAGGAGGGACCGGTCCTTGGAGAGGGTCATCATGCTAGGTAGGGTGGAGGGACAGCGCAGGAGGGGAAGGTCCTCTATGAGGTGGATTGATTCAGTGACTGGGTAATTGGGATGGGAATGTCAGAGACAGTGAGATTAGCACAGAGCAGAGTAGAGCAACATAACAACAACAACAATCTTATCTTTATCCTGTCCTTATCCTTATCCTCATCCTTATACTTATCCTCATCCCTATCCTTATCCCTATCTTTATCCTTTCCTATCCTTAACCTTTTCCTTATTCCTATCTTTTTTCCCCTTTTGTAGCTGACTTCTATTTTTTATTTTTTTAATTGACATTTTAACAGAAGTTTACAAAGAACTTGGATTCCCATTAATTCGTTGATGCACATTTTCTTCCCTAATCACCCCTCCCCCGTTCGCTTTTCTCTTAAAAAAAAAAAGGATTCTTTCATTGTTGCACAATTTCCTCCCTCCCTCCACTCCCTAGTCCTCATTGCTATGCACCTCTTATTCTGTACTGTTATCATGCAAATAATATCTAATCATATATTCCTTTTAAAGAGTTTTTTCTTCATCTGTTTCAATGTATTGCACATTACACATTGCCTCTTTTCTTAGTTTTTCCCCAGCCCCCATGTCAGTCCTGTTTCACAACTGTGGCATTGTGCAGTATTTGTCCTTTTGTGACTGAGATATTTCACCCAGCATAATGTCCTCCAGGGTCACCCATTTTGTATAATATTTCATGAATTCTTTGTTTTCCAGTGCTGTGTAGTATTCCATTGTGTGAATATACTACAGTTTCTCTATCCATTAGTTTGTTAATGGGCATTTGGGTTGTTGCCATCTCTTTGCTATTGTGAACAACACAGCAATAAGCATAGCTGTGAATATATCTGTTTGAGTGGTAGTTCTGATTTCTTTAGGGTATATTCCCAGTAATGGAATTGCTGGGTCAAATGGTATTTCTAGTCCAACTTCTTGTGAAAGCGCCATACTGCCTTCCATAGTGTTTGCACCATTTTGCACTCCCACCAATAGTGGATAAGGGTTCTAATCTCTCCACAATCTCTCCAGCATCTGTTGTTTGATGCTCTGTTGAACTTTGCTATTGTTACTGGTGTGAGATGATATCCCATAGTTCTTTTGATGACTTCTTCCACTCAGTATGAAGTTTTTGAGGTTTATCCATGTTGTAGCGTGTATCATACAGAACCTCATTTCTTTTTTTTTTAAATTTCTTTATTTTTCATTTCAATGAACATCTACAGAGATTTTGGAATTCCAGTCATTCATTGTTGCACCCCTATCTCCGCCCCCCCCCCAGTTTGCTCCTCTCCTTCAAATGCAAAAGAAAAACTCCCTCATTGGTACGCAATCCCCCACACACATCCCCCAACCCCCAAATATAATCCACTCTGCAACCCTCATTCCGTACTCTTACGATAAACATAATGCTCTAAAATAAAATATTCTCTCCCCCAAAGACTTCAATGCTGTAAACATATTTCATCCAGTTTTTCTCAGTCTTACCCCCACCCCGATGTCAGACTCATTCTACAACAGTGGCATCATATAGCATTTGTCCCTTTGTGATTGAGATACCTCACTCAGCATAATGTCCTCCAGGGTCACCCATTTTGAATAATATTGCATGAGTTCCTTGTTTTTCAATGCAGCATAATATTCCATTGTGCGAATATACCACAGCTTCTCTACCCATTCGTTTGTTGATGGGCATTTGGGTTGTTTCCAACTCCTTGCTATTGTAAACAAAGCCGCAATAAACATGGGCATGCATATATCTACTTGGGTGCCATTTATGGTCTCTTTAGGGTATATTCCCAGTAGTGGAATTGCTGGGTCAAATGTATCTCTATTTGCAACTTTTTGAGAAAGCGCCACATCGCTTTCCACAGTGGTTGCACCATTTTACACTCCCACCAACAGTGAATAAGGGTTCCAGTCTCTCCACAACCTCGCCAGCCTTTGTTGCTTGCTGTTCTGTTAAATTTTCCTAGTCTTACTGGGGTGAGATGATATCTCATAGTTGTCTTGATTTGCTTCTCTCTCAGAGCTAGGGATTTTGAACATTTCTTCATGTGCTTGTTGGCCATCTGAATGTCTTCCTTGGTGAAGTGTCTGTTCATATCCTGTGCCCATTTTTCAATTGGATTATTCACCTTTATCTTGTTGTGGTGCTCAAGTATTTTATAAAATCTAGATATAAGTCCCTTATGTGACATGTCATTACCAAACACTTTTTCCCAGTCTGTGGCTTCCCTTTTTTACCCTGTTAGAGAAGTTTCTGGATGCGCATAGGGATTTGATTCTTAGAAGGTCCCATTCATCTATTTTATCTTCTCCTGATTGTAAATTTTTCAGAATACTTGGAGACTCTTTATGTTGTGGATTAAGACTACTAACGTTCTTCCAAGCTTTTCTTGAATGAAGTTTATAGTCCTTGGTTTTAGTCCTAGTTCCATGATCCACCTTGAGTTGGTTTTTGTATATGGAGTGAGGTGGGGATCTTGTTTAATTCTTCTGCAGATAGATTTCCAATTTTGCCAACACCATTTGTTAAAAAGGCTGTCATTTCCCCACTTGACTGAGTTCATCTCCTTGTCAAAAATCAGTTGACCATAAATAGATGGGCTGATAGAATTAATATCTTAAGTATAGATTGACTTTCTGTTTTGCTTCTTTGCAAATACTCAATATTAAAATTCATATTTGTTGTTAGGTATAATATAGTTGGGTATGACTCCTAGTGACCTTATGAACCACAGATCTGAACTTTATCCTTTCCTGTGCCATCCTCACACCTCCTGGCACACTAATGCCCATTGCAGCAGTTGCTGTGTCAGTCCACCTGGTTGAGGGTCTTCCTCTCCTTTGCTGACTCGCTACCTTTCCTAGTATCATGTCCCTCTCCAAGGAACGGCCCCTCCGAGCAACATGCCTGAAGTATGTGAGGTGAACCCTAATTATCTTTGCCTCCACAAACACTCTGGCAACTTTTCCAAAACATATATGTCATTTAAGTGATCTTTAGGATCACTTCTTATGCAACAGAGAACTGGACAATGAATACGGATGACAGAAGGAGAATTGAGGTGTTTGAGCTGTGGTGCTTAGAGAAGAGCACTGAACATCCATGGATTGTCAAAGGAGCAAATAGATAATCCAAGTATAGAGAAGGGAAAAGATGTTGCATATTTATAGAAATAAAAAATCACAGATATTGAGAACACTGGATTTAGACTTTTTAGAAACTTGACTCAAAAATTCTGACTTCAGTTTTTGTTATTATGTGCCATTGAGTTACTTACATTTCATAGTGACCCTGTGTAAAGCAGCCCTGAAATCTGCTCTATCCTTAGCCAACTTTACTGTCTCTGAAACACCTATCCTCATTACCTCAGTCACTGTACCAATGCATCTCATCAATGGTCTCCCTCTCTTTATCCATCCATCCACAATTCCAAGCATGATACCCCTTTCCAAGGATTGGTCGCTCCTTGCAACATGCTCAAAATATATCAGACAAAGCCTCAGAATCTTTGCCTCCAAGGAGCAGGCTGGTTTCACCTTCTCTAGGATGAACCTATTTGTTCCCCTGGTGGTCTGTGATATATTCAGCACTCTTCCCCGGAACCACAGCTCAAAGGCAAAAGTTCATTCTCTGTCATCTCTAGTTATTGTCCAGCTCTCTATCACTGCATAGCAAGTGATTGCAAAGACCATGGCCTGTATCAGGCTCATCTTACGCTCCAGACTGACATTGTTACTCTTCAGTACTTTGAAGAGGTTTCTAACCTCTTCAATGCAATTCGTCTTTTAATTTCCTGGCTGCTGGTACCAAGAGTGTTGATTGTAGAGCTAAGCAAACTGAAATTTGTAACAATCTCAATCTCTTCATCATTTATCATGATGCTGCTAATAGGCCCAGTGATATGAATCTTTGTTTTCTTGATGTTGAGCTTCAATCAATATTGAAGGCTGAAGTCTTTGACCTTCCGTTAGCCAAATAATTATTATATTTTATGCACCCTAATATGTAAGAAAGACACTAACTCATTGACTTCAAGTGAAAATTGACTTATATTTGAACCTAAATCCTTAACCTTTTCCTTTTTCCTACCTTATAACATCCACATAGAGAGAGAGATCAGCTGGCCCAGTGGACAGAAAGCGATGCTACCAAGCCAAAGGTGGGTGACTTTTAATCCGTGGCCCAAGGGCCTGTCTTTCACTGTTTTTGTTCAGACATTCCTCTAGGTCATATAGCCCTGGTGTACAAGTCGCCGTACAACAGTCACTTGTGGTTGCTGTGAGGCTGAACACTGTAACACTGATGTGTTCATTTTAGACATAGTTTGTAAACGTTTGTATTCAGTCTTCCAAAACATCAGTCACTGAGCACCAACAATTCTCTCCCAACCCTCTACTGAAATGTATACCAGAGAGAGGAGATAAGTACATTGGTCAGCTACTAGCATCAATTGAGACCTAGCATGTTAGGACCTTTACCCTTCCCAAAGGGTTTTCCCCTGGGAAATATAATCCTAGGCAGCACTCCTAGGACCTAGCCTACCCTTGGAAGAAAGCATACTCCCACGCTATGAAACTAAAAGAGCAGGGAAGTTGGGCCACCACAGCTGGGGAAAGGAAGAGATCTCAACTTCATGTCCCTTAAAGGACAACAAGATGAGAAGATTGCCACTAGAAACGACCAATATAGGGTACACGATGATCAATGGGGAGGACTGCCATTAGGAGGCTGAATCAGTGGCAAAACTTAAAGTTCTTAACTTGCCAACATCATCATAAAGTTAAAAAACTGTGAACAACTTATTCAGACACAACCTATCAAAACCAAAATAAGCCTTCTTCTAAAAAAGCAAGCCAGATTGTAAACCCAAAGAATTCCCCGGGAACAGGAACACAGAAGCTATATGTTGAGATGGAATTACATGAAAGTCTACTAAAGAAGTGACAAATGATGGAAGACAGAAATGAAACCATAAATAATGAGGGACAAGAATTAATTACAAAAACTACCATGAGATAGAGTACAACAAATACAGTACTTGAAACAACAGAAATGCTTGAAAATGCAATTCAGGATAGATATCAAGACTAAATAATGGGATTTTTAAATATGCTGGAGGGACAAAAAATCAGATTGAAAAGATAGAACAGTGAAGCAATAAGCTAAAAGGCAAGAATTTCAAAGCAAATGTACTAGAAGGAAGGGAGGGGAAAAAAATAGAGAAAAAAGAATGAAAATAAAGAAAATATTAGAATCATGTGGGAAAACATCAAACAAAACAACATGTGTGAGCAGAATTCCAGAATGGAGAAAGGGAAAAAAGCATTATGAAGACTGTGGAAGAAATAATAGGGGAAAACATATCCAGTATCAAAAAAAATGAGGAAATTTACCTTCCAGAAGCCGAGTGAAATTCAGACTACATTCCAAAAGAAAAACATCATGATATAGCATAGTCAAATTCTCCAAAATAAAAGTAAGGATGAAATAATAAAAACAGTTCAAGAAAAAAGTCCCATAAAAAAAAAGAACAATTAAGATTAAGTTCTGATTTCTCAGCAGAAACTATGGGCAAGAAGACAATGGGATGGCATATTCAGAAGGCAGGAAAAAAGCAATTGACATCCAAAAATCCAGTACTCAGAAAATCTGTTCTTCAATCATGAAGGAGAAATTAGATCATTTGCAGAAAAGCAAAACCTTAAGAAATTCATCAAAACAAGATCATCTGCAAAATCAATACTAAGAAAAGTCCTTCACAAAGGAAAGTGGATGGACCAAATTAACCAACAACAGAAAGATGACAACATCAATAATCTGTTCTCCATCCCTCCATTCTGGAATTCTACTCATGTGTACATTGTTCTGTTTGATGTTATCCCACATGATTCTAATGTTTCCTTTATTTTCCTTTTTGTGTGTGTATATGTGTATTTATGTGTGTGGGAGGGAGATTGGGAAAAATGTCAAACCTCATGAGAACTGGTTTTTGTGGTGTTGATTTTTATGGGGACAGTCTCCTTTTGTGGACTTGGTAAAGGTTATATATGACACTCCCCATATGGCTCTTGATCTTTTCATGAAAACTAGAAATTGACAACTAGAGTATAAAAGACCAAAAATCAACCACATGAAAGACAATAAAACCCTAGTCAAGCACTATTGGTTTATAAAAAATATAAAAATACTTTATAACAGATGAAAACATTGTTGATGTTAGGTCCCATCAAATTAACTATCATCCACCACAACCCTATGAACAAGAGATCTGAAGCCTGTCCTATCTTATGCCCCCCTCAAACTTCCTGACACACTAGAGCCCATGGTAGCGGTTGCTATGTCAATACACCTGTTTGAAGGTCTCCTTTGCCAGCCCTCTGCATTTGCAAGGGTCATATCTCTCTGTATCCTCTCCTAGCAACTTGCCAAAATTTGTGAGGCAAAGTTTTATTATCTTTGCTTCCAAAGAGCACTCTAGCTGCACCCTTTCAAGACTTTTTTGTTTCATTCTTTTGGTAGTCCATGGGATTTTCAGTTCTTTTCTCCAACACCACTGCTCAAACATATCAATTCTTCAGTTATCCTTATTGACAGTCCAGCTCTCAGATGTAGAGCAAGTAATCAGAAAGACCATGGCCTAAATCAGACACATCTTAGTCTTCAGACTGACATCATTACTCCTCAATAATTTAGAGAGATCTCTAACTGCAGATTTTCCCAGTTTAGTACATCTCCTCATTTCCTGACTGCTGATATCAAGGATGTTAATTGTGCATTTATGCAAGAAGCAGTTGTTGACAATTTCAGTCTTTTCTCCTGATGTTGTCTATAGGTCCAGTGATAAGAATTTTTATTTTCTTAACATTGAGATTCCATCTATATTGAAGACTGTATTCTTTGATTTTCTCTAACAAGAGTTTCAAGTCTCCCTCACTCTCAGAAGGCAATATTGTGTCATCTGTATAACACAGGTTATTGATGAGTCTTCCTCTGAGCTGATGTCACAATTTTCTTCATAGAGTACAACTTCTCAAACACTTTGTTCAGCATACATACTGAATAGGGATGGAGAGAAAATACAACCCTTACACACTCTATTCTTCACTTTAAATAATTCAAAATGGATTGAAGTGAAATATCAAGAAGACAAAGATTCTCACCACTGGGCTAATTGGCAGCATCAGTATGGATGGTGAAGAGATTGAGATAGTTAATATATTGTTTTAGTTTTCTTGGCTCCACAGTCAACTCTCTTGATACCACCAGCCAGAAAATCAAGAAACGGATTGTATTGGTGAAGTCAGCTGTGAGGGACCTCTCAAGAGTACTGAAGACCAACGGTGTCAGGCTGGAAGCTAAGGTGAGCCTGATCCAGGCTATGGTCTTCGCAATTACATGCTATGCATCAGAGAGTTGGACAGTAACTAGGAATGATAGAAAGAGAATTGATACCTTTGAGCTGTGGTGTTATAGAAAAAGTTATAGAAAAAAATTACTAAAATTGAAAGAGGTGACATCACAATAAAGCCAGGTGAAATAAATTAATAAAAAAGAATATGTGAAAAGCTATGTTGTTGTGGTTGTTGTTCTGTGCTATTGAGTCACTTGCAACTCATAGTGACCCTATGCACAACAGCTCTGACTGTATACTACCCTGAGCCAACCTTGCTGTCTCTGACATAACCTACTCCCATTACTCCAGTCACTGAACCAATTTATCTCATTGAGGATCTTTCCCTCCTGTACTGTCCCTCTACCCTCCGAAGCATAATGTTCTTCTTTAAAGTCTTGTTCCTCCTTGCAACATGCCCAAAGTATATCAGACAAAACTTCTGAATCCTTGCCTTCAAAGAGGAGCCTGAATCTCTAGTCATTATCCTGTTTTCTGAGGCATAACATGTAATTGAGAAGACCTTGGCCTGTATCAGGTTCACCTTAGTGTCTAGACTGACATCATTGCTCTTCAGTACTCTGGAGCTGTTCCTGACAACCAACTTTCCCAATGCAATTCATCTTTTGATTTCCTGGCTGCTGGTACCAAGAGCCAAGTAAACTAAAGCCGTTAACAAGCTCAATCTCTTCACTGTCCATCATGATACTGTTAATGGGACTAGTGATGAGAATCTGTTTTGGTTTTTTTGGTTTTTGGTTGTTGGGTTGGTTTTTTTTTTTTTATGTTGAGTTTCAATTCATATTGAAGGCTGCAGTCCTTGACCCTCTACAAGTGCTTCAGGTCCTCCTCAGTTTCAGGAGACAAGGCTGTGCCATCTGCATGAACGCAGGTTGTTGATGAGTCTTTCTCCAATCCTGATACTACGTTTTTTCTCATAGAGCCCAGCCTCCTGCATTATCTGTTCTACATATAGGTTGAAAAAGTATGAAGATAGGACACATCCCTGGCATATACCCTTCCCAATTTTAAATCGTGTAGTGTTTCCTTGCTCTGTTCTGAATGACTGCCTCTTGGTCCAAATATAGGTTTTGTATAAGCACAATCCAATATTCTGTGATTCCTATCTTTCTCAGAGTTAGGTCCAAGTACAGGTTTTGTATAAGCACAATTCAGTATTCTGGGATTCCTATTTTTTCTCAGAGTTAGGCATAGTTTATTGTGATCCACACAGTCAGATGCCTTTGCAAAGTCAATGAAACACAAATAGACATTCCCCTAGTGCTCTCAGCTTTCAGCCAAGATCCATTTAATATTAGCTATAATACCCCTAGTACCAGATTTCTTCTAAATCTAGTCTGCACATCTGGAAGTTCTCTGTTGATGTGTTGTTTCAGAAATACTATACTTTGATAAATTTGAAAACTGAGAGGAAATGAACAAATTCCCAAAAACCCATACCCTACCCAGATTGACAGAGACATGTGTAGCACACTTGAACAGATCCATCACAAAAGGGAAAAAAAAGAGCAGAGCAGATCATAAAACAACTCTCCCCTTGAGTAGCAAACGGGGGGGGGGGGCAGGGAGAAAAGTGCAACAATGAATGAAAGGAATTCCAAAATCTCTATAGATGTTCATTGAAATGAAAAATAAATAAATTAATTTTAAAAAAACCCAAAACAACTCTCCCCTCAAAAACAAAACAAAACAAAAAAACCCCCCTTTCCCAGTGGTCTTCATGGGTGGATTCTATCAAGCTTTTAATGACAAACTATTATCAATTCTACCTAAATAATTTAAAAAAAATATAACATTCTTAGAATCATTCTATGAAGTAAGCATACTCTAATAACAAAAACCAGACAAATAACAACAAATAAACTTGTAGACCAATATCTATCTCTCATCAACATAGACAAAAATTGCATAAAAAAATCCCATCCAGTAGAATCCAACAGTATATAAAAGAAAAGAAAAATCATGACCATGGGTGTTTGTGCTAGACAAACAATGATATTTTCACATAAGAAAAACAATCAACAAAATTGATCACATTAATAATGCAAGGAATAAGAACTACATGATCAATTGATAAAAAGATTTTGACAAAATCCAATGTCCATTCATGATTAAACAACTTAGCAAAATAAGAATAGATTGGAATTTTCTCAACATAATGAAAAGTATGTATAAAAAACCAAGAGTCAACATCATTACTAATGAAAACTCTAAAGGCATTTCCATTGTTAACAGAGACTAGGCGGGTATGTCCATTATCACTACTCCTATTCAACATTGTAATAGATGTACTTGCTATTTGAAAAAGACAAAAGAAGGAAATAAGAGGCATTTAAATAGGCAAAGATGGAGTAAAACTGTCCCTATATGCAGACTGTATGATAGTGTACACAAAACTCCAAAGACTCAACAAAAAATCTGTTAGATTTAGTAGACCAAGTATAATGGCATGATACAAGATCAGTACACAAAAATCAGTAGATTTCTCAACAGAAATAAAAGTCATAAAAAGAAAGTAGGAAAACAAATAATAAAAGATACAACTTTTAATAACAATAAGAAATAATTCTCTGTTCATGGATAGGAAGACTCAATAATGTAGAAATAATGATTGTACCAAAAAAATCTTCATGTTCAACACAATCCTAATATATTTACCAAAGTCATTCTTCAAAGAGATACAAAATGCAATTTGCAGTTTTATGTAGATGGGAAAAGACCCTGAATAAGCAATGCTCTTCTGAAAAATAAAAATGAAATGGAACACATCCACTGCCTAATCACAAAGGATAGCACACAGCTGTAGTGATCAAAACATCACAATTTTGGTACAAATGACAGACACACAAAACATTTTAATGGAATCAAGAACCTAGAATTCAACCTATCTACGTACAGTCAATTGATATTTGACAAGGAATTAAAACCTATCAGATGGGGAAATGGCAATCCCTTCAATCAATGGTGCTAGCAAATGGAAATCTACCTGAAGAAAACAGAAACACGATCCACATCTCCCACCATGAACTTAAAGTGGATCATATACCTGGGAGGAATAACCAAAACCTTGAGCATAATAAAAGGCAAAAAGAGACCAAATTCAGATGCCTTCGCCTATGGCATAGACTTGCAAATAGCCAGAAATGCACAACCAGGGGAAGACAATATTTAATGAATGAAATTGTCTAAATATCAGGTCCTATGTGCATCAAAACTTTTTTCCAATGAGGTGTAAATAAAGCCTACTACCAGAGCAAAAATAATTGGTATTGATATTTCAGACAAAGGTCTCTTAATAAAAGTTTACAGAACACAACAGTTTCTCTACAAGAAAAAGACCCATAACCAATAACAAAATGGATAGAAGACATAGAAAGACTCTTCAAAAAGGAAGATATTTGCATGACCAACAGACATGTGAAGAAATACTCAAAATCGCTGGCAGTCAGAGATATGCAAATCAAAACAATGACACACCATCTCACCCCATTAACTGTAGCAAAGTTTAACAGGTTAGCAAGCAATGTATTTTGGAGAGGATGCAGAGAAACTAGAACTTTCTAAGCATTGCTGAAAGGATTATAAAATGATTCAACCATCCTGGAAAGCATTTTGGTGTTTCCTCAAAAAGTTGGATATAGAAATCCCATATAAATCAGCTATTACACTGTCAGGAACATACCCCATGGAGATTAGAACTCAAACACAAAAAGAGCTATGTACACCTATGTTCACAGCAACATTATTCACAACAACAAGAAAATGGAAACAGTCCACATGTCCATCAACAAATTAACCAGTTGAAAAAGTGTGATAATTCACATAGTGGAATACTATGCAGCAGTAATGAACAACTTCTTAAAATACTATGTTGTTTCATAGGAAGAAGTTAGAGATCATTATCCTGAGTGATATAAATCAGTCTCATAAAGACCAATACTGCATAAGATCAATATTGTAAAAATAGAAAGATAACTAAGCACTAAGCAAAACATGTGTAAATGGTCAAAAGGAGAAGGTGAAGAATGAAGAGGGTGAAAAAAATGGGATGAGGTGAAATCACAAGGATAGCGGAGGTTAGTGGGAAATGAAAGTGAAATAATAGGAAAGATTCAATAGGAACTTGAGAAGTTGGGGATGGGGTTATAATAGGCATAGATCAATAGTAATTGACTACAAAATCTAAAGTGTATGAACGGTTGTATGAAACACAATATAAATGATAAAGGGTATAAAACACAATGGGCATGCATTAAAAAACCAAAAATCTAAAATAGAATCAGTCTTTAATTTTGATAAAGTGTACACTTATAATCTCATAAGATAATAAAATAATTAATCATCTAATTACTAATTGGTAAAGATAGAAGGAGAATTGATGCCCTTGAGCTGTGGTGCTGGAGAAGAGTATTGAGGGTATCATGGCCTCCTAGGAAAAGAGATTCATCCTGTAAAGGGTTAAACAGGGCATCTCCTTGGAGGCAGGGATTCTGAGGCTCTGTCTAACATAGTTTGGACATATTGTAAGGAGGGACCGGTCCTTGGAGAGGGACATCATGTTTGGGAGGGTGAACGGACAGTGCAGGAAGGGAAGGCCCTCTATGAGGTGGATTGATTCAGTGACTGGGGTAATTGGGATGGGTGAGTCAGAGACAGTGTGACTGGCACAAGATAAGGCAGAGTTTAGGGCTGTTGTACATAGGGTCGCTATGAGTCACAAGCGACTTGATGGCACATAACAACAACAACAATAAAATAAATAAGACTCAAATGATACAAATGTGTTTATTGATTTTATTCAGGAAGATAATGAGCTGAGAGTCCTTGATTCAGCGACTATTTCATTCTTCAATTCACTAATGAGTGTATTATATAGCAAATGCAAATATTAACTTTAGAAGTAGAAGAATTAAAAAGCTTTCCTCCATATACTGTAGTTTTTCCCTTTTTTCATTGATTTCAGATTTCTCATTAATATTTCTATTTTCTGTTTCTCCAAATTCATTTGAGGTGTTTTAAAATTTATCGCATATCAGTTTTGAAATGTAATAGCTTATATGTGTGATCATTTATATGTTTTCTACAAACAAATCTAAAGAGATAATCAAGTTATCTTAGTTTCTCAGAATTCTAAGACATAATAAGTCATAACCTCATTAAGAAGATTCAAAACTAACTTACAAATCCAGAAATACATCATCAGAAACCTCTCAAGTATGGCTACACTAGCAAAATAATATCCTATTCTGTACTTTTTTTTCTATAATTATACTTTATTAATTTTTATAAACATTTACAGAGATTTTGGGTTTCCATTCATTCATTGTTGCACTATTCTCTCTACCCTCCTCCCAGTTTGTTCTTGTC
>NW_006399751.1:29200905-29210229 GCF_000299155.1 Elephantulus edwardii | reverse complement strand
TGACTGTGGAACCGAGCAAACTGAAGCTGTGAACACTCTCAATCTCTTCGTCATCCATCCTGATGCTGCCAATTGGTCTAGTGGCGAGAATCTTTGTCTTCTTGACATTGAGCCTTAGTCCATACTGAAGGCTGTAGTCCTTGACCCTTTGCAGCAAGTGCATGAGGTCCTCCTCAGTTTCGGCAAGCAGGGTTGTGTCATCTGCTTAACGCAGATTGTTAATAGATCTTACACCAATCCTGATGCCACAATTCTCCTCATAGAGCCCAGCTTCTCCGATAATCTGCTCTGCATACATGTTGAAAAGGTATCATAGTTACTATAATCCCTTTCTTTCTACTCATAAGTGTATTTTAATTCAAGAGATGAAATACGTTTACACAAAAACTGATACATGACGTTCAACATAGCATTATTCATAGTATTCAAGGTAGGAATCCATTCAAGTATTTGTCAACAAAATTAGCTGCATCTAATTACGTGCTATGCATTGTAGAGTTGGACCATGAACAGGGATGATAGAAAGAGAATTGATGCCTTTGAGTTGTGGTGCTGGAGAAGAGTGTTGAATATACCATGGACTGCTAGGAGAACAAAGGTTTGTCCTGGAGAGGGTGAAGCCAGAATATTCTCTGGAGTCAAGGATTGTGAAGTTTTGTCTGACATACTTTGGGCATGTTGCAAGGAGGGACTGGTTCTTGGAGAGGGACATCATATTTGGGAGAGCAGAGGGAGAGCATAGGAGAGGAAGACCCTTGATGAGATGGATCGATTCTATGAGTGGAATGGTGGGAATGAATGCGTTTGAGACAGCGAGGTTGGCACAGTATAGAAAGGCACTTAGGGCTCTTGTACACAGGGTCGCTATGAATCGCGAACAACTTGATGGCACATAACAACAACAACAGCATATTCACATAACAACAATACAAAGGATTATGGTTCTGCAATAAAATAGAGTAGTATATTCTTTTAGGCTACTTCATGGTTGATCTTTGAAAAAGTTAAACTTAGAGAAAGAATCAGTCTCATATTAACACATATTACATGATTTAATTTAAGTGAAATATCCAGAATAGGCTCATTCCATAGCAAGAAAAAGCATAGTTGTGATTTTAGGCAATTGGGAAGGGGAAAGAATACTGAGTAAGTGGAAAAGTTTATGGAGTTTCTCTTGGGATAAATTAAAATGTGGTAAACTTATGAAATGATGATGTTTAGATGACCATACGGATAACCAAGACACATAAGCTCAACACTTGAAGAATAAATCTTAATAGTAAGAAAGCGGAATTTCAAAAATGTTGTTCTTCTTTTAAAAAGGAAAAAAATTATATATATATATATATATATATATATATATATATATATATATATATATATATTCGGAATTCAACATTAAAACTTTAGGATGTTAATACTAGATCAGAACACTTTGAAGTGCAAATCCTGATAAGGCATCATGGAGATGATGACAATGATACAGGATAGGACATGGCTCAAATCTGTTGTTCATAGGGTCACCATGAATTATAGTCAATTTAGAGGTACCTACTCATAAAATCATCAAGAAATGTGATACAATGTATGATGCAAGGCAGCCCTAGTAATACAGTGATTACAAGTTCATGTGCTAACTGAAAATCTGTGGTTCCAACCCCACAGCTACTCTTGTGGTTGTCTGCTTCAGTGAAGAACACTGCAGGAAACCCAGTGAGATAATTCTACTCTGTCCTAATTGGTCAGTATGAATTGGAATTCTCCAAACATCAGTGGATCATGCAAATAGTTATCATGGTCAACTGCTAACAAAAAGGTTACAGGTTTGAATTCAGAGATATCATCTCACCCCAGTCAAAATAGCAAAATTGAACAGAACATCAAGCAACAAATGCTGGCGAGGTTGTGGAGAAACTGGAACCCTGATTCACTGTTGGTGGGAGTGTAAAATGGTGCAACCCCTGTGGAAAGCAGTATGGCGCTTTCTCAAAAAGTTGCAAATAGAGATACAATTTGACCCAGCAATTCCACTACTGGGAATATACCCTGAAGAGACCATAGCTGACATCCAAGCAGATATATGCACACCCATGTTTATTGCAGCTTTGTTCACAATAGCAAGGAGTTGGAAACAACCTAAGTGCCCATCAACAAACGAATGGCTAGAGAAGCTGGGGTATACTCGCACAATGGAATACTATGCTGCATTAAAAAACAAGGAACTCATGCAATATTATTCAAAATGGTTGACTCTGGAGAACATTATGCTGAGTGAAATATCCCAGTCACAAAAGGACAAATATTACATGATGCCACTGTTGTAGAATGGGACTGTCCTTGGGGTTGGGGAGAGACTGAGTAAGATGGGTTCAATAATGTATACTGCACTGAAACAGAGGAGGGAGAAAACTGTGTAAAAGAGATATATGACTAGGTATTTCTGTCATCACAGGAGTCTAGAGCGAGGGCTACATGGTGGAGGGGACCTGGGGGAGGGTTTGTAAAACAATGAAAGAATCCTTTCTTTTACTTTTCCATAATTTTTGACTCATGTACTTATAACTTGTTAGTCAAATTTGTGTCTTCTAGGTTGCAACACCCCCATGATACATCTTCAAGGATATGAACATGTACGACCAAGCACAATCAATAAGAGTGCATCTAAATTCCAAAATCAATCTCCATAATAGTCTATGTGTTTCCTACTGCCAAAGGGGCCCTTTAGAGTAGTGAGAGAAGACCTTTACCCTGAAACCCACAGCGTCCCTTTTCAGCAGGAAGTAGCTAAGAGAATACGCCATCCCCTTTTCCTTATGACTCAGGGTGAAGTCTCTCTCAGGGAGGAGTGATAGGGAGTGGCAAAGGACACACCTACAAAGGAGATTAATCAGAACTGACTTTGATGAGCACTGTGGCAATTGGACAATTAAAACAGACATTCGGATGGCGGGGAAGAAGAACAAACTGGGGAGGAGGGTAGAGAGAATGGTGCAGCAATGAAGGAATGAAAACCCAAAATCCCTGTAAATGTTCATTAAAACTAATAAAATTTAGTAATAAAAAAAAAAGATAAAGAACCTAAACTAAAATTCCTAGTCATAAAAATATCAAATGACCACATACCCACTGCCAAGCTTCCTCAGTGTTGAAAAATAAAACATTTATGATCTGGAAAAGAAAAAGAAAAAAAAAACAAATATAAGTCAAATTATCATTGTTGCTGTTGTTGTTAAGTGAAGTTTCAGACATCTAGTACGACAAATGGTAACCATATAAACAACCAATCTGAACCCTGTCCTATCCTGTGCCATCTTGTCACTTTTTAACAGAGTCCATTGTGGCAATCACTGTGGCAATCTACCTGATTGAGGTGTTTTTCTCTCCTTTGCTGATCCTCCGCTCTACCCAAACTCATGTTCTTCTCCAAGGAATAGCCCCGTCTAGCAACATACCCAAAGGACGTGAGAAGAAGCCTCATCACTCTTGCCTCCAAAGAATACTTTGGCTGCACCCTCTCCAAGACATAATTGTTTTGTTCTTTTGTCCGTCCATGGGATATTCAGTGCTCTTCTCCAATACCACAACTTAAAGACAATAAATTCTTCTTCTGTCCAGCTCTCAGATGCATAGCAAGTGATCAGAAAGGCCATGGCCTGGATCAGATGCACTTTAGTCTTCAAACTGACATCATTATTCCTCAATAATTTGGAGAGGCCGTTAATTGCACACTTTTCAGGTGCAATACGTCTTCTTATTTATTGACTGCTCATGCCATGAGTGTTAATTGCGGATCTAAGTATGTATATATAGTTGTATGAAGTTGCAAGTGCTACTACTGTGGTCTGATATAAGAATAACTTTATCTGGGTTTATGATCTCTGGGAAATGTGGGCCAAAGTACTAAATTTATCATTAATTTGTTCATATGACCTTGGCTAACAACAATCATTACCAGTGTGTTCCAGTGTGTCAGGTTGTAATTTGAGGGTACTAAACTTCCTCTAGTGATTATTTAGGCTATTCTTCATTCCAAATTCCTCTTTCCCCCAATTATATATCTTGGGATTTGTATTAGTGTTGTGTTAATATCTTGAGCCTGTAATATAGCCTTTAAAAAGAAATATAATTATATATGAAAGCTTACCAGAGTATTTTTGAATAAAAATGAATATTTCCTTAGAAATTAAATAAAAATATTACTTCACTATATCCTTTTAAGAAACAAAACCAAATATTTATAATCTAGCTCATGGAGATACACCAAGACATAGTTTTAGTGTGCACATTTTAATATTTCTGCTTTAAACATTTCTGAGTTATTAATTTCTGAGAACACTTTAAAGGGTCTCAGTCTAATGCACACATATTTTTTTCTTATTTGCATTTTTGTATAATTTCTTTATCTTAGCTTTTAAATAACTAGAGAATATTTCAGTATCATTTTTATGATGAAGATACTAATTTCTAAATGAATAAGATATAATCAGGAATAATTTTAGGGGACATAATCCAGAGAGCAAATGAAAAAGACTGTTTAAAAACCATGTATAGGTGAATATAAAAAATATTTTAAGATATTATATAAAATATATACTTAAATAGTGTCAACATAGCTGAGAACAGAACTGGGTATTTTATTCTTGCCAAAGTAAATTTATCACAGCTTTTTAAATTTAAATAAAATAGCTTTGGAAAAAAGTGAAGAGCATGGAATGTCCTTGATATGAAACGTAGATCATACAAAATACACACACAAAATCTCTAGTGTGAACAATGTAATTAGAGCAATAAATTTTAATTCTGTATGCCAGTCATTTAGCTAAAGATGAAACAATTCCCAGATTCACATTTTGCTTTTCTGTTTCTTTGACATTCTACTTGTAATACCCTTATGGAAAATTTACTGTTGATGCAAAGTGTGTCTCCAATTCTTTACTTTGTTACCTCAGTAGTGGTTAAGAAAAATCACACTTGTCAAACTTTTATTTTTTTAATAAGTTATGTCCAATTTTTGACAATGCAAGGAAGCTCAAAGTATCTGTATAAATAACTCTTGGAAAAATAGCCAGCAGCAATGTAACCCATGGGATAGTCCATAAAAAACACAATACAAGGCAGATAATGGTGTTTCAGAATTTAATTAAGTCCAAAGGATTAAATGATGTAAAGAATTGATTTAAAACTATTTTTATGGTTAAAAAATAAAGGGATTAGTGGAAGACACTAATCAGCAACTGATTTCCAATGCACTGTAATTAAGAGAGATTTAAAGTTATAATGATGGTTGAGCAAGTCTTGATCTTTTATTAAATACTAATTTAGTTTGCAGCTAAAGTTAGGTTGTTAATCTTAATAAGGACTCTGGTTTCACAGGTTTTTTAATCTTTCAGCTTTCCTCATGTGTTTATATAACACAGCTTAAAAATTATTTTAGATAGTAAAATTAAATTTAGATATCATTCTACATATGAATAATTATTTTACTACTAAAAGGTACGAATAACCAGAAGGAATTTAAGAAGACATGGTTGGTTACTGACTGAATTGTAGCAATCTAAATGCAAGTCTAGAACAGAAATACAAACTAAGGGAAAATGAAAGAAATGAAAAGAAAATGTTGGTGTTAGTTAACATGTATAGAAGCAGGAGTGGCATCCACTTCGTAAAAAACATGCCTCCGAAATGTCGATAGTTGTAGAGAGGCTTCAAGCCTTTTGTTCATATTGTCGATATGAGTTGTGCTTGACATGAAGGCAATCAACAACAACAACAATTAATATGTATAAACATTCACTAATGTTGACAATTTTACTAACGTAAGATATTAATGACCTATGAAATTGTGTTGAGCCACATGAAAATATTTGCTATTATCAATCCAATTATTCTGTAAATCTATATCTGACCTATAGGACCATGAGTTATTTGTTCAAAATGGCTTTCTCACATGTCATTAAGGGAGCTGTGGTGGCCTAGTGGCAACAAGCTTCACTGCAATCCCAAAGGCACATGGTTCGAATCCACCTTGTCCATGGGAGAAGAATGGGCAATCTCCTCTCCTGTTACTAACTGCCCACTGGAGGGTCAGCAGTCGGGTTGGCATTGGAATTAGTTGTTCTGGTGGCCTACTTTAGTGGTAAGGAGCTGCACTGACATCCCAAATAAGCCTGCTTAGAATCCATCAGATGCTCAGTAGAAGAAAGATGGGCAATATTCTGTGTGATCTGCTACATCTGAAAACCCAATGGAAGGTCATCTATGAGTGGGTTCAGCCTCTACATTAAACACCTGGAACACATATGGGAGTATGGAAACAATGTCTTCCCTTGCAGGAGTGGGTTTTGTATAGTAGATGTAGTTAACGGAGGCTGTTCTCTTTTATGAAGTTAATAGACATCAGATTAGTCATCCCATGCCACGTCCTATTCTTTTAACAAAACAGAAATAAAAGGAAAATAAAATCTTTAGTTACTAATATCTGTAAACATTGTTTTATTAATTTTGACAAATATATTATACTTATGTGAAATATTAATGAACTGAGAAATTTCATTTCTCAAAAGTATATGCAAAATCTTGCTACTATCCGTAAAATTATTCTGGAAATCTAAATTTAATTCGTGAATGACAAACTTGTTTTAAATTAGATTGTTATATATTTCTACAATTTGACTACTTTTCAAATTTCTCTCTTGCTTTTTTTCGTAGTCTTTTACTCTAGTTATTTTAAGTTCTGAAACATTTAACATAAAACAACAGTATTTTCCACAACTGAATCATAAACTATATGTAAGCTGAACCACAAGATTAAAAAAAAAGAAATTATTAATGTTGTCAAGGCTTTAGGTGGATGGATCAACAAGCATTGTGCATGGAAATTGTACTCAAGAAGGCAAACAACACACTGCACTGGACAACAATCTTCTTCAAAAGACCTCTTTAAAATCTGAAAGAGAATAATTGTTTTCTTGGTGTTGAACTTCAATCCGTATTGAAGTATGCAGTCCTTGACCTTATGCAGCAAATACCTCAGGTCTTCTTTGTTTCAGCAAAGCAAGGTGTGTCATCTGTATAACGCAGGTTGTTGATGCGTCCTCTTCCAATTCTGATGCCACATACGCTTTCACAGAGTCCAGTCTCTTGAATGATCTATTTCACATATGGGTTGAAAAGGTATGGAGCTAGAATGCATTCCTGACATATACCTTTTCTGATTTTGAACCAGTGTTTCCTTGCTATATTCTGACAACTGCCTTCTGTTCCAAGTATAGGTTTCACAAAAGCACAGTCAAGAGTTCTGGGATTCTCATTCTTCTCAAAGTCAGCTAAGTTTGTTGTAATCCATACAGTCAAATGCCTATGCTGTCAATGAAACACAAATGCTCTGGTACTCTGTTTTCAGCTAAGATCCATCTAACATTGGCTATAAATCCCTAGTGCTACAAGCCTCTTAGAAACATGGCCTGCATATCTGGCAGTTCTCTGTTAATGTAGTGTTCCAGTTGCCTTTGGATAATTTTCAGCAGGATTTTGCTTAAATGTGATATTATGATATTGTTCATACTCTATACGGTCATCTTTTTTTGTTGTTGTTTTTGCATGGGAATAAATATGGATCTCTTCTACTCATTTGGTTGGGTGATTGTCTTCCAGATTTCTTGGCACAACCTGGTGAGCTCATCCAGAGCTCATCTATTTGTTGAAATATATCAAATGGTATGCTGTCAAGTCCTAGGAACTTGTTTTTTGCCAGTAGCTGCATAGAAGTTTGAACATCCTCCTTCATCACCATAGGCTCTTGATCATGCATTGTTTCATTAAATTCTGTGTCAGCCAATTCTTTTTGGTATAGTAACTCTGCAAAACGCTACATGTTCAGACATGACACCACTTCCCCATGCTTCTGTTCCCATTTCTATGAATCATTGGGTCCAATGTTCATTGCAACTTTACTTACAGACTTTACTCACACTTTTGTGTTTTATTAGGAAATAAATTGAGGAGTAAGGAGGAGAAGAATATTTCACAATGCAAGTCCAGGGTTATTTCAGCAGTCCCAAGCCAGATTAACAAGGACTAATTCCTTGATTAGGGCAAGTCTAGATTCAGCCCAGCAGTATATATGCACCTCTGGTGTCTTCAGTCATTCAGCAAACTTTATCTCGGGCAGATACATGAAAGCTTTTTATTCACTCATCCAGAAGCAAAACCTTTTACTGTGGCTTTCTCTCCAGGTTTATTCTGTTACAGAGTCTTTATCCTCTCTTTACCACTAACAGTCACAGCGTAGGAAACACACTCTTATATTTGTTCCAAAGTTGATGATGATTTGCAAGACCATGAGTCTGCAATTAAAGTACCTGGAGATGATGCCTCTAATGGTGATTTAATGTTATGGCTAAAAAAGGCCAGTATTCAAGATTTCTGACACCACAGACCAATTCCTTGCTTTTCTAACCGTTATCTTTCATTACCTGAAGGATCAACCTTCTTTTAACGTCATTTACATTCATGAAAATATGTAAACCAGCTACTCCACTCTTTATGTCTTAATACCTCTGTTTTTAGGTAGTCAATTTCTAATTTGCCTAGTCCTATCAAACAAGAACTCTAAGGAAACAAACATGTCTTTTTCTCGGGAGAATGTTCTAGCACTGTTGAAACTGTTGAAACTGGTACAGTTTGCCTTTATGCAGTGAACAGAAATTGGACTTAGCCACCTCTACTTTGGATCTGCTTACTTTATCATTTACATCCTTCCACAATGAGTGGGATCCTTGCTCCAGAAACACAGAAACACGGTTTGGTTTTGCAAGTGTGGGGTCTGGGAATATGATATACAGTTAAAATGGTTTTACTTTTACTGCTACTAAGATAGAAAGGAAAAGTTAGAAAGGTGCTCTATGGCCTGAGTCAAAAGGGTAGAGAGTGACAATGAAACTGAGAATTTCTATGTATGATGCTTTTTTCTATGTTATAATGATAAAATATATTGTAAAAATTGAACTATATTAAATCTTTTAGTATTGAAATATAAGCTATAGTTTCTGAAAAGTATGATATACTTAATGGATACTGATGTGTTCTTCTATGTAGTAATATTAATGAATATTGGGTGTTATAATAAGGACAAGCATTTACTAGTGTAGTTCACAACAAATTGGGATTCCAAAACAGCAATCATATTCTGAATAATATATTTCTGTAATGTTGTTGTTGTTATGTGCTGTCTAGTTGCCTGTGACTCATAGTGACCCTTTGTACAACAGCTCTGAAAGCTGTCCTGTGTTGGTCCAGTCTCACTGACTCCAACACACTTACCCC
>NW_006399751.1:29192996-29196840 GCF_000299155.1 Elephantulus edwardii | reverse complement strand
CCTGCATTTGTGTCTCTTATAAAATGTATTTGCAATGAATAAGTCATTGATTTTACAAAATTCAATCATTCTATCTCCAGCCTCATTCCTGTCACCAAGCTAGAGAGGATAAAATCAGGGTTATCCTTGGAAGCAAGGATTTTGAATTTTCATCTGACATATTTTGGGCATGTTGCAAGACGAGACCAGTCCTTAGAGCGGGACGTCATGCTTGGGAGGATGGAGGGACAGCACAAGAGAGGAAGACCCTTGATGAGATGGATTGATTTAGTGTCTGGGGTAAGGGAGTAGGTGTGTCGGAGACAGTAAGATTGGCACAGGATATGGCAGAGTTTAGGGCTGTTTTAAATAAGGTCACTATGAGTCACAAGTGACTTAATGGCACATAACAACAACTACAACATAACATTTGTGTACGAAATTACTTAAAAAATATATAAACATAATATATACTAGATTTGGTGGCATACTGCACAGTGTGTTGCTCTGCTAACCAAAGACTTGGAAGTTCAAATCCACAAACATCCATTCCAGAAGATAAAGATGGGCTTTCTCCTCTCCTAAATATTTATAGTTTCAGAAGCCAGATAAAGGGCCATTGTAAGTTGGAATTGATTCCAAAACAGCAATCATATGTCTGAATAATATATATCTGTAATGTTGTTGTTATGTGCTGTCGAGTTGCCAGTGACTCATAGTGACCCTATGTACAACAGCTCTGAAGGCTGCCCTGTGTTCGGCCAGTCTCACTGACTCCAACACACTTACCCCATTGCCCCACTTACTGTATCAACCCATCTCAGCCGGCCTCTTTTTCTCCTGGGCTGTCCCTCTACCTTTCTGAGCATGATGTCCTTCTCCAAGGATCAGCCCTTTTTGGCCACACGTCCAAAGTATATGAGATATAGATACATATATACACATATAGGAAATCTACTGGTGGCCTAGACACAAGGAGTTGTGTTTCCAATCTGAAGGCACACAATTGCAATTTACCATCTGCCCTGTGGGAGAGAGAGAAGCATTCTCCTCCTGTGCAACTTATTTGAAAACCTGTTGGAGGGACAGCTATGAGTCAATTTTGACTTGACATTACCAAACAACAACAAGAACATACACATCTATAGACATATGATTAAATAGTAATAAAGTATCAATGCGTAAAATATACTTACCATGTCAAAAGTCACTATATGCCATTTTACATGTTGATAAAATCTGAGTATTTGATGTACGTTAAAAAGAGCCCTTCTTTCCCTTGAAGGATATCACGTTGCATTAATATTGTCAAAGATCATTCATTCTATCTTGAGTTGAATTTGTCAATTAAATGTGTCTCACCAGTAGAAGAGCCTGATTGGATTTCATTTCAGTTGTGTACTGGGATAGCATTAATTTCAAATCATCCAGAGCTATCTATAGTAATAGAATTAGGGGCAATTTCATTTTCTTAATGAGATTCCTCCTCAGGGAGATGGCAGAATTCTTGTGAAAGGTAAGTTAGAAGGTATAACATGAATATCTTTTTCACAATACACCAAGAAACATGCCATTTCTTTCGAAATGTAAAATTAAAAAGAAAAACACATGTGTTCTCTTTGAGATATCTCTTCAACATAATGCTGCTTATGTAATTGTAAAATTTTAAGATTATGAATGAAAATTACTCAGTTCATACTTTTCCTTTCATTGATTGGAGTGTCTCTTTTCAATAAGAATATAAAATTGATGTGTGTGTGTGTGTGTGTGTGTGTGTGTGTGTAATTGGCCTCAAACTAGTACAGGAGCAGATATATAAAGCAATAGAATAGAATGGAGAACTTACAAGTAAATGGATACACTTATAGATAGCTGAATTTTGGCAGAGATGAAAGGTAGTAAACACTGAAAAGATAACCTCATTAATAAATCAGCTATCTGTTCAGAATTAGCTATCTGTTCACAGAAAATAGAAATAAAGCCCATACCCAAACCATAAATAACAACCAACTCAAAATGGATCAAAAATTGAAGTGTGTAATATAAAATTATAAAAATAAAAATAAATAAATTGAGACATTTTAGAACTCTACCTTATGTCATATCTGCCAACACTTAGCAATAAAAACAATTTATGTCATAGGGAGCTCTGATGTCCTAAGGGTAAGAAATTGTACTAACAATCCAAAGTCAAACAGCAAAAATTTATCAGCAGATATTTGGAAGAAGGATGGACAATCTCCTCCTCTATAACCTGTTGTCACTGAAAACACACTAGAAGGTCAGTTATGAATCTGATTTGGTAGTACATGAAAATCAAAGCAATCCATTGGCAAAGTCGGCTGTCAGAGACCTCTCCAATGTACTGGAAAGCAATGATTTCAGTCTGGAGACTAGAGTGCACTGGATACAGGCCATGGTCTTTTTTAATTACTTGCTATGCATCAGAGAGCTGGACAATTACTAGGGATGATAGAAGCAGGATTGATAATTTATAGTTGTGGTGTTGGAGAAGAGTATTGAATATACCATGGACTGCTAAGAGAATGAACAGTTTCATCCTGAAGAGGGTAAAGCCAGGCTGCTCCTTAGAGGCAAAGATTCTGAAGCTCCGTCCGACATACTTTGGACATGTTGCAAGGTGGGATCAGTCCTTGGAGAGGGACATCATGCTTGGTAGGGTGGAGGGACAGCACAGAAGAGGAAGACCCTTGATGAGATGGATTGATTCTGTCTCTGTGGTAATGGGAATAGTTGTATGGGAGACAATAAGATTGGCAAGGGATACAGCAGGGTTTGGGGCTGTTTTATATAGGGTAACTATGAGTCACAAGCAACTCAATGGCATATAACAACAATGACAATGGCATGTATTGACCCTTAAATATAACAAAATGTGTACAATTAATTAAGGACAAAGTAGATGATTGAAACTTTGTTAAATTCAATCCTATGGTCTTCAAAAAACTCCTTCAAACAAGTAGAATACAACATAGAGACTGAGAAAAAGAATTGATGATTAAATGTCTGAAAAGCAACTACTCTCTAAAAGATATAGAAAGGTCCCACCACCTCAAGCAAAAAATAAGCAACTCAAGCACAAAAAAGGGCAAATGATAAAAAAGGCCATCACTAAAGACATTCAGAAAAGTTAAAAAAGTATAGATCATTAACTGTTAGATGTAAATAAAAAGAAAAATGAGTCAACATCTCATCCCAGCAACAAATTCTGTAAACACTGAGGAAAATAGTTTAGTACATCCTTAGAAAGTTGAAAGAGAAATACCATTTGATTCAGCTAGTATTGTCCCACTGATAGGTAACCTAAAGAAGTAAGAGTTTCAGGGTGACCTTGATACACACTAGTGTTCATTACTGCAATTTACAATACCAAAAGATGAAATAACCAAATGCTTATCATTGGATGAATGGAAAAGTTAACCATAGTACATTAAAACAACAGCATGCTATGCAACCCTATTGTTGTTGTGGTTGTTATGTGCCTTTGTGTCACTTGCAAATGATAGCAACCCTATGTATAGTAGCTCTGAACTCTGCTCTATCTCACTTCCCTGACATACCTCCTGTTACTCCGGTTACTACGTCAATCTTTCTCATTTGGAGTTTTCCTCTCCTGTGCTCTCCCTAGAACTTTCCAAGCATGATGTCCTTCTCTAAGGACTGGTTCCCCCTGGCCACATACTCAAAATATGTGAGACAGAGCTTCAAAATCTTTGACTTCAAAGAGCAGCCTGTTCTCACCCTCTCCAAGACAGGTCTATTTGTTCTCTTGGCAGTCCCCAGTATGTTCAATAATCTTCTCCAACACCACAACTGAAAGACATAAATTCTTCTTCTTTTAATT
>NW_006399751.1:29190783-29192317 GCF_000299155.1 Elephantulus edwardii | reverse complement strand
ATATATATTTAAAAAATATATCAATACCCAATCTCCTCCTCACTGGAGGTTTAGCTATGGGTCGATTCTCACTCACAGTGCAAGAAATTCTTGTCTTTTCTACCAGTACCACCACAAATTATTTTCATTGTTATTTTCAGACTTAGTGATGGATTGACAGTCTAATCAATTCAGTGGCTCCATGGGAAAAAAGAGATGGTTATGTCTTTCTACTCAGGGTCATAGAAGTAATTCATACTCAAGATGACTTTCTATCTGGTTTCTAAGCTTTAAGCCTAAACAAATCAGACTGACTCATCTTTATTCCTGTGAAAACACCTGTATATTTGAACCACTGACTTTTTTTTTGTTCTCAACTTAATATGTAATGCATTTTGAACATATGATTCAAGGACA
Source organism: Elephantulus edwardii (assembly GCF_000299155.1). Classification (NCBI taxonomy): domain Eukaryota; kingdom Metazoa; phylum Chordata; class Mammalia; order Macroscelidea; family Macroscelididae; genus Elephantulus; species Elephantulus edwardii. The sequence goes on along the minus strand of NW_006399751.1, from coordinate 29,191,921 downwards.
CCTAACAACAGTTACATCTTTAACTTATGTTGAAACATAAAACTAAAATCAATTGCCCTCCTATTAATACAAAATAAAAGTGAAAAATACTCTAAATAGCACATTTACTATGGCTGATGCTGTGCTGCTATGATTTTAGTTCTTTGTGCAGTACAGATGATATTGATTTCTGTGATACAGTTTAATTTGAAATTTATGTATCTATTCTGTTTTGCAGTCTAATGATTCAATTGTATTACATATTTTCTCTATTTGAGGCACTTTAAGGCTGAAATGTTATTTTGCACAGCATGACATATTCCCTTAGTTTAATATTTACGTCACAAAATAATTTCTGTCATGTTCTCATGTATATTGCAACATGTATTTTACCATGTACAACATTACTAATATCAATAAAATTATAAACAAAAAACACAAAAATTGAAAAACACAGTAATAACTACTGCTTCATCACGATTGATTTAAATTTTTCATTCAAAGGATCTAGTAAATATTCATATACATAAATTGTTCACGTGTTAATTAAAAGTAGTGAGAGAAGATCTTCACCATGAAACCTACAGCGTCCCCTTTCAGCAGGAAGTAGCTAAGAGAATACACATCTAATGTTTCTTTATGAATCAGGGTGAAGTCTCTCTCAGGGAGAAGTGATAGGGAATGGCAAAGGACACACTGACAAAGGAGATTAATCAGAACTGGCTTTGACAAGGACTGTGGCAATGGGACAATTAAAACAGACTTTCAAGGGGGGAAAAAAGAAGAACGAACTGGGGGTGGAGGGTAGAGAAAATAGTGCAACAATGAATGAATGGAAACCCAAAATCTCTGTAAATGTTCATTAAAATTAATAAAACTTAAAAACAAGCAAACAAAAAAGTAGTCTGATACAATTCATATTCTTTGAATTTACTTGCTATGAATCAGAAAGCTGGACAATGTCTAGGGATGATAGAAGGAGATTTGATGCCTTTAAGCTGTGGTACTGGGGAAGATTGTTGAATGTATCATGGACTGTAAGAAGAACAAGCAGGTTCATTCTGTTGTTGTTGTTGTTGTTATGTGCCGTCGAGTCGTTTCCGACTCATAGCGACCCTATGCACAACAGCCCTAAACCCTGCTCTATCCTGCGCCAACC
>NW_006399751.1:29143467-29183598 GCF_000299155.1 Elephantulus edwardii | reverse complement strand
GCAAGGATTCTGAGGCTCCGTCTAACATACTTTGGACATGTTGTGAGGAGAGACCGGTCCTTAGAGAGGGACATCATGCTTGGGAGGATGGAGGGGCAGCGCAGGAGAGGAAGGCCCTCTATGAGGTGGATTGATGCAGTGACTGGGATAATCGGGATGGGAGTGTCCAAGACAGTGTGATTGGCACAGGACAGAGCAGAGTTTAGGGCTGTTGTACATAGGGTCGCTATGAGTCGCAGGCAACTCGACGCCACATAACAACAACAACAATAACTGGTACCAAGAGTGTTTATTGTAGAGCCAAACAAGTTGAAACTGTTAACAGTCTCAACCTCTTCACCATCTATCATGATACTGCCAATTGGCAGTGGGGAGAATCTTTGTTTTCTTGATGTTGAGCTTCTATCCATGTGAAAGGCTGCATTCCTGGATTTTCTGCAGCCAATGCTGCAAATCATCCTTGGTTTAAGTAACATTGTTTCATTTGCATAATGCAGGTATTGATGAGTTTTCTTCCAATCCTAATACTACACTTCACCTCAAAAAGTCCAATCTCTTGAATGATCTGTTCTGCATATAAATTGAAAAGGCATGGAGATAGGATGCATCCCTATGTACTCCTTTTCTAATTTTGAACCTTGCAGTGTTTCCTTGCTGTGTTCTGATGAATGCTTCTTGGTCGAAGTATAGTTTTCACATAAGTATAATTAAGTATTCTGAGATTCCTATCAAGGTTAGCCACAATTTGATGTGATCCACACAGTAAAATTCTTTTGCATAATCAATGAAACACAAAAAGACATTTTTTATGTATTCTGATATTCTCTGCTTTCAGCTAAGATACATCTAACACTGGCTATAATGTCCTTATGTCACAATTTCTTCTAAACCCTGCTTAGAATCTCACAGTTCCAGAAAACAGCAAATAATTTTAGAAACAGCACATAACAGATTGATCTAGAAGACATTATGCTGAGTTTAATAAATCAGCACTAAAAGTACAAATATATGAGATCACTATTATAAAATGTTTGTGCAAAAAAAAGCAAAGGCCATGTGGTGAGCACCACATCAGACCTTTTCCATTCTTCACAGGGTTAATCTATTCCTGCCCATAGCATCAATAACACAAAATGAACTCTCATTAGGTCATACATGTCCCCCCATGCTCCCATGTCTTTTAACTTATCTCAACACCATTCTTACGTTCTTGGGCCCAGAATCCAGTGTGATAGCTCACAGACCACACAAAATTACATTGAGGGAATCAAAAGGTTATAATTCAGACTAACAACAGAATACAGCAAGACAAGCTCCCAAAATGTGCACTTAGGTCCCTCTGCTTCCAGCCTCTGGCTCTAAGTGTTTCCAAGTTCTCAATCCTGCTAATATTGGCTTCCCCTCAGTTGTCCAACAAATTTTGATTTTGTAAATATTGATTTTCTACATAGTTGCCCAACAAAGTTTTTATTCCTGCCAATATTGGCATCCCTCTGACCCCATAACCCCAAAGTGCAATCTCACATCAATTCTCCAGTTCAGCCATCACTACTGCTGCTGTCCCAAAGCTTGTGGTATGTTTCTCTGGGTTGAAGAAATCTCTCTTCTCTGTCTGGAGGAAGATTTCACTCTTTTGTTGGTGGAAGAATTTTCTGTTCTCTGCAGCTAGACCTGTTCAGTTTATTGGCAAGATGAGCCAGTCTTCTTGTAGATTGTTGAGACTGGCCAATCTTCTTGTGAAATTGTACAGAGTCAATCCCTCTGTGGATAAACCAACACTTCTCATTCTCATAGTCCCACCCACCCACATAGCAACATCAAATGAGGGCTAGAGAAGTTATACTGAAAGATAAACTCCATATTTTGAAAAAAGTTTAAGCACCAACTACTCCTTGGATGTCTATCAGGGATTAGAAGAGAAGAAGGGTGAAAATTTTTTGATAGATATATATTAATATAGGTGAAGGGAAATGAAATATATAATTGTTGTTAAGTGCCATCTAGTTGAGTATGATTCATAATCATCTATGACAGTGTTATCATCATTATCTCTGATATGTGAAACCATTGTTACAGTCACTGTCAATCCATTTCATTGACAATCTTCCTCTCTTTTGCTGACCCTCCACCTTACTAAGGGTGATGTCCCTCTACAAGGAATAGCCTTTTCTAGCAACATGCCCTAAGTATGTGAGGCAAAGCTTTGCCATCCTTGCTTCCAAGGAGCTTTCTGGATGTACCTTCAGCTCAAAGGCATCAATTCTTCTTCTGTGATCCTTATTCATTATTCAACTCCCAAACTCTCAAATACAGAGCAGTGATTGAAAAGATTATGACATGAAACATGCATATCTTAGTCTTCAAACTAATTTCTCCTCTGAAAACAATGGGCTTTCAAAGTTAACTATGAGTCCATTCTGACATTTCAGCATATAAAAATAATAGAACAATATTTACATAGTTGTAAGATACTCCACATAATTGGGGACATAAACAATGGGTGTTTACAATAATCTCAGCATATAAACAACAATAGTAATGGCATCTATAATCACTCCCTCACTTACTCATTGCCTTTGAGTCTGTTCTGCCTCTTGGTCTACTCCACCAGGTTTCTGATCCTTTAAATCTAAAAGGGACTACCCACCTTTCTCCTGAGACATCACTGACAAATTGCAATCTCCAAATATTTTCACCCTTCCAGTTAGCAGTGAAGCTTACTATGAACTACACTGCCAGAATATTCTCGCAGTCTGTGGATAAGGACACAATGCTTGGAAAGGTGGAGGGTCAACATAGTAGAGGAAAACTCTCAACAAGATGAATTGACATAGTGACTGTAATAATAGGCTCAACTACTGAAGTGGTTAATATGGCAAAATATAGGTTAAGTTCATATAGCAAGTTTAACAACATAGCAAGTTCTGGTCTGTTGTTCATAGGTCACAATTGGTGGTAGTTGACTCTAGGCCACATAGCAACAAAAACAACATGCTTGAAAAATGACAAATGGCTACTTGTCATTAATACTTCAATTCATTGATTATGTCTTCACAACCATTCTCTCTACTCCAAGGAAAAAATTATCATCAAAGTCAACAATGGAATTCTTACTACAAACACTTCAAAGTCCCATCTCAGCAGGCTTCAAGTTGTTGTTCATTGCCTCCTTCAAACAAATTGTGGTTAAATTTCAAATCAAGGTAAAGATGCTGTTTTTCCTAATTCTCTTGCTATTATTATTCACTCTTTCTTTCCCAAATCAAATTTTTCTTTTCAGACTTTATTATGTTCACCCATCAGCTGTGACACATGACATGCACCAGCAGTGCTGCTGGCCAATGGAACCTTGGGCGAGGGGCCAGACAGCAGCCAGACAGTGGCTATGTGAGGGGCAGAGATCACTCAAGAGACCAGACATGCAGCAGGCAGCAGCTGAAAAAGGGAGTGGAGCAATGGTGCTGCAACCTCAAGACAGTGGAGCAGCTGCAGCAGGATAGGCCAGCACACAGAAGAGACTGGAGGCCTGAACCACCATCTCTAGGGTTAGCTGGGTGGAGAGGGACCTGACTAGGCAAAAGGCAAGGGTTGGAATGGGGATGTTGGAAGGGGTGGAAGTGGATGCTGGAGGAAATGGATGCTGGCAAAACCAGGAAAGGGGCTGAGCCAAATCACAGGCACCAAATTTGGGGGTGGGGTGGGGACCAATTCTTCTGGGTAAAATGGTGTCTGCCAAATATTGCTCTAAGTTGAACATCTACATAAAGGCAGAATTGGGAGAAGGGTTGGCCATTCACTTCTAAAACACCTTCAAATACCCTTTGCACAAATTAGAGAAGACTTAAATTAGACTAGCAGACATGACACCTGAAAAATGAGACCTCTGGTTGGAAAACAGAAAGGAGGAGGAACAGTTGCAAGCAGACACTAGTTATTGGAACATGGAATGTGATAAATATGAATGTAGGTAAATTGGATATTGTTGAGAGAAATGTAATGCATAAATATTGATGTACTCTTGTTGTTATGTGCTGCTGAGTTGCTTGTGACTCATAGTGATCCTATGTACAGACATAAACTCTGCTCTATCTTAAGCCAACTACCCTCATTTCCCCTGTCACTGAGTCAATCCATCTCATCCAGGGTCTTTTTTTGTACTGTTGCTTCCACCCTTCCAAGCATTGTGTCCCTCTCCAAAAACTGGTCCCTTCTTGCAAATGACCAGAGTATGTCAGATGGAACTTCAAAATCTTGACTTCCAAGGATCAGCCTGGTTTCACCTTCTCCAGGACAAACTTGTTTGTTCTCTTAGCAATCCATGATATATTCAGTGCTCTTCTCCAGCACCTCAACTCAAAGACATCAATTCTTCTTCTATCATCGTTAGTGAAAACTATGGCCTAGATTAGGTGCACCTTAGTCTCTAGACTGACATCATTACTCTTCAGTACTGTGAGGAGGTCCCTGAAAGCATATATTTGTATGACAGTGTTATTGACAAGATTTTCTTGTATGTGTATGAATATTTTCCTGTCAGCCACAACATTGTGTTTCAAGGGGGAGAATGAAATGGTATTCTTAAGGATGAATACTAACCTGTTTTTCCTTACCTTTCATTTCCAGCATAGTAGATCATCTGATTCAAAATGCTCCATGCCAACTCATCTCATTTTGCCAATGTCTAGTGACATACAAGAAAATACTACATGGCTTAAACTCAGGAAAGGTGCATTTCAGGGTTGTTTATTTTCTCCAAACCAATTCAAACTGTATGCTGAGTAAATAATTCATGAAGCTGGACTTTTTGAAGAGAACTGGCATCAGAATTAGAAAAAGACTCATCAACAACCTGTGCTATGCAGATGACAAAACTGGCTGGAAGTGAAGAGGATATGAAATACGTGGTGCAGAAGTTCAAGGACTACAGCCTGAACATCAAGAAAACAAAGGTCTTCTCCACCGAACCAACAGTGTCCATTATTTTAGCTGGAGAAAGGATTAAAGCTGTCAATCATTTTACCTTGCTTGGATCAACACTCAACATTCTCAGTACCAACTGTCAGGAAATCAGAAGAAGGATGGCATTGGGAAAACCAGCTGTCAGGAACCTCTCCAAAATGTTGAAGAGTAAGGATGTCAGTTTGAAAACTAAGGTGTAGCTGATTCAGGCCATGGTCTTCTAAATCAGCTGCTATGCATCAGGAGCTGAACTTTAAGTAAGACTGGCAGATAATGAATTTATACTTTTAAGTTGTGGCACATGAAAAGAGCACTGAATGCTCCACAGACTGCCAATGAACTAACAAATATGTTTTGGAAAGAGTGCAGCCATAGTGCTCCTTGGAGGAAAATATGGTGAAGCTTTGTCTTTTGTACTTTGGTCATGTAGCTAGGTGAAGCTATTTCTTAGAAAACGACATCATACTTGGAAAGGTGGAGGGCCAGCAAGGTAGAAGAAAATCTCCAGTGAGAAGGATTGATACTGTGACTCCAGCAATAGTCTCTACTGTGTGAGAAATAAGGAGAATGGTACAGGATAGGGCTGGGTTCAGATTTTCTCTTCATGGGTCACTATGAGTCATACTTGACTGAGGGCACCCAACAAGAACAACAATAAATTATAACATCAACTTTCAGGCTATTATCCATTATCATCTCTTCACCAGATGTCTTTGTAACTTTACTCTTGAATGGCAAGACCATTTGACTTTACAAACCAGAAGACATTTTAAATATAAAGATAAAACAACTGAAGCTTTTGACTTTCTACATTTGTTCATCTACCTTGTGTGTGAGCTAATTCTAGAGCACAAATGTTCAAGCAGGAAATAGCAAAGTTATCATGCAAGGGTCTTGTATCACCCACAAATTAATTTCATTGCTAGTCTCATGGAATATACCTTAAATAAACCACCTTTGTCAGAGTGAATTTCCATGGAGTCAATTCAGGGAACATTTTTACTTGAAGCAGTTATTATTCTAACTTATTTCTTGCCCTTTAATTTTTTCCTTCTAAATACAGGGGGATATTTTTCATTGAGTTTTGAGAAAAAAATGTACAAAAAATTTACCATGTCAGAAGCTTAAAACTCTTCAATACAACTGCACATACTTAGTTTGTTATTATTAAGTGCTGTTGAATTGAATATGCCTCATAGTGACTCTATGAATGACAGATCTGAACCTTGTCCTATCCTGTGCCATCTTCCTCATCTCTAAAATTCTTGAATCTATTGCTGCAATCACAGTGTCAATCCATCTGGTTGAGAGTCATCTTATTTGTTGACCCTTCATTCTATCATGTATGATCTTCCTATCTAAGGAAAACCCTCTCTTGGTAAGATGTTCAACGTATGTGAGACTAAGCTTCATCATCTTTGCCTCCAGGGAGCACTCTGCCAAACTTTCCCCAATACATATCTGTTTGGTTTTTTTTTTTTTTTTTTCTGTCTATGGAATGTTCAAACACTCTTTTCTCCACCTCAGTTTAAAGGTATCAATTCTTCTTCTGTAATCTTTATTCATTGTGTAACTCTCAGACGCATATCAAGTGGTTGAAAGACATGGCCTGAATCAGGTGCACCTCAGTGCTCAGACTAATCTCATTGCTCCTCAGTAATTTGGAGAGGACCCTATCTGCAGTCTTTTCTAATGCAGTACATTTCTTGATCTCCTGAGTGCTGGTATCTAGTGTATTTACTGTGGAAACAAGTAATAGGAACTTATTAACAGTTTCAATCTTCTCTCCATCTATTATGATGTTGCCTATTGGTCCAGTGATGAGAATTTTTGTTTTCTTCATGTTGAGATGTAATTTATATTGAATTTATATTTGCTCTTTTGCAGAAAACCCTATAAATTCTCCTCATGTTCAGGAAGTATGATTGTTTCCTTTCATGACATAAGCCACTGATGCCACATTATTTTTCACAGAGTGCAGAGTCTTGAAAAAAATTTCTCAGCATACAGATTCATAGACTGTACCAAGGTATTTAACTGTGTGGATCCTGACAAATTGTGGGTAATATGGAGAAGAATGGGAAACCCAGAACACTTAATTGTGCTCATGCAAAATCTATACCAAGATGATGAGGCTTTTGGACTGGACAGAGCAAGGTAACATTACATAGCTTAAAATTAAGGAAACTGTGCATGAGGGTTGTATCCTCTCTCTATACCTGTATTTAGTGTCTGTTGTTGTTGTTGTCCATCAATCCCTGGGACTTGTTATCACTTTTGTCTCTTTTTGTTGTTGTTGGTTTGGGGGTTTTTTGTTTTGTTTTGTTTTCTCTCTTTTTTCTCCTTTTTTAAAATTTATTATTAATTTCAATGAAAATTTACAGAGACTTTGGATTTCCATGCATTCATTGTTGCACTTTTCTCCCGCCCCGCCCCTCCCCCCTAGTACACTACTCTCACTATTGCCTCTTGATCATATGTTGCTTCTTGAAAGTCTTCTGTGTCTTTTTGGTTGACTTTGTATATGCCTTCCATTTTCTTTTGATGTTTCCTGTGTCATTCTTAGTATTGCAACTTGAGCCTTGAATTTACTCCTTAGTTTCTTCAGCTTAAGAGATGCTGGGTGAATTAAACTCTTTTTGATTTTCTGACTCTAGCTCTTTGCACATCTCATTGTACTATTTTACATTGTCTTCCCAAGTTTTTCTTTGGAATCTTCTGGTCAATTCCTTAACTTCCTGCTTTCTTCCTTCTGCTTTGACTTCTGAGCACTCTAGTGCAATATTCAGAGTCTATTCTAACATTCACTTTGGTCTTTTCATCTTTCGTTGTTTTTGTAATAACTTTTTGCATTCTTCATGAATAATAGTCTGTTTATCTCAGTGCATCTGTTCTTCACTCATTAGTGTCCAAGGCCTCCAACCTATTCTTGAGATGGTATTGGAATACAGGTGAGATAAAATCAAGGTCAATTTTTGGTTCTTGTAGATTTGATTTCATTTTCGTTAGCTTCAGTTTGAGTTTGCATATGAGTTGTTGATTGTTCCACAATCAGCACCTACCCTAGTTTTCACAACTGATGTTGAGTTTCTCCAATGATTCTTTCTACAGAAGTAGTCATTCTGACTTCTGTACAGACTATCAGGTGGTGTCTATGTGTACAGTCACTGTTTATGTTTCTTGTAAAAGGTATTTACAATGAATAAATCATTGACTATACAAAATTCTGTCATTTCTGTCATTTTTATCTCCAGCTTCATTTCTGTCACCAAGCCCATGTTTTCTGACTACTAATTATTCTTCTGTTTCCAACTTTTGTATTACTGTCATCCATTATTATTAGTGAATCCTGGTTGCTTGTTTGATCTAGTTCTGACCGCATTAAGTTGTTAGAAATAAATTTTCTCTTCTCTGGGTTTGGTTGTTGCTGCATATATTTGAAAAATATTGACTGGTAATATTGACTGGTGTCCCTTTGATGCATATGGATAGGATTCTGTCACTCACAACATTGTATTTCAAGAGGCATCTGGAAACGGCCTTTTAAACTTTCAATAAGGTCCCATTTTTCCTCACTTTTTGATATAATAGGTAATATGACTATCTTATTAAAAATCTCCCACATCAATCTTTCCTATCTAATAAATGCCTAGTATGTCAATATTTATGTATTCCATTTTTCTTTTAACAATGTCTAATTTTCCTTTATTCATGCTCCTTACATTCTTATTCTGATCACTACTATCTGCTTTTTAATATTCTGCCTCCTTTGTGATTGCCAACTTGAGGGCTCCTCAGCTTCAAGTGTCATATTTGCTAGTCTAGTCTAAGAGTGCTTTATTGTGCAGAAGGTTTTCAAAGGCCTGTTATTTGCAGAGGGATTACCAATCCTTCTCCCTAGTATGCTTTAATATAGATGCTCAGCTTTAGACCCATATCTGGGAACAAATATTTTATCCAGAAAATAAATTATAATAATTGATATAAATGATATAATGAAATAAATTATATTGTCTCATGAAAATAATTTAAAATAATGATTTTAATAGAAATCCCAAATATAAATAGATTAGACATTGTTTCTCTCCTCTTTAAGAGCCTTTACCATTAGATGTTCAGATCAATAATTTTTTTCTAACATTCTTTATTACATGTTTTTCCATGTGTTTATATTTAATAACAGAGCATAATTGATTTTAAAATAAAATGTTTCTTTTCTACTGGTTTACTTACAGAATATATTTACGTTGTTTTTCACACTGATCTTTTCCTATTTCCTTTACCCACCTCTCCCTCTCCTCAAAAAAATTTGTAACCCTATGATTACCCCTCTGTCCATCCTCACTCCTCTGCTCCTACTTCCCCCTGCCCTTGGATTTTCATGCCCATTTTACTAGTTACCCTTCTATTTCTATAATAATGGCCTTATACAGTATTTGTCCTTATAGGACTGAGTTAGTTTCCTTACCGTAATATTCTGCAGTCCCTTCCAAGTTAGGTGATAACATTGAACATCATTGCTCCTGCATGTATCATATGAATGACCCATAATTTCTCAATCCATTTGATTAATCTTTGATACAATAAATACATGGCATATGCCTCAATACTTTAATATTTTTCTTTAAGCATTTAGTTATGTTTTTTAATTCTATTTTCTTTATTCTTTATATATTTTTCACACAATCTTTCAACTTACTTTAAGTAGCCTAAATAATTTCTTCAAAACCTAGTACTGCAAGCATGTTTATTGCAAAAAGACAGAAAAATGAAAAAACATAGAATTTAGTTGAGAGATTTGTAATAGTTCATGTCATTTAGGTTAAGAAGATGTCTATAGGCACAAGGAAGTTGTGATTTAAAGGATTTTTTATAGAAATAAAATATTTTGTGGTTAAGAAAGATGAGAATTTTGAATTTTGCATCCCTTTCTAGGTTGAAGGCATAGTTTATAGACAGTTATGTGGCAGACACAAGGTAATGCCTCTCCTGCAATTTAAATAAACCAGCAGATCTGAGTAAGATAGATAATCTCTTTCTAGGTGATTTACAATCTATAAAATTCCATTAGAGCTTCATCTATGAATTGGCTCCATCTCAAGGACAATGAATTTGAGTGGTTATGTTTGTGTGTTTTATGGTTTCTTTTTCCCAAACTATGTTGAGAAAAAATATTTTTAGAAAAGAGCTATGAAAGTAATTTTGCACCAAAAAATTACCAAGGATTCAGTAAGAAAAACAAAATCATTGTCAGAATGAAATTATTGAGAAAAATAAAAGTGAGTTTGCTCCAAAATTCAAGTATGGGTTTTAGGAGCTACCTTTGATCCATGATAGAAGAAAAAAAAATATCCATTGTAATACCAAAGAAAGTAAGAACTGAAGCACTTTTGTACATTTAGCATTATTTGGCAGAGTTTATGCCTGATTGCTTCCATTTCATTAAAATACTTAATATATGTAAAGCTCTTAGAACAGTGTCTGGCCATGAGTAAGTATAAGTGTTGGCTATTAATATTTCTCAGTGAAGTATGAAACAAAATCATCAGCTGAAAATAATGGGGAGGGCGGGAAAGTATGCAAAGAAAGAAAGACATGAATTAATTAATGTTAAAAAGACAATCCTGGAGGTATTTTTTCCCCATGCAAATGATCTAATTTTCATCTTTCTCTTAGTTTTGCCCTTAACTTCTTCATTCTTTTGATTTTATCATATCTTTGCTTTTGTTAGGTGCACTGAGTCCTCTTCTTACTCATACTGGCTTTATATACATAGACAAAAGACCTTGAACCTGCACCATCCCCATAATGGCTACTACGTTTTATCCATTTGTGAACAGTCACTGTGTCAGTGAGCTTCTTTGAGAGTTTTCCTCTTATTTTCCTTTTTAAAAATTGTTTCTGTGAGAGTTTCTCTCTTTTTTTTTTGTAGACCCTCTACTTTTTCAAGCATGATATTTTCTGTGATTCCTTAAATACTTCTCTTATCATTTCTCCATTCTTCAAGAGATTTAGAAAGTCATATTGGTAAGTTTTGAAATACTACACTTATAAGGAACAGTTGACTATGCTTAAGATTCCTTGTTACTGTTAGACGTCATTAAGTACTACTCATGGTGATCTTATGAACAACAGGTCTGAACCCTGTTCAATTCTGCACCATTTTTATCAGCACTTCACACTTGAGTCCATTGCCACAGTGACTGTATCAATCCATCTTGCTCAGGATTTTGCTTTCTTTTGCTAACCCTCCACATTACCAAGTATGATATCCCTTTACAAGAAATAACTTCTAATAACAGGCCCTAAGTCTGTGAAATGTAGCCTCACCATCCTTGTCTCTAAGAAGCAACTGGTTGCATAGTCTTCAAGAAATACATATTTTTCATTTGGTAGTCCGTGCAATGTTCAGTGCCCTTCTTCAATACCATATCTCAAAAGCATTGATTCTTTTCTTTCATTCTTATTCACTGTCCAGCTCTCTGATGTATAGCAGGTAATTGGAAAATCAGATATCATTGTTCTTCATAGTAGTGATCTAATTGACACGAGCAGGTCCTGTCATGCTCTTTGATACTCTTTTCCACATTAACTTAATGGAGGAAATATTCCTTCAAGATGGAAATCTGTCTTGGTCTTTCACTACCATGTATAAATATCCCGTATATTCAATTTATTATAATTATGTTTAATTTTTAGTAGGTATTAATTTTGTCATCCAACTTGGACATTATCATTAACGAAGGTGCTAAGTTATCTTTTATCTCCACTTTTTTATAGTATTGGTCAATTTATTTAGAATCATATTGAACTCACCGTCATATACTCAGTTATAACCCACAGTGACCAAGTCATTTTTCCATGTCATAATGCTCATATTTTCCCCAAGGATCTGTTTATATATTTGGACTGTAGGATACACTTAGCCTTTTTTTTTCTTTTCTTTTTAATTGTGATTTTTAATGAAAGTTTACAGAAACATTGGATTTTCATTCATTCATTGATCATTCATTCATTGATGCAGTTTCCTCTCTCCATCTCTCTGTCTTTCCCCTCTCCAAATTCACTATGGAATGGTCATCTTGTTCCAGATTGTGTGTGTGTGTGTATCCTAATTGTATATTTCTTTCAGAGATAGTCCTTCCTCTCATCTGATTCAGTGTAGTGTTCATCATCTACCAACTCTTCCTGTTCTTCCTCTTCTGTCAATTCTATTTTATATGAACTATAGTGTGGATACCTTTTCAATCTGTATGCAGAACAGATTATCCAAGACGCTGGGCTGTATCAGGAGAAATATGGCATTAGGATTGGTGGAAGAGTCATCAATGACCTGCGTTATGCGGATGACACAACCCTGCTTGCTGAAACTGAGGAAGACCAAAGTACTTGCCGCAGAAGGTCAAGGACTACAGCCTCCTATATAGATTGAAGCTCAACATCAAAAAACAAAGATTCTCACCACCGGGCAAATTGGCAGCATCAGTATGGATGGGGAAGAGATTGAGATAGTTAACAGCTTTGGTTTACTTGGTTCCACAGTCAACACTCTTGGTAACAGCAGCCAGGAAATCAAGAGATGAATTACATTGGGAAAGTCACCTGTCAGGGACCTCTTAAGAGTGCTGAAGAGCAACTCTGTCAGGTTGGAGACTAAGATGCACCTGATCTGGGTTATAGTCGTCACAATTATGTGCTATGTATCAGAAAGTGGAACAGTGAATAGGGATGACAGAAGGAGAATTGATGACTTTGAGTTGTGGTGCTGGAGAAGAGTGTTGAATATACCATGGACTGAGAGGAGAACAAACAGGTTTGTCCTGGAGTAGGTGAAGCTGGAATGCTTCTTGGAGTCAAGGATTCTGAAGCTTCATCTGACATACTTTGGGCATGTTGCAAAGAGGGACTGGTCCTTGGAGAGGGACATCATGTTTGGCAGAGTGGAGGGGTGGTGAAGGAGAGGAAGACCTTTGATGAGATGGATCGATTCTGTGACTGGAGTGGTGGCAATGAGTGTGTTTGAGATGGTTAGGTTGGCACAGGATAGAGTGGCGTTTAGAGCTTTTGTGCATAAGGTCTTTATGAGTTGCAAGCAACTCGATGGCACATAACAACAACAAAAACAACTTCAGTATTTTTCCTTTTAGTGACAGAATTTTCACTTAGCATGTCTTTCAGACTTCATGTGGTGTAATATTTTACAAGTTCATTGTATTTCAATAGTTCATAATATTCCATTTTGCAAATGTACCACAGCTTTTCTCTCCATTTATTTCTTTGTCTGGCAGTTGAGCAGTTCGATCTGTTCACTGTTGTGATTAATGCAACAATAAACTGGATGTGCATATATCTGTTTACATCATGGCTCTAGTGTCTTTAAGGTATATTCCTAGTAATGAGATAGCATGGTCAAATGATATTTCTATTTTCAAAATTTTTTCAAATGTGCCAAGCCACCTTCCATAGTGTTTGTACCATTTTTCATCCCTACCAGCAGTGAATGAGAGTCCAAGTGCTCCACATCCTCTCCTGGAAACAAAACAAACAAACAAACAAAAAAATATTTTTTGTTGACTTGTTGAACTTTGTTAGTACTGCTGGGAAGAGATGATATCTCATAGTTGTTTTCATTTGTATCTCTCTAATGGCTAGGGTTGGAAGGAGGAGCAGCATCCACTTCCGTAATAGCTTGCCTCTGGAAACCCTATGAACCTGGAGAGAGCATGAAAGGCACCCAAGCGTTGAGGACTCTCCTTCATAGGGTCACTATGAGTCACCTGCGACTCAATGGCACTTAACAACAACAACAGCAATGGCTAGAGATTTTGAGCATTTATTTATGTGTTTGATGATCATACTAATTTCTTCTTTGGTAAAGTGTCCATTCATGTCTTGTGCCTATTTTGCAGTTAAGTTATTTGCCATTTTCTCAGGCATCTTAGATAGGAGTCCCTTATCAGATATATCATTGTGAAATAGTTTTCCCAGTCTATGAGTTTCCTTTTTACTGTGCTAGAAAAGTTTTTTGAAGTGTGTAGGGATTTGTGTGCAAGGTCTCATTCATCAATTTTAGTTTCTTCTGATTGCAATTTTTTTTTTTTTTTTGTAATGTTCATGCTGTAGGTTAGGGCTTCTAGAGTTGTTCCTAGTTTTTCTCTGATGAATTTTATAGTCTTTGGTTTTCCTCTTAAGTTCCTGATCCACCATGTGGCTTTTTGTGTATGGTGTAAGGTGTGAGTCTTGCTTCAGTTTTTCTGCAGTTTTTTTGTTCCATTTTGCTAGCGCTATTTGTTAGAAAGGCTGTTGCTTTTCCACCTAACTGATTTTATCCCTTTGTCAAAACAGCAATTGATCATAGGTAGGTGAGTTGATTCTGGGCTCTTAATTCTATTCCATTAATCTATGTGTTTGTCACTGTACCACTACCATGCCATCTTGACCCCTATGGCTGTGGAGTAAGATTAGTGGGATTTCAGATCAGAGAGAATGATGTCTCCTACTTGTTTGTCTTTTCAGTAGTGATTTGCTTATTTGGAGTCTCTTTCTATTCCAGAAAAAATTAGAAATTGCCTTTTCTATCTTATTACAGATGGATTTTTGGATCTATATTAGAATTTCTTGAATTTATAAGCTGTTTTTTTGCAATCTGATAGAATTTTCATTCTCATGAGATTGAGTCTTCCTGTCCAAAAATATGGTATATTCTTCCATTTCTCTAGGTATCTTTTTGTTTCTTGCAGTAATTCTTTGTAATTTTATTTGTACAGGAATTTGTATTTTCTTTATATAGGTTTAGTTAGATTTACTCCTAAGTATTTCATCTTGTTATTAGCTATTGTAATTAGTATTGTTTTTGTTATTAGCCTTTAAAGGCAAAGATAATGGAGCTACTTAATGGAGCATATATTTGTCATTCAGTCTTAGAAAAATTAATAACATATCTTTAACTTAATTTCTATGTCAATTAAATATATGTAAGAAGAGAACTAATGTTATAACACAGTTTCATGCATTTAGATAATGTGCAAAAAGTACATTTATATGTTCGTAAATCCTTTAGAAATGTGAGCTCCTTTGTTAAACTTATCTGTAAAGAGTACATCAGAAAATTGAGTGAAATGCAAAGCCAAATATAAGGAAATAAAAGGAAATATGAAAAGGAATTGAGTATCGATATACATAAGAAAAAAAGAGCTATTTTCCACAGGCATTTTCAGACTCATTTGGTGGACAGTTCTTCAACTAGGAAACTGTTCTCTAATTTCTCAGATTGTCTATTGTGAAGATGACCATTTAAATATAGAAGAAAAATAAATAGATTTTCTGGTCTAAGCTGGAAATTGAACACTATAAAAATGACAAGATGTGGGACCTCTGGTGGCCTAGTGGCAGGAAGCTGCACTGCAATCCCAGAGGTGCACAGTTCAAATCCACAAGATGCTCTGCTAGAGAAGGAATGATCCTGTACCTGTCAGATCCAATTTGACAGTAAATAAACACAAAATAAAATTTTTTTATTTTAATAAAAAAATAAATTTTTTTAGAAAAATGACAGGATGCCTGTTAACAAAGTTGGAATCTATTGTATTATTTGTTAGGCTTAGTGCTAAATAGTCATTAATGCAAACATTAGTCAACCTTCTTTATTGGTGGAAACTGTTGGCTTGCTTGCTCAGAAGAAAGGTTTAATTTCATTAGTTTCTGATATAATCTCTAAATGGTGGCAAAGAGGTCTCTTTTTTTTTCTTACACACACACAGAGGTTTGTTGTTTGTTTGAATGTTTTCTTTTATATTGTTTTGCTCACAAAGTTCATATACATTTGTTTCACAATAATCTTCATTCATACTGTGTTTTTGTTTGTTTCTGTAGAGTTTATTCTCTATATCTTAAGGGGGGGAGGGCAAGAAAACACAACCAAAACCACAGCAGATAAAATAGAGGGGGAGTAATGTTGTTGTTGTTGTTACATGCCGTCAAGTCACTTGCAACTCATAGCGACCCTATGAACAACAGCCCTAAATTCTGCTCTGTCCTGTGCCAATCTCACTGTCTCCAATACACCCATCCCGATTACCCCAGTCACTGAAACAATCCATCTCATAGAGGGCCTTCCTCTCCTGCGCTGTCCCTCCACCTTACCAAGTATAATGTTTCTCTCCAAGGACAGGTCCCTACTTACAACATGTCCAAAGTATGTTAGACAGAGCCTCAGGATCCTTGCCTCCAAGGAGCTGACCAGTTTAACCCTTTCCAGGATGAATCTGTTTGTTTTCCTAGCAGTCCCTGGTACCCTTAATATTCTTCTCCAGCACCGCAGCTCAAAGGCATCAATTCCCCTTCTATCCTCCTTAGTCATTGTTCAAGTCTCTGATGCATAACAAGTGATAGCAAAGACCATGGCCTGTATCAGTAGCACCTTAGTCTCCAGAGAGACACCATTGCTCTTCAGTACTTTGGAGAGGTCCCTAACACCAGACTTATCCATTGCTATATGTCTTTCAATTTCCTGGCTACTGTTGCCAAGAGTGTTGACTGTGGAGCCAAGCAAATAATATTTCAAGCATAAAGGGGAAAAAACCACGATGAAAATATGTGCCTTAAATAAATGCAAATATTAACCAATAGAAACAAATGGATTAGTGTCAACATGTAAAAGTAAGTAAACTAGATATTACAAATCCAAGAGGAGTTTAAATTGTATTCTTGATGTGATAGGTAACCACAGGAAAATGATTACGTAAAAGAAGATGAGATAAAATTGCTTGTTTTAGAAAGGTTTTTGAGTTTTTGTTTTGTTTTTAAAGATTTGTTGTTGTTGTTTTTTTGTTTATAAGATAGAGTAAAAGTCAATACGACTAAAGGCAAAAAGATCTGTAAAAAGGTTCTAAGGCAATTATGACCATAAATAAGATGGCCTTATGGCCTAATTGTAATAGCTGTTATTATTCTTTATGTGAAAAAAAATATCAATCTCTCTGTATAGGATTTTGTAAACATCTCAGTAAATGGCTAATTCGGATTTAAATGTTGTTAGAGTTGAATTAGACTAAGAGGGTAATTTGAGAAAGACAGGAGGGGAGAGGGAGAGAAAGAGGAAGAAGGAAGAGGGAAATGGGGAGGACAGGTGTGGGAAAGCAGGGTGGGGAGAGTACACTACCTTAAAGTGTATTGTTCTTCTCCTTGGGAGCTTGATGTCCATGACTTGGGGATGAGGGGCATTTATATTATCAGGTAGCTGTGCTTCCTTTCCTTCCACTGAAATATGGTTTTATTATTACCCAGCTAGCAAGAGCCTGAGAGCATGTACGCTAGCCTTGTATGAACACTCTCCTTAATGGTTGCCATTATGAACTCAAGGACAGATCCAGACCTCTGCCTCTGGACACACCACTATTCATTTTCCGGGTAAATAAGTTTCCCTGATGTAATAAAGTCTTGAAGATTGACTCCTGGTCAATTTTTATTGACACTTAGATTGAGGGAATTTCGTTCCCAGATTTGAACCCCACCACCCTCTTCAATGCCATGTTATATGCCTAACCGTTTCTTTTAAATGTTATGTATTTTTCTGCTTCTTCACTGAGTTGGCAATGTAACTTGCTTGGACCTGTGGCATATGAATGAGAGGGAAGTATGTCAGTTATATGATAAAATTTGAGCACATACTCCTTGAACTAATTTTTCTCTGTCCAAGAGTTTTTCTTGTACACTCTTGAGTTGGAACCAACTCCTAGGTGACTAGATATATAGGATTTTCAGAGACAAAAAATTATACAGGAGGAAATAGACAATCTCTCCCCTCGAAGAACATCTTGTGAGTTCAAACTACATGCCTTTAGTTAGCACCCTCACATCTAAGCCACCAAAGCTCCCTGTCCCTAGTAGCATGTTTAAGAGCAAGATTACTTCTTCAACCTACTAGAATTAAAAGATACATCAGAGCTTAAGTAGTACACTAAGAATTGCTTTTAATGTGAATGAAAAATAGTTGTTGCTAGATGACATTTATATTCTGGATGCCTTTTGCTCTTTTCTTAGTTTACTGACAAAATATTCTGGTTAAAGACTGCATTCTTAAGAAATAAAAGGATAAATTGAAAGATAAAAATAAGATGGTAATAAAGGATTTGGTGACTAAAAAAAAGCAGAAGCAATTTCTTGTCATCCAGATACATTTCTAATCATTGTAAAATTACAGACCCTATGGCCATATTATTCTCAAAATAACTGTACTATAATTACTGTGCTTTTCATTTTACAGGAGAAAATAAGTAACTGAAGTCAAAGTGAGATGTAAGAAATAAAAAAAATGGAAACTCATACTTCAATGACAGGGAAAGGAGAGGACTAAATTTTGAATTGCAATTTATAATAAAGTATATTCAGACTCTTTCTGCCTTTAAGCAAGTTCTAACTCATACCGAGCCTCTGTTCAATTTTCCAGGGTGTAAATTGTGCATTCTTCTACTGAGACACTGGTGGTTTTGAACTGCAAGAGTCCCGGGAGCTAGGAGCACAACTCTCTACAGATTATGCCACCAGATCTCTCTAGTACATTAAATCCGACAAAATGAATCTAAACTTAAGTAATGGTCTGTATCTCTGCTGCATCCAGTAACCACAGTTACTGCTAGGATCAGTACCTTTAGGTTTCTTTTCCTCTTTGTATTTCTTATGCATCTGATTCCTTTTTCATAACTTAATTCCCAAGCAGGTTCCAGTAACTGATGACAATATGGTTGCTGACACTTTATGGATAATGCTTACAAAGAAGAGACAGCCAAACTGAAATAAATTCTGGAAGAGAATCTTATTGGGCCTATTTAAGATAAGTGTCCATATCCTGGACTAATTACTGTGGACTGAGGGATGGCTGGCTAGGCCTGTAACTATGAGATATGCAAGATAATGAGAAGTACTTCCCTTGAGCACTACTTAAAGTTATGAAAGACTATTATGAAAGCATGCAGGGGCTGGGTATAATAAAACTTAAAGGGTATCAGTACTTAACAGCCGTTGTTTGCAAATTAAATTTGACCTTTATGTGGTACAAGAAATGACAGTTGAATATTTGGGGTGAGGAAGTCTCAGAAGACATTCTTGCAAAGCAGCTATAATTTCTAAATTATTGGCAGAGATATAAAAAATAACTTTGTTTTAATGATATTATCAAGAGAGTTTTCATATGCATTATTTGGATACATTTTTCAGTGAATTTTCTGTTTGTTTATTGTTCTGGTGAGGTAATGGGTAGGGAGTTGCAAGATCTACCTGCTTATAATTGATAGCTTCTCCAAAACCCCCAGGAGGATTAGCTACTGTTAGTTTCCACTTGAAAGCAGTTAGTGAAAAAGGATTTTTTTTAAATTTCAGTTGTTATTGTTGTTATGCACCATCGAGTCACCTTTGACTTATAACAACCCTATGTACAACAGCTCTGAACCCTGCTCTAGGCTGGGCCAGTCTCACAGATTCTGACACACTTTTAAATCCACTAACACAGCTACTGTGTCAATCCATCTTACCCAGGGTCTGTCTTTCTTGTGCTGTCTCTCTACGGTTCCAAGTATGATGTTCTTCTTTGAGGACTAGTTCTTCTTGGCCATGTGTCCAAAATATATGAGACAGAGGTTCAAAATCCTTGTCTCCAAGGTGAAACTTGGTTTCACTCTCTCAAGTACAGACTTATTTGTTTTCCTGGCAGTCCACAGTATGTTCAATACTACTCTCCAGGATCAAAACTCAAAGGCAGTTATTCTTCTTCTGTCCTCCTTAGTCATTGTCCAGCTCTCTGATACAAGCTAGTAATTGTGAAGGTGATGACCTAAATCAGGAAAACCTTAGTCCCTAGATTGACATCATTACTCTTTAGCACTTTGGAGAGGTCCCTGACAGCAGAATTTACTCATGTAATCCTTTTGATTTCCTGACTGTTGGTGCCAAGAATGCTGATGTGGAGCTGGGCAAGCTGAAATTATGAACCTCAGTCTCTTCTCCATCAATCATCGTGCTGATAATTGGCCCAGTGGTGAGAATCTTTGTCTTCTTGATGTTGAACTTTCAGTTCATATTGAAGATACAGTCCTTGACTTTCTACAGCAAATGTTTCAGGACCTTCTCAGTTCAGCAAGCAAGGTTGTGTCATATGCGTATTGCAGGTTGTTGATGGGTCTTCCTCCAATCCTCATGGCACATTCCTCCTCATAAACCTCAGTCTCCCAAATTATACATATATAGATTGATAAGATATGGAGACTGAATGCATCCTTAACGTACTCCCTTCCTGATTTTGCACCATTGTCTCCTTGTTCTATTGTTAGACTGCTTCCTGGTCCAAGTATAGGTTTTCCATCAGCACAATCAAATTGTTCTAAATTCCCATTTTCTCAAGGTTAACCACAATTTATTGTGATCCACACAGTCAAATGACTTTGTATAGTCACTGACACATAGATAGGAATTCCTTTGGTACTCTTTGCTTTCAGCCCAAATCCATGTAACATTAGCAATAATATTTCTCGTGCCTTAGTCTCTTCTAAACACAGCTTGTACTTCTGGTAGTTCTCTACTGATATACCCTTCTAGTCATTTTGGATAATCATCACCAGGATTTTACTTATATGTGATATGAGTGATATTGTTTGATAATTTTCACACTCTGTCAGGTCACTTTTTTTTGAATGGTGATAAATATGGATCTCTTCTAGTCAGGAGGTCAGATAGTTGTCCTCCATATTTCTTGGCACAACCTGATGAGCAGATCCAGAGCTGTATGTATCTGTAGAAATATGTCAATTGGTATTCCATCAATTCCTGGGGACTTAATTTTCCCCAGTTCCTTCGGAGCTGCTTGGACTTCCTCCTTTATCATCATTGCCTCTTGCTCATATTTTGTTTCATAAAAATCTTCTGTCAGATAATTTTTTTGGTACAGTGACTCTGTATACTCTTTCAATCTTCTTTTAATGCTTTCTGAATCACTCAATTTTCTGCTCAAGTATCCTTAAGCATTGCAACTCGAGGCTTTTCAGCTCTTTGCACATTCCGTTATAATATTTTGCTTCCTGAGCTGCCTTTTGAAATCTTCTGTTCATCTCCTTAAGTTCCTCCTTTCTTCCCTTTGTTTTGGCTTTGCTGTACTCTAGTGCAATAGGGGCTGCTCCTTTGAGGCAAAGATTCTGAAGCTTTGTCTGACATACTTTGGACATGTTGCAAGGAGGACCCAGTCCTTGGAGAGCGGGTGGTGGAGGGACAGTGGACTAGAGGAAGACCCTCAATGAGATGGATAGATTAAATGATTGGGGTATAGGAGTAGGTATGTCAGAGACAGTGAGGTTGGCACAGAATAGAGAACAACAAGTGCAATATTTAGAGTCTCTTCTGACATCCATATTGGTCTCTTCTTCCTCTTCTGTCTTTGTAATGACATTTCGCATTCTTCACAGATGATATTCTTGTTATCCTCCCACAGCTGACTTTAAAATTTTAAAATCAATCCTTGATGTGTTGTTTTATACATAAGTAAAAGAAATACAATGTATAAATAAACTAATAGTGTGGTTGTGTACTGTGGAGTCAGAACTGATGCATAACTGACCTTAAATAAATATAAATATATGGGTATAAAAATCATGTTTGCTTTTATAGAAAAATATCACTTAATACTTCCATTTTTTGTTGTTTTATTTACTTTTTCATACTGTTGTTTCGCATTGTAGAATCAGAAGTGACTGATAGCTGATCATGCCGCAGGTTTTCTTTTCTTTTTAAAAAAGTTTTATTTTATAAAAAAAAATTGAAAAAATTCTTTTATCCTGGTTTACATTCAAAGTTCATAAAGTTCATATACCTTGTTTTCACACCAGGCCTTTCCCCTTTCCTTTACCAATGCCTCACTTACCCATAAAATTGTGTTTAAGTCCTCCAGCTCCCCTGGGATCCTCATACATGCTCCACAATAATGGTCCTATACAGTACTTGTCTTTATGAGACTGAGTTAGTTCACTCAGAATAATGCTTTCCAGTCCCTTCCATGTTAGGTAATAATTTACAAAATCATTGCTCCTGTGTGCTGCATAGTATTCCATTGTGTGAATATACCATAATTTCTCAATCCATTCCACTCTAGCTGGGCATTTGGGCTGTTTCTATGTTCTTGGATCGTGAATGCTGCTATGAACACTGGTGTACAAGTCTCTGTGCCTCAGTCCTAATTTTCTCAGGGTATATTCCAAGCAGTGGAATAGCTGGGTCATATGGAATTTCTATATTCAGCTTTTTGAGGAGTCACCAGCCTGCCTTCCAGAGTTGTTGTACCATTTTTCAATCCCACAAACAATGGATAAGATTTCCTATCTTGCCACATCCTCTCCAACATTTATTACTTGCTGCCCTGCTAAACTTAGCCACTGTTACTGTGGTAAGATGGCATCTCATTTTGGTTTTGATTTGCATCATTACCAGTGATTTGAAGAATTTTTTCATGTATCTGTTTGCCATCTGAATGTCCTCCTCTGTGAAAAGTCTTTCCGTGTCTTTTGCCCATTTTGTAATTAGATTATCAGTCTTTTTTTCTGGAGGCCCTGTAGGATTCTGTAAACTTTTGTTATGAGGCTCTTATCTGAGAGGGTATTGCCAAATGTTTGTTCCCCATCAGTAGGTTTTCTGCATGCCACAGATTTTCAAAGGCAGTAAATCAAACAGGAGCAGATTGCTAACCTTTCTCCTGCAGAGCAGCTGGTGAATTTAAACCTTGTATTTTGGGGGTGGCAGTGCAGAACCTAAAAAATTGAAATGAGATGCTGAAAATCATCATGCACAATTGTAGATGTAAAGGGAGAACCAAACAATTTTAAGGAATCATGTTTAAGTTTTATTCATATGAAAGGATACTTGTTGCAGTGTACTTTTAAACTGTGATGCTATGAAAACTAAGATTAACCCCATTATGTAGTTACTAGATATGCATTATCAAAATATACTTAAAGAAATCTTTATTGATCTTCTGCCTTGAACAATTCCATAAGTGGTCTTCCTATAAAACCTGATAGAATAAGCATTTTTCTCTTTACCGTACAGGTGAAATGGAGTTTTGTACCATATTCCCTACTTGTCTGTAGAGAATTGTGCTGTCAATTCAGACAGGCAGTTCAAGTTCACCAGCTGCCCCATGGGAGAAGGATGGACAATCTCCTTCACTGAAATTTGCAACCTTTATAACCCACTGGAGGATCAGCTGTGAGTAGATTCTGACTTGAAGGTAACGAGTGAGTGAGTTTAGGAAGAGAAATTGTTGAATAAAAGATCACAATTGGATTTAGCACAAACAATAGCTATTATACTAAACTAGCAAAGGGGAAGCATAAAGGACTGAAAATGCACTAAAGAAAATGGATGTTCTAAAACACAACGTTTTAGAAGATAAAGTATAAAATGCCTAGCCACTTAGCAATTATTCTAAATAAGCTGGATTAATGCTAATGAAAAATTTGTTTTCCATGTGCACAAAGAATTTGTTCCAAAAACCTCTTTTAACAGAATATATCCTATGCAGTTTAGCAGAGTATAAATGTGCCATGCTGCTGCATTTCTCTTGACGGTAAATATTCCCTCTATTACTGCCAAGTCTCATTAATGCCATTATAGATGCAGCTTTCTTTGTTTATAGACACTTTTAAGACTGTTCTCCGCTATTTTTAGAAGTTGGTCCTAACCATTCTGCACAACATCCATTTAAAATAATAAAAAGACAGATATGACCAGCATGTCAGCATAAGCAATGTAATTATTATATAAAGCTTAGGTGGTTGTTAAGTGCCGTTGAGTATGACTAATAACAACCCTATGTATAATAGATCTGAACCCTGTCCTATCCTGCGCCATCTTCACACTTCTTGACACACTAGAGCCCATTGCTGTAGTCACCATGTCAGTATACCTGTTTGAAGGTCTTCCTCTCCTTTGCTAACTCTCCACCCTTCCAAACATTGAGTCCCTCTCCAAGGAAGAGGCCTTCCTAGCAACATACCCAAAGTATGCGAGGCAAAACAGCATCATGCTTGCCTCCAAAAAACACTCTGGCTGCACCTTCTCCGAGACATATTTGCTTGCTTGGTTTTTGGGTTGTTGTGGTTTGGGGTTTTGGTGGGTTTTTTTTTTTTGGTAGTTCATGGGAAATTTGGTGCTCTTCTCCAACATCAGAGATCAAAGGAATCAATATTTCTTCTGTCATCCCTATTCATCATCCAGTTTTCAAATGTATAATGAATGATCAGAAAGGCCATCGCCTGAATCAGATGACCTTAGTCTTCAAACTGTCGTCATTACCCTTCAATAATTTGGAGAGGTCCTTAACTGCAGACTTTCCCACTAAAATGTGTCTCCTTATTTCCTGACTGCAGGTACCGAGGAGTTATATAACCATCATGTGTAGACAAGTAAGTAAAAAGTACCACAAGCATACACAGAAGTCATCAGTGTTACGAAGCAGACTTTTCATGAAAATTGTTGTGCACTGAGTTAAAACCAACTCTAGGGAATTTTCAGAGGCAGTAATCCTTCAAGGAGAATACAGCCTCTCCTGCTCCCATGGAACAGTTGGCAGATTCAAACCACATGCTTTTATGGGGCCTGGGGGGATGAAAGTATAACTTCTTACCACTAAGCCATCACAGTTTGAATGACATTGTTCTAATTGGCATTTTTGTTGTCATTTTATTTATTGTTGTTAAAGATTTGAAGACAAACTGATAAAAACTTTTGAATGATTGTATTGTTTGGTAAGAACACATTTCAAATAAAGATTTAAAAAAATTCTATACCATACTATTCAATAATAAATAAGTATAATTTCTAATATGATATTTCACCCAGGGAGAAAAGTAATAAAAACCCAGAAAGAACTTTTAAAAAAATCATATAGCCTTTTATGCTCAAATATAAGTACTCTAACATACTGAATATTGTTATTATTGTTGTTGTTGTTGTTATGTACTATCAAGTTCCCTGAGACTCATAGCGACCCAAACATACAACAGTCCTCAACCCTGCTCTATCCTTTGCCAACCTTATTGTCTTTGACCCGCTTACCCCCATTACCCTAGTCACTCAATCAATCCATCTCATCAAGGGTCTTCATCCCTTATGCTGTCCCTCCACCCTCCCAAGCATGATGTCCCTCTCCAAGAACTGGTTCCACCTTGCAGCATGCCCAAAGTATGTCAGACGAAGCTTCAAAATCTGCCTCCAAGGAGGAGCCTGGCTTACCCTCTCTAGGATGAACCTGTTTGTTCTCCTAGCAGTCCATGGTATATTCAATACTCTTCTCCAATACCATAGCTCAAAGTCATCAATTCTCCTTCTTTAATCCTTAGTCATTGTCCAGCTTTCTGTTTTTGATATATAGCAAGAAATTGCAAAGACTATGACCTGGGTCAGGTGCACCTTGGTCTCCAGAATGATATTATTGCTATTCAGTGTTTTGGAGAGGTCTCTGACAGCAAACTTTCACAATGTAATTTGTCTTTTAATTTCCTGGCTGCTGGGTTCAAGACAGTTGATTGTGGAGCCAAGCAAACTAACACTGTTAACAATCTCAATATCTTCACCATTTATCATGATGCTGCAATCAGACCTGAGGTAAGAATCTGTTTTCTTGATGTTGAGCTTCAATTCATATTGAAGGCTGAAATATTGACCTTCTGCAGCAAGCACTTCAGGTCATCCTTAGTTTCAGCAAGCAGGGTTGTGCCATCTGCATAACTCAGATTGTTGATGAGTCTTCCTCCAATCCTGATGCCACATTTCTTCTCACAGAGCCGAGATTCCCAGATAATATATTCTGCATATAGATTGAAAAGTTATGGAGATAGGACACGTGACCCTGGAGTACACCCTTCCCAATTTTGAGTAATGTAGTGTTTCCTTGCTCTGTTCTGGTGTCTGTCTGCTGGCCCAAGTACAGGTTTTGCATAAGCACAGTCAAGTGTTCTTGGATTCCCATTCTTCTCAGAGTTAGTCACAGTTTGTTGTGATCCACAGTCAAATGCCTTTGCATAGTCAATAAAACACAGATAGGTGTTCCTCTGGTACTCCCTGTTTTCAGCTAAAATCCATCTAACATTGGCTATGATATCCCAAGTACTACGGCCTCTTTTAAATCCAGCCTACACTTCAGGCAGTTCTCTGTTGATGTGCTGTTCCAGTTGTTTTTGGATAATCTTTGGCAGAATCTTGCTTGCATGTGATATCAATGATATTTTTTGATAATTGCCACACTCTGTCACTTCATATATTGAATACAAAACATGACATTTTCAAGTTGATAAAACTTATGCATGTAAATTATCATCAATTAATACAATTTATATTTAAGAAACATGTGACTCTTAATTATTTTCCTGTGGATTGTCTGCTAAAATATTTATTTCAAGATTTATATAACTGAAAATGTAATTAAATATTTTTCTATAAATATTAACAACTTGCTATTTACTAATAACATTAGTGAATAGATAAGGAAAACATTTAGACTTATTTTGTGTGGCTCTTATAAGCTATTAATTATCTTTCATGCTTTGAATAATATTATTGTTGTTAGGTGTGCCCAGTCAACTATCATGTATAGCAATCCTGTGAGCAACATATCTGAATTCTGTCATATTCTGTGCGATCCTCATGAGCTCTGACTTACCCAGCTAATTGTTAAAGTTGCTGTGTCTATCCATGCCATTGAGGGTAATCATTTCTTTCTCTCACCATCTACCTTTCCCAGGAAGCTGTCTTTTCTCAAGGACTAAGCCCTCTGGATAACATGCCAAATATATGTAAGAGGGAATTTCACTATCTGTGGTGAATGTTCAATACTTCCCACAAACACCATAATTCAAATACATTAAGTCTTCTGTATTCCTTATTTCTTGTCCAACTTTCCAATGCATAGGAAGCAACTGAAAATATCATGGCTTAAATCAGGTGCACTTTGGTTTTTGAAATAATATAATTGCTCTTTAGCACTTTGAATAGGTCCTTGACAGCAGATTTTTCTCACTACAATGTATCTTTTGATTTCTTGACTGTTTTTATGACTAAAGTTGATCGTGAATCTAAGCAAAATGAAGTCATTGATAACTTCAATCTTTTTACCACACATCATGATGTTGCCAATTAGTCCAGCGGTCAAGATTTTTTATTTCTTAATGTTGAAATGTAAGTCATATTGAAGGTTATAGTTCTGATCTTCAGTAGTTGCTTCAAGTTGTCTTCACTTCTGCATAACACAGATTGTTGATGAATCTTTTTCCAATCCCATTGCCACATTTTTGTTTATATAGTAGATCTTCTCAAGGAATTTGTTCATCACATGTATAGAATGTTGTTGTTGTTGCTTTGTGCTGTCCAGTCGCTTGCAACTCATAGCGACCCTACGTACAACAGACCTAAACCCTGCTGTATCCTGTACCAATCTCACAGACTCTGACACTCCCATCCCAATTACACCAGTCACTGAATCAATCCACCTCATAGAGGGTCTTCCCCTTCTGTGCCATCCCTCCACCCTCCCAAGCATGATGATGTCCCTCTCCAAGGGCCTCTCCCTCCTTACAACATGTCCAAAGTATGTCAGACGAAGCCTCAGAATCCTTGCCTCCAAAGAGCAGCCTGGTTTAATCCTCTCTACGATGAATCTGTTTCTTTTCTTGGCAGTCCAGGGTACATTCAATATTCTTCTCCAGCACCACAGCTCAAAGGCATCAATTCTCCTTCTATCCTCCTTAGTCTTTGTCCAACTCTCTGATGCATAACAAGTGATTGCAAAGACCATAGCCTGTATCAGACTCACCTTGGTCTCCAGAATGACACCATTGCTCTTCAGTACCCTGGAGAGGTCCCTAACACAGACTTTTCCATAGCAATACATCTTTTAATTTCCTGGCTACTGGTGCCAAGTGTGTTGACCGTGGAGCCAGCAGACTAAAGTTGTTAACAATCTCAATCTCTTCACCATCCATCCTGATGCTACCAATTGGTCCAATGGTGAAAATCTTTGTCTTCTTAACATTGAGCCTCACTCCGTACTGAAGGCTGCAGTCCTTGACCCTCTGTCCTCCTCAGTTTCAGCAAGAAGGGTTGTGTCATCTTCATAACGCAGATTGTTAATAGATCTTCTACCAATCCTAATGCCACACTTCTCCTCATAGAGCCCAGCATCTCGGATAATCTGTTCTGCATACAGGTTGAAAAGATATGGAGACAGGACACATCCCTGGCATATGCCTTTCCCAATGTTGAACCATTCAGTGTTTCCTTGCTCTGTTCTGACGACTGCCTCTTGGTCCAAGTACAGGTTTTGCGTTAGCATGATCAAGTGTTCTGGCATTCCCTGCTTTCAGCTAAGATCCATCTAACATCAGCTACAATATCCCTAGTATCACGACCCCTTCTAAACCCAGCCTGGACTTTTGGCAGCTCTCTGCTGATGTGCTGTTCCACTTGTTTTTGGATAATCTTCAGTAGAATCTTGCTCGCATGTGAAATCAATGATACTGTTCTATAGTTTCCACACTCTGTTGGGTCACCTTTCTTTGGAATGGAAACAGATATAGATCTCTTCCCCTAAGTTGGCCAAGCGGTTGTTCTCCAGATATCTTGACACAGGTTGGTGAGCACATCCAGGGCAGCATCTGATAGCTGAAATATGTCAATTGGTATACCATCTATTCCTGGGGCCTTATTTTTTGCTATTTCCTTCAAAACACTTGAACATCTTCCTTCATCACCATAGGCTCTTGATTATATGCAAACCTAAGCTGATTATGCTGTCAACTCAAAGTTGTCTGGTTGGAATCCACCAGCTGTGCTGTGTGAGAAAGATGGACAGTCTTCTCCCATCATTCTCCCATGAAATTATAGCCTCTGAAAATCTGCTCGAAGGTCAGATATTAGCAGGTTATAATTTGATTACAAAGAGTGAGCTAGTGAGTGATCTTTAATATGACACACAAGTAAATTTGTATGATGATAATTCAGAAATAGTTAAAGCATGAACATGGGTGAAACTAGAAAATATCAAAACAATGTTTACCTTGTTGATTTGCTATGCAAGGGACTCTGCCTCATATAGGATTCTAGAACTTTCAATTTTGTTGGTGTGGAAGTTGTTACATAGAGGTTCCAAGAGATGATCATTCAAATAGAATGGTTAAATGCAGCAAAAGTGTGTATCATATCGTATCCTGTAACCATGATAATTGAATCTCTATTAGGAAGAAATAATCCAAGAAGCCGGACTATATGAAGAAAAATTCTGTATCAGTCTTGAGGAAGACTCACTAACCATATGTATCTTTGCTTTCTAAAGACAAACAAAACCTGAAACACTTACTAATGAAAATAAAAGATAACAGCCTTTCATACAGATTGCAACTCAGGAGAAGGATGGGCAATATCGAAAACTCACCAGAAGGTCAGGTACTGATCAGTTTGTTTCTATAATACACCACCACAACATCATAAAGGAAACAGGAATCCTCAACAGATTATCAATATCATGATAGAAAAAAATATTGAAGTTGTTAACAATTTATTTAAATTCACAATCGATGCCCCAGGAAGCAGCAATCAAGAATTTAAACACTGTATTGACTGAGCAAATATATCTTCAAATATCTCTTAAAAGTGTCCAAATGTAGTCACTTTAAGGCATAAATTGCCCCTGACTCAACCCTACTTATTCCAATAGGAAACATTTTTCAATATGAAGTATTTTCAGTGACTTTATATGAGTATGAAAGCTAAATAATAGGTAAAGAAGTTTAAAGTAAAATTGATACATCTGCATGATGGTTCTGTTGAAGAACATTGAATGTACTGTGTACAGCCAGAGTAAACCTGTCTTAGAGTAAGTATAGTCAGTATGAAATAGTAAGACTTTATCTTGATTCTGGATGGGTTAGGAAGAGGGACCAATTTCTAAATAAAAAGGAAAATATTGAGTGAGATATTAAGTCCTTAGAAAAAGACATTGTCTGGGAAGGATGAAGGGTCAGAGAAAGAGAGGAAGACTCTCAGCTAGTTCTATGGACTCAGAGTCTGTAACAATGGGCTTAAGCATATCAGAGATCAAGTGTATGGTGCAAAATATAACGCGGCTCAGATATATTGCTTTTAGGGTCACTATGAGTCGTAGTCAACTGATGGCACTTAAAAACAACCACAATATTTAGTGAGATTAATTAGCACAGTTTCAGCATCAATAGGTTCCTATTTAATAATAAGTTGGAGGATAGTGTTAGAGTGAGCAGTGCATCTGTCTATTGAACATAGTAAGAACTGTAGTCAGACCTCACTCCAAGGCACCTAACAATAGCAAGAAATATTATATTTAAGCAATGTACACCTATTTTATGACATATTATGATATGCTTAAAATTATTAGTATATATTGCTAAGCATTGTATATGATGTGATAGAGAAGAAATATTCTGCACAGGTGAGAGAGGAGAGACATTGTGAATTACCCATTGAATGACACCAGCTCTAGTGGTACCACTGCTCTAAGCAGTAGTGAAGTAAAAAACAATCATTATAATATTTATCAAAGCATTTTGAACCTGTAAAAGAATTTAACATCTTCAATTCTTTTTAATTCTTCATCAGTGAATTATTCAATCCAACCAGTTTGAGCAACAGGAGTTCTTAGCAGTAGAAAGGAATTGTAGGATTTTAAGATCAAAGTCACCTAGACAGTTCCCTGACTGATCAATCTCTCATCTTGGGTTGGAGACAGGAGTGACTGTCCACATTGTAGGAGCCATTTCTTTTACCTCTATGTCCTTCACCTAAAATCAGTGAACTTAAAATTACTATAACTACCAAAACTTAGTTCATATATAGGAAATAAAGTTCTTAAAAGTATTAGTAATATTTAATTACTAAGGAAAAACAGTACTGGAGGAGATTCACTTTATAATACATTAGGATAATATAAGAATATTTAAAAATCTCCAGGGTAATTGTCTTTAAAAGCATTGATGACTGAAGGTTTAGCCTAGCTGATTGCAGTAATAGTTTGAGTATGTTGTTGTTGTTGTTGTTGTCAAGTGCCATCTAGTCCCAGGCGACTCATAGCAACCCTATAAAGGAGAGTCCTCGACGCTTGGGTGCCTTTCATCTTCTCTCCAGGTTCATAGGGTTTCTGGAGGCAAGCTATTATGGAAGTGGATGCCATTCTTCCTTCCAAGATTGTTTTAATCTGGGAGCTACACCTTACTCTCTGTCCGCATTGGGTAGCCAACCATTAATGCATTTGACACATCAGTGTCAGTGTTCAGCCTCACAGCAGCCACAAGTAACCACTGTAAGGCAACTTGTACACCAGGGCTATAAGACCTAAAGGAATGTCTGAACAAAAACAATGAAAGACTGGCCTGAGGGCCTCAGGCCCTAGGGCACTTTTGGGCTTGAAGCCCCGTGCTGCCTTAAACCCTAGGCCAAGCCTGGCTTGCCTGGCTCCTGGAGGCAGAGTAGTCCTTCACGTCCAAAGACTTCCACAATAACCACGCGCACAACACCATGTTCTCTCTGGCAACCAGGTCATAGCAGCCCTGGGCAGTTTGCCTATTGTTGTTGTTGTTATGTGCTGTCCAGTCACTCGCGACTCATAGTGACCCTGTGTACAACAGACCGAAACCCTGCTCTATCCTTTGCCAATCGCACTGCCTCTGACACACCCATCCCGATTACCCCAGTCACTGAATCAATCCACCTCATAGAGGGTCTTCCCCTCCTGCGCCGTCCCTCCACCCTCCCAAGCATGATGTCCCTTTCCAAGGATCTCTCCCTCCTTACAACATGTCCAAATTATGTCATATGAAGCCTCAGAATCCTTGCCTCCAAGAAGCAGCCTGGTTTAACCCTCTCCAGGATGAATCTGTTTGTTTTCTTGGCAGTCCAGGGTACACTCAATACTCTTCTCCAGCACCACAGCTCAAAGTCATCAATTCTCTTTCTATCCTCCTTAGTCATTGTCCAACTCTGATAGATAACAAGTGATTGCAAAGACCATAGCCTGTTTCAGATGCACCTTAGTCTCCAGAATGATACCATTGCTCTTCAGTACCCTGGAGAGGTCTCTAACAGCAGACTTTCCCATTGCAATATGTATTTTGCTTTTCTTGCTACTGGTGCCAAGAGGGTTGACCGTGGAGCCAAGCAGACTAAAGTTGTTAACAATCTGAATCTCTTCACCATCCATCCTGATGCTACCAATTGGTCCAGTGGTGAGAATCTTTGCCTTCTTGACATTGAGCCTCAATCCATACTGGAGGCTATAGTCCTTGACCCTGTGCAGCAAGCGCTTCAGATCTTCCTCAGTTTCAGCAAACAGAGTTGTGTCATCTGCATATCACAGATTACTGATAGATCTTCCAACATTCTTGACCCCACATTTCTATTCAAAAAGCCCAGCCTCCTGGATAATCTGTTCTGCATACAGCTTGAAATGGTATGGAGACAGGACTCATCCTTGGCGTATGCCCTTCCCAATTTTGAACCATTGAGCTGTGGTGCTGGAGAAGAGTATTGAATGTATCATAGACTGCCAAGAAAACAAAAAGATTCATCCTAGAGAGGGTTAAACCAAGCTACTCCTTGGAGGCAAAGATTCTGGGGCTTCGTCTGACATACTTTGGACATTTTGTAAGGAGAGATAGGTCTTTGGAGAGGGACATCATACTGGGTAGAGTAGAGGGACAGCGCAGGAAGGGAAACCCTCTATGAGGTGGATTGATTCAGTGACTGGGGTAATTGGGATGGGTGTGTCAGAGG
This sequence comes from Elephantulus edwardii, assembly GCF_000299155.1. Lineage (NCBI taxonomy): Eukaryota > Metazoa > Chordata > Mammalia > Macroscelidea > Macroscelididae > Elephantulus > Elephantulus edwardii. The sequence continues at coordinate 29,150,811 of NW_006399751.1, read as the reverse complement.
CAATGCGATTGGCACAGGATAGAGCAGGGTTTAGGGCTGTTGTACACAGGGTCGCTATGAGTCGCAAACGACTCGAAGGCACATAACAACAACAGTGTTTCCCTGCTCTGTTCTAACGACTGCCTCTTGGTCAAAATATAGGTTACAGTTCTTGACCCACTACAGCAAGCATTTCAGGTCCTCTTCAGTTTCAGCAAGCAGGGTTGTGTCATCTGCATAACGTAGATTCTTTTTTTTTTTTATTCTTAATAGATCTTCCACCAATCCTGATGCCACACTTCTCCTCATAGAGGCCAGCCTCTCGGATAATCTTTTCTGCATAGAGGTTGAAAAGGTATGGAGATAGGACACATACCACTTTCCTTAAAAGCTTTATTTTTTTTAAAAAAAGGACTATTATTTAAAGGAAAGGAGTGCTGGTGGTATAGTATATTATAGCTAGTATTGCTAACACTAAAGTGAGCAATGGGAGGCCACCAATGGCTCTTCAAGAGAGAAGTAAACAGTCTTCTCCAGCAAAGATTTACAGCTTCTGAAATGATTTGGAGGTTGTGAGTTGAAATTGACTCAACAGTCATTGTTATTGTTGTTTGTGTCACCCAGTGTAGTATGCATAGCAACCCTAAGAATAGCCGACCTGATCCCTGCCCTATACTGTCCCAGCCTTTCCATCTCTGACACACTAGAACCCATTGCTGAAGTTAACTTGTCAATCCGTCTCATCAAGGCTATATCTCTCCTTCGAAGACTCTTGTGCCTAAGTATTGAAAGGAGGGAAAGAAAAATAAATGCAAAAATACAATAGAAAATAAGACAAAGGCTAGAAAGTTATGACTTATCATGTTCATAAATTCAAATTAAAAATTCAAATAACAGAAATAAAAGCAAAACTTATGAAATAATATAGTTTATTTATAAATTGTTACAAAACAACAGATTGCATTATGCATTTTAACTTCTCTTCACAAAGGACACAATTAAGATTATTTAATAAAGCAAATGCTACATTGTTAAGAAAATAAACTTTAAAAGACTCTATAATGCTGGCTTATGTTCAGATCAATAGTTCCTAAGGAGTTCACCATTGAATGTTGAAACACCTAGAGATGTTTTTGTGCATAGGATGGGGAAAGAAAATATCTAGAAATCAATGTAGAACTCAAGAGAATAAAGTTCACTAGTAAATCAAACTATGTGGCCCAAGTCACTCTCTACAGAAGGCATTTTAGTTGAAATCATGCTGACAGTGTGATTTAAGAAAAACTAACATCTATAAACCATGCAGTCATATCATGAACAATAACAATAAAAAAAGTGTGTTTGGTTTTTAGTGAAGATTATGTATTCCACTTAATCAGGTTTTGTATATGTTTACTGTGTTTTCTTAGACTTATTTAAATATTTAATATCATTTAAGTATTAGATTTTAATAGTATCATTTTGACACTCAACTTCACTATATGAAATGCATTTCTATTAAAAATAATAAATGTAAAATAAAGAAAACTAAATGCCCAGAAAAGAAATGGGGGCAGTGAAATTATCTTTGAATTTTGTACTTTTAAAATATGCCTATATCTAATTATAGATAAAGGAGCTCTGAGGGGTGTAGTGGTAAAGAAGTTGTACTGCCGACCAAAAGGTATGCAGTTCAAATCTGCCATGCTATTTACTGCCTCTGACACCTGCTAAAAACCCAGCTATGAGTTGGTCCTTACTTGAGGGAAAACAAGTGACAAACAATTTTACCATATTTTCTACATCTATTTAAAAACATTTGAGATCCCCAAATCACTTTCTCTGTCTGTTAACAGATAGCTGAAGATTCCTTAGATGACACTTCTAAATTGCTCATACTTTAAAAATATTCTATTTGGCAGTCTCTTTATACCATGGACTATGGCTTGTAAGATTGATCCCAGTTTGTCTCTTATGAACTTATGGTTTTGGGTTTTATTCCTGGTCTTTGATCCACCTTTAGTTGACTTTTGTGTATGGTGTGAAATGTGGATCCTGTCTCAACTTTCTGCAGGTGGAAGTCTAGTTTTTGCCAGCACCATTTGTGAAGAGGTTGTCATTTCCCCATTTGATAGATTTGATTTCCTTTTCAAATATCAGCTGATTATAGATAGCTGGGTCTATTTCTGGGTTCCCAGTTCTGTGCCTGTCATTGTACCAGTACCATGCTGTTTTGGTTACTACTACTGTTTAGAAGGTTTTGAGGTAATGGAGTGCTATGCCTCCCACTTCATTTTGGTTTCTCAGAAATGTTTTGCTTATTCAGAATTTCTTGGCTCTCCAAAAGATTTGACAATTTTCTTTTCATTCTCCTTGAAAAATGAATTTGAGTCTGGATTGGCATTGTGTTGAATGCAACCATTCTGGAAGGCAGTTTGACACTTTCTCAAAAAGTTGAACATATGACCCAGCTATTCCACTGCTTGGAATATACCCTGAGAAAATGAGAACTGAGGCACAAATGGAGACTTGTACACCAATGTCCACAGCAGTGTTATTCACCACAGCAAAGAAGTGGAAAACCCTGATGTTCAAACCACAAGTGAATGGATTGAGAAATTATGGTACATTCACACAATGGAATCCTACTCAGCATGCAGGAGTAATGATTTTGTAAAGTATTACCTAATTTGGGAGGGACTGTAGAGCATTATTCTGAGTGAACTATCTCAGCCCCACAAGGACAAATATTGTATAAAACCATTATTGTAGAATGAGTATAAGGACTAAAGACAGGGAGGAGGGTGGAAGCAGAGATATGAGTATGGGGGGATTATTCCTGAGGTTGTACAATTTGATGAGGGGAGTGCGGGAAGTTGGAAGAATCTGGTCTGGAAAACAATGTATTTGAATTTTGTAAGTAAACTAGTATAATAAAAATTCTATAACAAAATAAAAGCAAATACATAGCCTATTGCAGAGAGGATGTGGAGGATAGGGTAGGAAATCTACATGTCCTGTTACTGGTATTGTAAATGGTACAATCATTCTGGAAGACAGTTGAGAGTTCTCTCAAGAGGCTGATCGTAGAAATTCCATATAACTCATTTATTCCACTGCTAGGAATATATCCCGAGAAAATTAGAACTTAGGCATAAGCGGAGACTTGTACACTAGTTTTTATAGCAGTACTCTTCATCATCAAAAGAACATGGAAATAGCCCAAATGTCCAACCACTATTGAAAGGATTGAGAAAGTATGGTACATTCACATGACGGAATACTGCACAGCATGTAGGAGCTACGATTCTGAAAATGGCAACCTAATCTAAGAAGGTCTGGAGAGCATTATGCTAAGTGAACTCACTCAGTCCCATAAGGACAAATACTGTATAAGGTGTTACTATAACAACAATAGAAAGAGAACTAGTAAACTGTGTATGTGGATCCAAGGAGGGAGGGTAGGAGCAGAGGGGTGAGGATGAGCACGGAGATAATTATAGGGTCACACAATTTGATAGGTAGAGGGAGGGGTGGGTAAAGGAAAGGGGAAAGATCCAGTGTGAAAACAATATATACAAACTTTGTAAGTAAATCGGTATACAATTTTATACATTATATACATATATATTTTTATACATTAAAAATGAGAATAGTTATATAAAGGCTTCAGGTATTTTATTGATAGGGTCACTACATATCATGCTCGACTTGATGGCAAAACAACAAACAACAACATATAAAAAGATTACAGATGAAATGTTAAAAAACACAGAAATGTTTTATAGTTGGCTTGTTTCAAAAAGACTTTTATTTATTATGTGAAAACACATTAGTTTATTAGTAACATTTTTAGATGTGCAAGATCATCTCGTTGAACTGGTGGTCTTTTTAGTAATGTTGTTGTTATGTGCCATTGAGTCGCCTGCCACCCATAGTGACCCTATGTACAGTAGCTCTGAACCCTGCCTTGTCCTGAGCCAGTATATCTAATTCTGACACACCAGCACCCATTGCCCCAGTCACTGTATCAATCCCTCTCATCTAAGGTCTTCCTCTCCAGAGCTGTCCCCCCACCTTTACAAGAATGATGCAACCATGTGCTTTAACATAAGCAAATGCTAAATAGTTAGCACTCATTTTGAAAGGAAACTCACTGTTTAAAATCGCTCCTAAAATAAGAATTTATGCTATTGGCTGAATAATCTTATAGAAGGTTATTAAAGTGTTTCAGGAAAACAAGAATTTTGTTAAATGGTTGTATCTGAACAATTTTTTATCTATAATATGATCTTTTGATTGTGTTTTTCTAAAATATTTATTAATGCAGAGTTGTACTATAAATATTTAAAAATACTAACTTGTATCCCTGATAATGCTATTGTGACAAACTTAGTGTTTCTATTTCAGTATTGTCTCACATCCTTTAGAATGGCTTCTCTTCAAAATTTTATTGCAGGATAAATGTTCCTAGCTTTTATCATTATTGTGGTGTGTTCTTGGTGGCATTTTTCTATACTTAGAACATTTCATGCTACCTATTTCCATTGTTATTAAGTATAAAAGCATTTTTATTATAATTTTAATGTTTATAATATTAATGTTAGTGATAAATTCTTAAGAATACAAAGGAAAATGCTTCTTTATAGGGAAATGTACCCATAAAAGGTGGATATCAAGATGAGATTGGGTTCTTTAAGCATATTTTTCTCCTCCATCCTGGGATACAGAAATGAAAATGTATAAAAACAGCCCTAGAAGACAAATGAGAATAAGTACCACTTACTTAATAGTTTGGTAGCAATCTAATATATTCTGATGCAATTTATTACTCAGTCCAACATACATATGCAATCTTCTGTTTGCTATTAAGTTAGTCAGTTCTGATTTGAAATTAGTCATCAATACCACTTGGAAGTACCGGAAGAGAGGAATGGGATGTCTGAACCTGCCTCAGAGGGACAGGTCTGTTAGTATATATCATACCACAAAGAATAACAGAGTATATTGCATATACTATGTATAGAAGTACCAAGAAGCTGGAAACATTTGTACACATTTTAAGATACAGTTATTGTAATTCTCTAATAACATACCAGAAAATTATCTTCATTATAAAAATTCTGTTATGGAATATATGAAATATTTTCTTCTCTTTGGTATATTTCTATTCTATTCATGAAAATGGAATGAATTATCTGAATTTTAAGTTCTCTATCTAAATCACATTGAGCTCTGGTGGCCTAGTGGTAAGGAATTGCACTGCTAATGCAAAGGTGGTTGTTGCTGTTGTTATGTACCGTCGAGTTGCTTGTGACTCATAGCACCCTATGCACAACAGCCCTAAACCCTGCTCTATCCTGTGCCAATCACACTGTAAAGGTACACAGTTCAAATTCACCAAATACCTGATAGGAGAAAGATGGGCATTCTCCTCCTGTACAGGTACAGTCTCTAAGAACCCACTGGGGAGTTAGTCATGTGTCAGTTCTGATTTGACAGCACATAACAACAACAACAACACAAATCCAAATGATAACGATAATCCACATGAGCCTCCTGAGGCCTTGATGGCACTCTAATCCACTTTCACCTTCTCATCGTGTTTACCCTTTTCAACAAGAGCAACACATCAGCTCATTGAACACTAATCAGGTGAGATACCCTCCTAGTTACTTAGAATGATACCATTACCTTAATAAGTAAAAGTACGAATAAGAACAATGTTTGAAACCATACAGACTCACAAATATCCCTGCTCTAATAGATTTCACATTCTTGTGAAGGAAAAAAAAACAAAAACCAAACAACCAAGCGCAAACCCTAACCAGTTGAGTAGAGTGGCAGGTTATAAGATCAATATAGAAAACTCAGTGAGATTCCTCTATAGTTACAAAGAAAACACATGGAAGGATACTAAGAAAGCAATACAATGCACAAACGTCTACCACAAATTGAGATACATAGGAATAAACGTAACTGAGGACACAAAAGACCTTTACAAAGGAAACTACAAAACATTTCTGCAAGAAACAATAAAAGACCTAAATAAATGGAAAAATATTCCCTGTTCATGGATAGGAAGACTCAATATTATGAAGATGACAATCATACCAAAAACAATCTACCGGTTTAGTAAACCCCAATATATATATATATATATATATATATATATATATATGTATATGTATATGTATATATAGGTATGTGTGTGTATATATATATAGGTATATATATAGGTGTGTGTGTGTATATATATATATACACATATATATACCAAATTCATTTTTCAAGGAGATTGAAAAGGCAATTGTCAAGTTTATTTGGAGGGTAAAGGAATCCCGATTAAGCAAAGCATTTCTGAAAAACAAGAATGAAGTGACATAGTATTACCTGATCTCAAAACCTCTAATAAAACAGCTCTAATAACCAAAATAGCTTGGTATTGATATAAAGATAGGAACTAGACCAATAGAACAGAATAAAGAACCCAGAAATCAACCCATCTATCTGTGGCCTGTTGATATTTGACAAGAAAACAAAATCTATCAAATGGGAAACAACAATCTCCTCAACAAATGTTGCTGGCAAAACTGAACTGCTACCTGCAGAAAACTGAAACACGATGTGCATCTCACACCATACACAAAAATCAACTCAAAGTGGATAAGAAACCTAGAAGTATAGCTCAAAACAAAAACTTTTTTAAAAATCACAAGTGGTGACATTACACACGGACTTCACTTGATTACTTCATAATACCAGAATATGATATTGAATCTATCCCACCTTAACATAAAATCATCTTTAGAATAAATTTGAATCACTAAACACCAATGGTCAAAACATTAGATGAGTTTTGGGATGACTTCAAGGATATCGTCCATAAAGAGAGTAAAAGATCTTTACAAAGGCAGAAGAGAAAGAAAAGGGGGGGGGGGGTGAAGTGGATGTTAGAAGAGAATCTGAAAATTGCACAAGAGTGAGAAGAAGTCAAAACAAAAATAAAAGATACTGAAGTAAAAGAGTTGAATAGATAAAGAGAAGCTCAAGAAAAGAAAGCAATTATAATGGAATGTGCAGAGAGAAGGAATTGGAGAATAAAAAAGGAAGACCTCACTCTGCGTTTCTAAAATTGAAAGACCCGTAAAACAAATTAAGCTACAAGTCACAATATTAAAGGGTGCTACAGCCAATAATTTATTAAAATAAATCAGTTGGTATCCGATTGATTCTTGGGGCCTTGTTTTTGGCCAATGCCTTCAGGGAAGCTTCCACTTCCTACTTCACTTGTTGTTGTTGTTGTTGTTGTTGTTGTTGTTATGTGCCATCAAGTCGTTTCTGACTCATAGCGACCCTATGCACAACAGCTCTAAACCCTGCTCT
>NW_006399751.1:29132833-29141812 GCF_000299155.1 Elephantulus edwardii | reverse complement strand
TGCTTTGTCATTCCAAGCAGCCTTTTGGAATCTTCTGTTCAGCTCTTTAGTATCTTGAATTCTTCCTTGTGCTTTGGCTTCTCTACGCTCCAGTGGCTTCTTGCCACTAGGCCACCAGAGCTCGCCAAAAAAAAAAAATCCACTTCATTACCTATGCTAATTAATTACTTCCTGAAATTTTTCAGTGACAATTGGTTCTCTCTAGTATAGTTATTCTGTGTATTTCATCCATCTTCTTACGATGCTTTCTGGTTTATTCAATATCTTGGCCATAGCATATTTCAATATTGAGACACAAAGTCTAAATTTGCTTTTTAATTACCTTAGCTTGAGAAATTCAAAGTGAGTTTTTTTTTTTAATTTTCTAATTCCAGCTCTCTACACATCCCATTATAATACTTTATCCTCTTGATCTGCCCTTTGAAATCTGCTCAGCTCTTTTACTTTGGCATGTTTTTCTTTTGTTTTCGCATTTCAACCCTTCAATGCAATTTTTAGAGTCTCCTCTGACATTCTTTTCAATTTTTTCCTTTTCCTCTGTTTTTGTAACCACCTTTTGTTTTCTTCATGGATGATATCAAGGATATCATCCCACAACTCATCTGGCCTTTAATCATTGGTGTTCAATGCCTCAAACCTATTCCTAAAATGACCTTGAAATTAATTTGGAATTGAATCAAGATCATATCTTAATTCCTGTGGACTTATTTCATTTTCTTCAGACTCAATTTGAACTTACATATGAGTAATTGTTCACCCCTGGCCTAGATTTGACTGGTGATAGTGAACTTCTTCCAGAAATGTAGTCAGTTTGATTACTCTACAGCCCATTTGGTGACTTCTCTGTGTAATCTTGTCATTTGTGTTTTTTTAAAAAAGTATTTGCAATGAACACATGTGAATACAAAATCCAATCATTATATTTCCAGTCTCATTTCTATTACGAATCCTATAGTTTCCAACTACTATTTCTTTTTCACTGATTTCCACTTTTGCATTCCAATCACCAGCTATTATTAACACATCTTTATTGTGTGTTTGATCTGTTTTAGATTGCATGATATGGTAAATCTTCTCAATGTTTTCCTCTTTGACTTCTGATATAGAAGCACATATTTGAATAATAGTCATATTAACAGGTCTTCCTTGTATGCATATGGATCTTATCACTCACAACATTGTATTTCAGGATAGAACTTGAAATTTACTTTTGACTATGAATGCAACATCAATATTCTTCTGCTTTTTATTCCCTGCATAGTATACCATACTGATTCAAAGCAACCAAAGCTGATTTATCGCATTCCACTAATGCCAAGTAAGTTGATGTTCATGCGTTCTACTTAATTTTTAACAATTTCTACTTTTCCAACATTCAAGCTACATACAGTACATGTTCCAATTATTAAATGATGTTTGCTATTATTTTTCCTCATTTCAACTGACTTCCAATCTGGACTCTACCACTACACTACTATAACTATACTCAGTCCTTTAAAGTTTATAGGGTTTTCGAAGGACTTTGGTATGGATTGCATCTCAATGTAAAGAAAACAAAGATTCTTATTACTGGATGGATAAGTAATAGCATGATGGATACAAAGGAGGTTCAAACTGTACAGCTTCATCTTGCTTGTATCCACAACTAACATCCTTGGTACCAGTAGTCAGGTAATAAGGAGACACATTGCATTGGGAAAATCTGCAGTTAGGGACTTCTCCAAATTTTTGAGGAGTAATAATGTCAGTTTGAAGACCAAGGCACATCTGATTCAAGCATGAATCTTTCTGATCACTTGCTATGCATCTGAGGAATGAACACTAAATAAGGATTATAGGAGAAGAATTGATTCATTTGAGCTATGGTGTTATAGGAGAACATCTGAGGGACAACCAAAATAACAACCAGATATCTTGAACAGGGTGCACTGGAGATAAGAGTGCTCTTTGAAGGTAAGAATGATGAGGCCTTGGCTTACATACGTCAGTCATGTCACTAGGAGGGGCCATTCCTTGAAGAGGAACATGATGCTAGTAAGCACGAAGGATCAATGAAGAAGAGACAGCCCCTCAGCCAGGTGGACTGGCATGGTGACTGCTGCAATGGGCTCTTCTGTGTCAGGAAATGTGAAGATTGCACAGGATAGAACAAGGTTCAGATGTTTTTTCCATAGGGTCCCTATGAATCATACTCAACTTGACAGCATCTAACAACAACATGGGAGATATGTTGCATGATCCAGGAAGCACCAAAAGAAAATAGAGGAAATCCACAGTCACTGTATGAGAAAAAAATCGACGGATATTGATTTTTCAGCCAATTATTGGTGGTACAGTGACTCTATACAAGTCAACTTACCAGAACATCATTGCTGAAGTCAGATTGATCCTGGCTGAAAGTAAAGAATACTATAAGAATGTCTATTTGTGCTTTATTGCCCATATAAAAACATTTTACTGTATGAATCATAACAAATTATGGCTAAAATTGAGAAGAATGGCAATATCAGAACACTTAATTGTTCTCATGTAGAAACTGTACTTAGACTAATGGCTGTTGTATGAACAGACCAAAGGAACACTACACAGTTTAAAATTGAGAAAAGTATGTGTGAAGGTTTTATCCTTTCTATATACCTAATCAACCTAATCAATATGCTGAGTAAAGTATTTGAGAAACTGGACTCTACAATAATGAGTGTAGTATTAAGATCATAGAAAGACTCATCAATAAGTTGTGTAATTCAGATAATAAAATGTCGCTTGCTGAAAGTGAGGAGTACTTGCTTTAGAAGACCAAAGAATATAGTCCCCTGTATGGATTGCATTTCAACATCAAGAAAACAAAAATTCTTACCACTGGACCAGTAGGCAACATCATAGTAGATGGAGAAAAGATCGAACTGTCAATGATTTCATCTTATTTGGATCACAATCAATATCCTTGGTACTATCAAGCAGTCAGAAGATCAGGAGACATAATAAGGAAGACTACAGTCCAAAACCTAGCCAAATTATTGAGGAGCAGTGATGTCAGTTTGAGAACTAAAGTGTTCTTAATGCATGCCATGGTCTTTTCAATCATTTCAATTCATCTGAGATATATGTACAATGAATAAAAATAGTAGAAAAATTGATGCTTTTGAGCTGAGGTGTTGGAGAAGAGTGCTGAACAGCCCATGGACTATTAAAAGAACACAGAAATATATTTTGGAGAAATTGCAGCCAGAGTACTTCTTGCAGGCAAAGATGACTAAGCTTCTTTCACATATTCCAGGCATGTTGATAGGATAGGTATATTCTTTGGAGAGGGACATTGGATTGGGAAAGGTGGAGGGTCCATGAAAGAAAAGAACCCTAAACCAGGTTTGGCAAAGTCAATGCTGCATTATGTTTAAGAGGCTCAACGTGTGAGGAAAGCATAGAATACGGCAGGGTTCAGAGCTATTGTTCATAGGATCACTACAGGTCATACCAGATTTGATGACACCTAACAAGCTAACAACATATAGAAGATATGCCCCGTAGAGTGGGTGCTTAGGTTTCTTCACGGCTGATTTCAATGGCATTGATTTTGAATGTTTGTAAAGTTAAAACCTTAACAATTTCAGAATTTTTTTCCTCAATCATGTTCTTCTTATGGATCTAGTTATGAATGTTTTTGTTTTTTTTATGTTGTGGTGTAACCCATACTGAAGTTATGGTGTTTGATCATAATTGGTGGTAAGTACTTCAAGTCCAGTTCAAATTAAATAAGCAAAGTTTTATCATCTGCATATTACAGGTTGTGACTGAATCACCCTCCAATTCTGATGTCTCATTCTTCTTCACATAGTCCAGTTTTTCTGGCTATCTGCTCAGGATACAGATTGATAAAGTATCATGAAAGGATACAACATAATACACACATTTCCTCATTTCAAACCATAAAGAATCCACTTTTCCTATTTGAACAACGGCCTTTTTGTCCATGTGCAGGATCCCATTACTCAAACCATTATCCATTATTATTATTCACACAGTATAACACTTTTGAGTAACTTTGAAAATGCAGGAAACATCTTTCTAATATCTCTATTTTAAGCCGAGATCCATCAGACCTCAACAATAATATCTCTTGTTCTATGTCCTTTAATGAACCCACTATGAATGTTTCATAGTTCTTTGTCAAGACACTACTACAATTAGTTTAAATTATCTTGAATAAGATTTTATTTGTATATTCTAGTCATCGTATTGTTGAATAATTTCCACATTCTGTTAGCTCATTGTATTTGGAGTTAGTGCAAATACGGATGTGTCCAGTCTATTAGTCAAGTAGATGTTTTCTTAACTTCTTAACAACAGTGCTGTGTATGTTTGTTGAAATATTTCTGTTGATAACCTGTCAGACTCAACAGCTTATTTTTCACCAGTGCATTAAATGTAACTTAGATTTCTCCTTTCAGTAGCATTATTTCTTGATCCAGTATCATGGAAATACTCAAGCTACCCCATAACAATAAAGGGACTGGAAAAGATGTATTTGGTCCTATTTTGATTAACACTTTATTCTTAGACCTAGGAGTATATTTAGGTACTTACCATAGAATACTAAATATTTTTTTAATTATTAAATATTGCTATCAGAATCCATTTCCTGATCACTGAGTACTGAGTAAACAATAAGAAATACAGAAACATAAATAGAAAGATCATATTTCCACTTTGTGTTGATATTATGCATTACAAAATTATGTGGGGAATTTTTAAATGATAAAAAGATTTAGAATAAACTTACAAATTACTCAAGTTAACAAAGTATTGCAGGTTAGTGGCAGGATGAAACCTAGAGCCCCAAATCCTATGCCTTCTATTTTATATATAGAAACCTAAAGTCCAAAATCCCATGCCTTCTATTTTATATAGACACTGGTCTGGATGTGCTCACTAAGTTGTGCCAAGAAATCTGGAGAACAGCCAGCTGGCCCACTGACTGGAAAAGATTGATATTTGTTCCCATTCCAAAGAAAGGTGACACAACAGAGTGTGGAAATTATCAAACAACATCACTGATATCACATGCAAGCAAGATTCTGCTGAAAAATATCCAAAAACATTTGGAACAATATGTCAACAGAGAACTGCCAGATGTGCAGCCTGGATTTAGAAGAGGTCGTAGGACTAGGGATATTATAGCTAATGTCAGATGAATCTTAGCAGAAAGCAAAGACTACCAGAAGAATGTCTATCTGTGCTTCATTGACAATGCAAAGGCTTTTGACTGTGTGGATCACAACAAGCTGTGGCTGACTCTGAGAAGAATGGGAATCCCAGAACATTTGATCGTGATAATGCAAAACTTATACTTGGACCAAGAGGCAGTTGTCAGAACAGAGCAAGGAGACACTATTCAAAATCAAGAAAGGGGTTCGTCAGGGATGTATTTTGTCTCCATACCTTTTCAATCTGTATGCAGAACAGATCATCCAAGATGCTGGGCTCTATGAAGAGGAACTTGTGGATTTGTGGAAGAATCATCAACAACCTGCGTTATGCAGATGACACAACCCTGCTTGCTGAAACTGAGGAGGACCTGAAGCACTTGCTACAGAAGATCAAGGACTACAGGATCCTATATGGACTGAAGCTCAACGTCAAGAAAACAAAGATTCTAACCACCAGGCCAATTGGCAGCATCAGCATGGATGGTGAAGAGATTGAGATAGTTAACAGTTTTAATTTACTTGACTCCACAGTTAACACTATTGGTAACAGCAGCCAGGAAATCAGGAGATGAATTGCATTGGGAAAGTCGGCTGTGAGGGATCTCTCAAGAGTACTGAAGAGCAACCATGTCAGGCTGGAGACTAAGGTGCACCTGATCGGGGCTATAGGCTTCACAATTATGTGCTATGCATCAGAGAGTTGGACAGTGAATAGAGTTGATAGAAAGAGGATTGATGCCTTTGAGCTGTGGTGCTGGAGAAGAGTATTGAATAAAACATGGCCTGCTAGGAGAACAAACAGGTTTGTCCTGGAGAGGGCGAAGCCAAAGTGTTCCCTGGAGTCAAGGATTCTGAAGCTTTGTCTGACATATTTTGGACATGTTGCAAGGAGGGTCTGGTCCTTGGAGAGGGACATCATGTTTGGCAGAGTGGAGCGGCGGCAAAGGAGAGGAAGACCTTTGATGAGATGGATCGATTCTGTGACTGGAGAGGTGGGAATAAGTGCCTTTGAGATGGCTAGGTTGGCACAGGATAGAACAGCATTTAGAGCTCTTGTACATAGGGTCGCTATGAGTTGCAAGCGACTCAATGGCACATAACAACAACAACAACAAGATATATAGATATAGATGATAGATAGATATAGATGATATAGATATAGATGTAGATAGATAGATGATATAGATGATATAGATATAGATGATATAGATATAGATGATATAGATCTAGATCTAGATCTAGATCTAGATATAGACATAGATGATATATAGATATAGATTAGAGATAGATGATATAGAAATAGAGATAGAGATAGAGATAGAGATAGAGATAGATAGATATAGATGATATAGAGATAGAGATATATATCTCCAAAATAAGCCCTGTTTTCACTAAAGGAAATATATGAAATTGTTTTTTAAGCAAAATTTAGTAGGAGATTTCAAGACATAACCAAAATGATTTTTAACAATGCTACTGGTGTTTGGTTCCATGTTGATACATTGGCTTTATGAGCTTTCTAAATGCATGAATTCTCTGGGTACCTGCCAAGAGACACATGCCACAGAAATCACCAAGAATAACTTATAAATAATGAAGTTACAATTAAGCTTTGTTGGATTCCTTATTTACATACCTAGTGCAGACATACATAACCTAGAAACAGACTACTTCTAAAAATGAGGATATGTTTCATTGCTTTCATAACCTTTCTGGCTCCCTTGTTTGTAAACCTTTCCAAGACTTTCTGGATATGAACAGCTTGTACTAGTGTATCATTATAAAAATAAATATTTCAGATTACTCATATTGTAATCTCTAAAGAAATCACTTCACTTCTTTATTTCCATAAATGCATTTTTTGATCAAATTAGTGAATTTTCATAAAAGTTTCTATTTATGTAATTTTTTTTCTTTAGCAAGCTATCTTTATGAATCTTTGTGCAGATTTTTGTCATTTAATGGCATGGTACATATTTTATTTTATGTATATGCAAAATATATTTTAAACCTCTTACATTTAAGTAAACTTACATTTGTGACAGTGCAAGTACCTTGAGTTTTTACGTGTTTGTAATTTTATGAAGTTATTGGGTCATTTTAATCTCTATCTTCTTATTGTTTTAACCAAAAACTTATTTGCATCATAGATGATTTTTTAAAAATTATTGTCAATTCTCTTAGCCCTATCTTACATGTATACTTTACAGTGATCCAATATTTGTTTCAGATTTTTAAGCTCACAATTACAGCAATTTAAGACCTGAGTGTTCAGATTTTGTTTCTCTATTATATGTCAAACAATGCTCTCTGATGAAAAGATTATTTTTTATTTTACAAAATAGTGATCCAAAGACATTCTCGAAAAGTGTGATAGTGGATGTACTGCTGCAATGTGAAGGCATTTCCCATCATGGACTTCCAAGTAGCTAATGATAAGTCTTCAGGTGTGGTGAATACTGACTTTGTTCTCAACTTTCTGTAGGTACTTAACAGCACCTTATTTATACAGAAATAGTTAGAGAACATTTGACCTGAATTCTACAAGTTATTTTAAGCACTGACCTAAGGCAGAATGAGACATTAAAAAAAAAAAAAAAGGACTGGAATTTTTTTAAAAAGTGATGTGTCAGGATAATTTAGAAGGAATAATGTAGGTTTTCATCTGTGACACAGTCATCTGTATTTAACCTAGTATGTAAGTAAGAAAAAGAACAAGAGATGATCCTTGTTAAAAATGAAATTTGATGATAAGAGTTCCTTACCTGGTTGCCCATTGTAAAAGCTATAATCGTTAATGCAACAGTTAGACAGAGTCCAACCAGTCTAAATAGCTGTTTGTAACAAGGCCAAAATACTAAGGCTAAATCCTGCAATTCTCAAGAGATGCTTAATTACTCATAGGTGATGTTGCTAAGCAACCATTTCACCTTCTGATTCCACTGCTTCACCTAAATGTGGTACTCTGTTTGCTCTCTTCTTACTGAACGTTAATACATGGAGAAGTGAAGTATAAGGACTGTATTTTAAACCAAGTGAAAACACACATTTATATAAAGGTACTTTCATACTCACCCCTTAATTGGAAGACATATAAGCACATTATTAAAGATATTTCTCCTGATTTGAGAGATTCTTTTCAATAACCAGGGTTTAAAGATGGGATTTTAACAAGAACGAAGGCATTATTTAAGGAAAAAAGTAGTATATTTAAAATCACAAGTGGATTATAGCACACATATCAGGAACAAGTTCGACAAGCTGTACTATTTGGCACACAGGATTTCCCACAATCGCACATTTCTGCTATTTCAATAGAAAAAATAAGAACACTAACTCATAAAAATATAACCTCAGCTGTTCTGAAATTGGATTACTACTTCCACATTGTTATTTATAATCATCAGTTCTTGATCCTACATTTTGGATCTTAAAGTTTTCCTCTTAAGAATTTACTATCTTGTGTTTAAACAATAAATTAGTTACCCCTGCTATTCTGACAATTTTACAGTAGGATACAAGATTTTGGTACTATACTTACCTTTGTGTCAACATTCTCATTCACAGACCAGCCTTATATACAAATATTGGCCATCCACTTCTGAAATAGCAGGCCTCTGAAAACCCTATGTACAACATTTAGATAACAGAGATGGCAAAGGAGGTTGAGTTTTCAAGCATGGAAATACAAAGGAAGAGGAACAGTTGTAAGCAGACACTGGTGATTGGGACATGGAATGTGAGAACCATGAATGTAGGAAAATTGGATATT
>NW_006399751.1:29106867-29130343 GCF_000299155.1 Elephantulus edwardii | reverse complement strand
GCAGGACAGAGCGGAGTTTAGGGCTGTTGTACAAAGGGTCGCTATGAGTCGCAGGCGACTCGAAGGCACATAACAACAACAACAAACAACAACTCACATTAATCCTGTTCTTTAAAGTGCCCTGATAGAAAGACTTACCAACTACTTAGTACTAAGTTGTAGTTTATTTTAAGCTTGTCTAGTTTGATAACCTCATTGAATCCTTTTCTCTTATTTTTATATTCCGTCAGTTTGCTTTTCCTTCTCTATATTCTACCGCTAGTTTCAGAGTTGCTTTGGTTCATCTCTCTCTCTCTCTTTTTCTCTCTCTCATTTGACTTTCTTTGCATGACACAGATGGTCAGTCTCCTCCAATGTAATTTTTAATTTTTTTTTAAATTGGTTTGCTTACAAAGCTCTTGTACATTGTGTTTCACACTATTCTTCATTCACATTCTGCTTCATACAATCATTATCATGTATTATGTTTTATAAAGTTAATCACCACTGGACCTTACCCATCATCTCCAATGCAATTTTACAGCCACTGAGAACTTGCTGGAGGGTCAGCAATGAGTCAGTTGTGACTCAGTGGCAATGAGTTAATATTGTTTGCAGCACTGCATTATTTTATTTGCTTTCTTCATGTATGATGTTCTTAATTAATGCCATCCAACAACTCATCTCACCTTCTGTCGTTAATGTTCAATGAGTGAAATATATTCTTGACATGATCTCTAAATTTGGGTGGCATATATTCAGGCTAATATTTTGGCTATCATGGATTTGTCTTACTTTTCTTCATCTTCAACTTTTATTTCCATGCTTGAAACATGGCCTTTTTCTGACTCAGGATATTGACTTTTTTATTACCGTCTCTTTCTAGATATGTAGTTGAACATTGATTTGTGTTCATTCCTTCAGGCTGATCTAAATATCATTAGTGTTTATTTCTGGTTTTAGTATTTTTAATGTAATTAATTTTTAATTGAAAAATTAATTTAATTTTTATGCCAGGATGTGTCCTATCTCCATACCTTTTCAACCTGTATGCAGAACAGATTATCCAAGAGGCTGGGCTCTATGAGGAGAAGTGTGACTTCAGGATTGGTGGAAGATCTATTAACAATCTTCATTATGCAGATGACACAACCCTGCTTCCTGAAACTGAACAGGACCTGAATTGCTTGCTGCAGAGGGTCAAGGACTGCAGCCTTCAGTAAGGATTGAGGCTCAATGTCAAGAAGCTTCTCACCACAGGACCAATTGGCAGCATCAAGATGGATGGTGAAGAGATTGAGATTGTTCACAGCTTTAGTTTCCTTGGCTCCTCAGTCAACACTCTTGGCACCAGTAGCCAGGAAATTAAAAAACGTATTGCTATGAGAAAGTCGGCTGTTAGGGAGCTCTCCAGGGAGCAATGGTGTCACTCTGAAGACTAAGGTGCACCTGACACAGACTATGGTCTTTGCAATAACTTGTTATGCATCAGAGAGTTGGACAATGACTAGGGAGGACAGAAGGAGAATTGACGCCTTTGAGCTGTGGTGCTGGTGAAGAATATTGAATGTACCATGGACTGCCAAGAAAACAAACAGATTAATCCTGGAGAGGGTTAAACCAGGCTGTTCCTTGGAGACAAGGATTCTGGGGCTTTGTCTGACATACTTTGGACATATTGTAAGGAGGGAGAGGTCCTTGGAAAGGTACATCATACTTTGGAATGTGGAGGGACAAAGCAGGAGGGGAAGACCCTCTATGAGGTGGATTGATTCAGTGACTGGGGTAATCGTGATGGCTGTGTCGGAGGCAGTGCGATTGGCACAGGATAGAGCAGGTTTTAGGGCTGTTGTACATAGGGTCGCTATCAGTCGCAAACGACTTGAGACGAGCACATAACAACAGCACCAGCAATTAATTTATTTTTAAAAGAATAAGGCATTGTTGGTACAGATTTCATCATGCAATCTCTAGCATAATTTACATTCCTAAGGTCATACTTTCTACCCAGAAATTCTTTGTGTCCAACTTTTGAATACTAATTAGTACTTATTATCAATGCATCTTAATAACATGTTCTTTCAATGTTAAGCTGCATCAGTTGTTTGTTGGTTTTGTTGTCATGTGCTATTGAGTCTTGTACAACTCATAGTGACCCTATGAAGAATTGATCTGAACTTTGTTCTAGCCTATGTCATCCTTATCATCTCAGACACACTTGAGACCATTGCTACTGTATCAGAATCTCACAGAGGCTCTTCCTCTCCTTCATTGACCCCCCTCATTCCAAACATGATGTCCCTTTCCAAGGAAAAGCCTCTCCTAATCAACAGTATGTAAAATATAACTCAACATCCTTGCTGGCAAGGAACACTCTGGCTGTACCTTCTCACAAATATACCTGTTTGTTCTTTTGACACTCCGTGGATATTCAGTACTCTTATCCAAAACCACAACTGAAAGGCATGCATCATTTTTCTATCATTCTTAGTCACCATCCAGTTCTCATATGCATAGCAGATGACTGGAAAAATCATAGATTGAATTAAGCACACCTTGGTCTTTTAACTGGCATCCTTATTCTTTAGTAATTTGGAGAGATACCTTACAGCCTCCTATATGAACTGAGGCTAAATGTCAAGAAAACAACGATTCTAACCACTAGGCCAATTGGCATGGATGGTGAAGAGATTGAGATAGTTAACATTTTTAATTTACTTGGCTCCACAGTCAACGCTCTTGGTAACAGCAGCCAGGAAATCAGGAGATGAATTGCATTGGGAAAGTCGGCTGTGACGGACCTCTCAAGAGTACTGAAGAGCAACTATGTCAGGTTGGAGACTAAGATGCGCCTGATCCGGGCTATAGTCTTCGCAATTATGTGCTATGCATCAGAGATGAACAGTGAATAGGGTTGATAGAGGATTGATGCCTTTGAGCTGTGGTGCTGGAGATGAGTGTTGAATATACCATGGACTGCGAGGAGAACAAACAGGTTCGTCCTGGAGAGGGTGAAGCCAGAGTGTTCCCTGGAGTCAAGGATTCTGAAGCTTCGTCTGACATATTTTGGGCGTGTTGCAAGGAGGGACTGGTCCTTGGAAAGGGACATCATGTTTAGCAGAGTGGAGGGGAAGCGAAGGAGAGGAAGACCTTTGATGAGATGGATTGATTCTGTGACTAGAGCGGTGGGAATAAGTGCCTTTGAGATGGCTAGGTTGCCACAGGATAGAACAGCATTTAGTGCTCTTGTACATAGAGTCGCTATGAGTCGCAAGTGACTCGATGGCACATAACAACAACAACAACATTACAGCAGACTTCCCCAGTGTTATACATCTCTTGGTCTCCTGACTACTTTTACCAAGGGTGTTGATTATGGATCCAAGTAAAATGAAGGTATTGACAATTTAAATTCTTTCTTAATCTATCATTATGTTATCTATTGTCCCAGTGGAAAAGATTTTTTTCTTTCTTGATTTTGAAATGTAATCCATATTGAAGGCTGTAGTACATGATCTTCAGCAAGTAGTTCAAGTCTTCCTTTCTTTCAACAAGCAAGGCTTTGTCATCTACTTCTTTGACAAATATTCTTCCAATTTTGATACTACATTCTTCTTCATAAATGCCAGCTTCTCAAATGATTTTCCCAGCATTCAGACTGAATAGGAATGACACACACCTCCTTAATTTTAAACCTTGCAGTGTTCTCTTGCTCTGTTTGGACAACGACTTCTTGGTGTAGGTATAGATATTACATAAACGTAACTAAGTGCTCTAGAATTCTCATTCTTCTCAATGTTAGCCGTAGTCTGTAATGATCCATTCAGTCAGGTTCCTTGGCATTGAAAAAGAGGGTAAAAATACTCAAATTCTTCATCTTTGATTCTTCATTTTCCTCATCAAGAGGATCTGGCATTGAGGAGGCATATTTTGAGTGCCTTCCAACCACAGGAGCTCCTTTTCAAACACTATGTCAACAGTGCTCTACAACTATTCTGAAGTTTGGATTTTTGTTCAGTTAGCCTATAAATAAATGACCAACCCTTGTTTCTTGTCTATCTTTGTCTAGAAGGTTATTTGAAACCTGTCTGTCATATGTGATCCTACTGATATTTGAATCATTGATGATGCAGCATCCAGTATCAGCATCATTCAAGCCACCACTGCATCATACTCTGACAGATAAGCGGTAGCTACAGAGCTAAACTGCCCTTATGATACTCCTATACTCTGGAAATGAATGTGCCTGTTCATTTCTTTAAGATCTTAAGCTCCTTTATTCATTAGGTAAAATATAACATGCTTCTGTGATGATTAAAACAACATGGTAAACTATGTAGGAGACTCTTCAAACATGAAAAATTAGCTGACTGCTAAATGATCCAAAATCCATTTTTTTGTTGTTGTTGAAAAATGTTCTATACCACCTCCATTTAGGAGTAGGTTACAATGAGGTTGCACAGGATAGAGCAGGGTTTAGGGTTCTTGTACATAGTGTCAATGTGTGACTCAACAGCACGTAACAACAAACTACCTCCATTAGGTTAGAAAATTATTATCTGCATCCCTTGTCTATGGAGAAAATTACTGTTATTTTTGAAAAGACATGGTTGTTGTAAGTTGGAACCAACTTGACGGAACCTAACAAGGTCAAATATATGTCTACCTCACCAATGTCATTGTGGATTGCATATACCAAATGAAAATATCTTACTGAACCCATAATCCGAAAGTAACTTAGTACTATTAAGAATACTCTTTATAGTCTAACAAATAAAGCCAGAAATGCACAATCTGGAAAGGGTAAAAAACTGATGAATTGATTAACCTTATAAAGATTAAATCCCTGTGTGCATCAAAAACTTTTCTCATTAGGTGAGAAGAAAACCTACCAATTGAAAAATTATTGGGCAATACCTGCTCAGACAAGTGTCTCATAACAAACTATTATAGAATAGTACTAGGCCTCTAGAAGAAAATTGCTGATAACTCAATTATGAAATGAACAAAAGACATGGAAAGACTTTTCACAGAGAAAGACATTCAGATGGCCAGTAGACACATGAAAAATATGCTCAAAATAACTGGCATTAAGAGAAATGCAATTAAAAACAAAATGAGATGCTCTCTTATTTCAGAAGCAGTGACAAAGTTTAGCAGAGAGCAATAAATAAATGTTGGAGAACATGTGGAGTAATGGAAACTCCCATACCCTGTTGGTGGGATTGTAAAATAATGCAACCACTCTGGAAAAACTGAACATAAAAACCATGCATGACTCAGCTATTCCAGGATTAGGAATACATCCCAAAGAAATTGGAACTTAGACACAAAGATTTGTACACTGATGTTCATAGTAGCATTATTCACCATTGCAAGAAAATGGAAACAGCTGAAATTTACAACCACAACTGAATGGATTGGGACATTGTAATACATTCACACAATGGAATACTATGCTGCACTCAGAAGCAATAACTTAGAAAAATATGCCATAACTTGGGAGAGACTGGAGAGCATTATGCTGAGTGAACTGAGTATCAATAAGAACAAATACTGCATAAGACCATTATTGTGAAAATAGAAGGATAACTAGTAAAACAAATATGGGAACCCAAGGGACGAAGGAATAGGAGCACATAAGTGAGGATGGATAAAATCAGAGATGCACAATTTGATGAGTGGAGTAAGGGGATAAAGGAAATGGCCAAGATACAGTGGAGGCCCCAAAAGACAGGATAATTGTGGGCATAGTCCAATACTGGTTAATTTTATAAAACATAATGAATGGGGTAGATTGCATGAAACACAATGTGAATGAAGAATTGTCTGTAACACAATATATATAAACTTTGCAAGCAAACCAACATAAAATGAGGGGGTTTTTATAATAAAAAAAAGAATACTCTTTACAAAAATTAAAATAAAAATCCTCAAGAAATCTTTTACAAAATCACGCATAGCATATGTATATTATGGAATACTCAATTTTTTAGTGTATGATTAAAAATACTTGATCTTGTTCTATTCCTCAGGTTTAAAAAATATCACTAACAGTAAAATTAGTGGTAAAAAGAGAGAAAACACATATATTTGGTTTTTTATTTTTTTATATATTTGTACTAGTAATACATGATGTAAACAAAGAACAGTATTTTGAAAAACTACAAAAATTAGTTTTATAATTTGTTTTTCTCTCACTTGTCCAAAATTATTCAGATTGTATTTAGGTTGAACTGATCTGGTTAGGAGTAGTGTATATGAAGTATCAGTACATTAAAAATCAAGAGACTTATATAGAAAATGTATGTTTAAACAAGTATCAACTACATTCATCCATCTTTGTACCCTTCTCTGTATGCAAATGTAATTTAGAAATATATTGTGTGTCACAATAAAGGTATACCTTTCACACTATAAATATTACATTATCAGGATTCAAAAAAGAGAATATAAATACAATTTTTTGCCCACTCTTATGTCAGCCAGATTCAGTTTGATGTAAAGTGCTTGCCAGAATATGCATCTACTTGAACATAACTACAGTTTCTGTCACATAATTCATATTCTTAATGCATAAGTTGGCACAAGTAGATATTTTTTGAAAGGAGGGGGTCAGAGCTAACATTCTAGGCAATAGTTTTTTGATGGATAGAATGAAATGAACTACCATTTGCATTATGCTGCATCATTTAAAATCCAGGAATGGATAGGCACTATCATCAGCATACATCACACTGGAGATGTTTTTAGCTTATTTGGAAACAATCCAAAATAATGACATTACTCATAAAAATACACCCATTTAAGATTCAAACTATTTTTTACATCTAACATATGATATTATGCACTTTCCCATTTTATAAATATCCTTTTATATTCTCTGATGATACAGCCTTAATATATAATCGCTGGCTTAATATTTGTATTTAAATAATTATAGAAATACAGCACAAGAATTTTTCTTTTTTTTTTTAAGAAAATAACCTAAGTGTGAGGAACCATAAAAGGTAAAAGAAACAAGTCGTAGGCACTAAGCTATGGTCCACATGCAAAGTAACTTTTTAAAAAAATTTTATCTTAATTTTTTTTAATAATTTTAAGTAACTTTTTGAGGTTTCACCACCATGATTCATGGATTTAAATTTCTGATTTCCATCACTGACGAATGATTTTTCTCTACAGTTGTCTGTTTATTCAAATCTTTCTGTCTGTGGCTCATCCACTCCTACTTTTGTATTTTTCAACCTTTATGTTGCTAATGTGTACTGTCAAGTCTGAACTGACTCTTAGCTGACCCTTCCGGGGGTTTCAGAGGCAGTGATTGCACAGGAGGAAATTATCCATCCTTCTCCCCCAGAGAAGCTAATGGATTCAAAATACATGTCTGTGTTGGCAGCACAACTTCTTAAAGTGTCAAGAGGTACCTTTTCATTCCTCATCGGTACTGATTATTTTATTCTTAATTTTAGCTTCTTTATAACTTCAGCATAGCTTATATCACTGCATAATATTGTCTACATTATTAACGCTTCTGTTTCAATATCTATTCTTTTTGTTAGGTGCTGTTACATTGAATACAAATAATATTAACCCTACAAAAACCAGGTCTGAATGCCACTATGTCCTCTACCATCCACATCATTGCTGCCTCACTAGAGCCCATTGTTACAGTCACTGTGCCAATCCATCTCTCACTGATGGTCTTCTCTACTGGCACTCCATTGTTCTTATCATTATGTGTTTCTCCAAGGATTAGCCCCTCCTAACAACATGCCTAAAGTATGTGAGACAAAGTGTCAAGATAGATTTCTCTAAGGGCCATCATGACTGTAATATCTCCAAGACATATTTATTTGTTCTCTTGGAAGTCCATGGGATATATATTTAGTGACTTCTCCAGGAAGACAACTCAAAGGCATTGCTTCTGTTATCTTTATTTACTTTTCAACTTTCATATGCATAGGAAGTAATTGAAAAGACCTTGCTTTGAATCAGACACACCTTAATCTTTAACATATTAGCTCTTTATGTTGAAGAGGTCTCTAACTGCAGACTTTTCCAATGAGACATGTCTTATTATTTCCTAACTGTTGGTACCAAGGTTGTTGAGTGTAGGTACAAGATGAAATCAATGACAATATCTATCTTTTCTCCATCTATCATGCATCTGTTTATAAGTCCAGTGATAAGATTTTTGTTTTGTTGATGATGAGATGGAATTCATACTTAAGGGTTTTGTCCTTGACATTTGCAGCAAGTACTTCAAGTTACCCTCACTTTCAGCAAGCAAAGTTGTATCATCTGCATAACAGTATTTTGATTCTTCCTCCAATCCTGATGTCACATTCTCCTTTATAAAGTCTAGCTTCTAGAATGGTTTGTTCAGCATAAGATTACACAGGTATGGAGTAAAGATACAGTCCTTATGCTCATCCTTCTTCATTTTAAACAATGTAGTGTTATTTTACTCTGTTCAGATAAAGCCTCTGGTCTAGGTATAGATTTCACATGAGCACCATTAAGTGTTCTGGGATTCTCATTTTTTACAATTTTTTTATAATTTGTTATATTCCAAATAATCAAATACTTTTACACAATCAGTAAAACTCAAGTCGATGTCTTATGGTACTTCTTGCTTTCACCCAAGAGCTATATGACATCAGTAATGACATTCCTGGTGCGAGGACCTCTTCTAAATTCAGTCTGAATCCCTTACAGTTCTCTTTCATTGTACTATTATATTAATTTTTAAATAATCTTCAGTAAGATTTAATGTGCTATTAACAATGTTGTTGTTATTGCTGCTAGGTGTCATAGAGTCGAGTACAACTCATAGCGACCCTATGAACAATAAATCTGAATCCTATTCTATTCCATCTTCATACTTTCTGACACATTAGGACCTGTCACAGCAGTCATTGTGACTAATAACAATTCTGTTTGATAATTTCCACTTTCTGTTGGATCACCTTTCTTTGAAAATGGGAACAAATGTACATCACCTCCAGTCCATTAAGAGATAACTTCCAAATTTCTTATAATAGCTGGTGAGCACATTGAGTGTTGTATCTGTTTACAGAAAACCTAGGCAAGCAGTAGACATGGTTGAGGACAGCCAGAGTCCTATCTTCATCTGGTAGCAGCAATTCGATGCTTGCCAGGCCTGATTAATTTTCTGTTACTCACTTTATCTTCAAGGAAATGTAAACTACTACCTTCCAGGCTATGTTTTCTCATGATGAACTATCATAGTTCCTAAATGACATAATACATTCATTGTAGGTGACATTCCTACCCTAGTGTCCAGTCTTCTCCATTTTCAGATTACTCAGTAAACAATGTAAGCATGAGATTACTTGGGTTTACTTACCAATCTATAGTGAATAAAATTCATATTTGGTGTTTTGTTTTTTTGGGGGGGTTTTCCCTCGTCACATCAAAGATTCTGCTTTTAGGTATGGTTGATATCTCTTTTATCTCTCAACCCAGTAGTATCTTTCTATAGAATCAAAATCCTCTTTTAAATGTATGATTCTTTCCAGGAACAGAATACCCAGGAAGGACGGTGTAAAAGGAGGAAAGGCAAAAAGATGATGATCATTTTTAACCTCTACTAATTGTACAAGGGAGAACTGTCCCAATCAACATTTACATTACAGACACCTTCAGTCAATATTGTCTGTAATTTTTTATCAATTTGCTTCAAGTAAAAGTGGTTCACCATTACCTTAGATAAATCTATTCCAATATATATTTATCCTTTTAATTCTCCTATGTAAATAGTTCCTTTATCATCTGTTAAATTAAAGGTTCAAAATTCAAGCCCACCTGAAAATCCAGTCAGTGAAAAGCAGTTCTAAAGTTTGCTGTTGTGGTGGTAGGGGCAAAAATTATCCCTGGATCAATGCATGTTGTTGTTGCTGTTGTTAAGTGTCGTGGAGTCACAGATGACCTATAGTGACCCTATAAATGGAAGTCTTGAACACAAAACCTTCATCTTTTCTCCAAGTTCATAGAGGTTTATGGAGGAAAGCCTTTTTGGAACTGGATGACATTCCTGCTTCCAAGCTGGTTTTATTTGGGAGATACACAGAAAACCATGAATCTGGCCATTCCACTCATCTTCCAAGCCTAGAAATAGCCCCAGACTGGTGACCAAAAGCCTTTTAAAATACGAGGCAAAATTCAATCAGCTTACACTCTGTTACAAGCAAGAGCTACACCCTAGTCTGAATGAACCCAAAACCAGAAGACACACCATTCGAAGAATACAGCATTCCACTTATCTTCCCAGCCTAGGGATAGTAGAGTGCTATTATTTTACTTTCATATGACAGCCTCTTCATTCTTTAGGTAGTTTCTCCAAAGACATGTGCTTATATGTACTCAACTGAATACTCAAGGGACCATCTATAAATGTTGATGTGTTCCATCAAGTTGGAATCGAACCATACTGACCCTCCGGTGGGTTTTCAGAGGCACTTAATGTCACAGAAGGAGATTGCCTGTCCTTTCTCCCAACGAACATCTAGTGGATTCAAACCACGTGATTTCAGGATCACTCTCCTTTCTCCTCTTAGATCTGTGTTTAGCAGGGCCATTCCCCTTCTCAGTATATATTGTTTTCATCAAGTTATTCATAATTATTTTGTAGTTCATATTGGCATCTCCTTTCTGAGGGTATTATTAAACTTTTATTTTTAAAGATATTTTTTCCCCTTCTGTAGATAAGTCCATTTCTCTGCTAATATTCTCCATCTATTTACTCACTGTTGTTGTTTGGTGTTGTCAAGTCAAGTACAACTCATATTGACCCTTTGAACTATGTCCTTTATCATCCTCACAAACTCGGACACACTCAAGCCCATTGCTGCAATCACTGTGTCAAACCTCCTGGTTGAGAGTCTCTCTCTCCTTTACCCTCACTTCACCTTCCCAAGCACAACATCCCTTTCAAGGAACAACTCCTCCTCCCAACACGCCAAACTCATCATTCCCACTTTATTTCACTTTTGCTTTTTCAGATCCAATTTTTAAGTAATCCACTTTTTATAAATGTAAATTTATAGCAAAGTTGCAAAGACAATACCAAGCCCACACTGTCACATATTAATATTTTATATGGCCATGGTATGTTTGTCAACAATAAGAAATTAACCTTAGTACCTTGGAATAGGAAGCATCAGAATTAGAGGAAGAGTCATCAACAGCCTAGATTGCAGATGACATAACCTTAGTTGCTGAAAGAGAGGAGGACTTGAAACACTTACTGTGAAAGATCAAACACTACAACCTTCAATATAGATTGCATGTCAACATTGAGAAGACAAAAACTGTCACCATTACACATTGACAAACAACATCATGATAGATCTAGAAAAGATTGCATATTGTCTAGGGATAAGGTTAAGGTTACAGTTAGGGTTAGAGTTAGGGTTGGGGTAAGGTTTAGGGTTAAGGTAGAGTTAGGGTTCGGTTTAGAATTAGGGTAAAATAAAAAGGAAACAATATTGTCAATTATTTCATATTACTGAATTCATAGTTGATATCGGTAGTACCAACAGTCAGGAGATCAAGAGACATATTGCATTGGGAAGTCAATTGTCAGGGATCTCTCCAAAATACTGAGATGCAGTGATGCTAATTTGAAGACATTGCTGTGTTAGATTTTTATTATGGTCTTGTCTTTTCCCTCACTTGCTATTGCTTTGATAGTGGCACAATGAATAAAGATGTCAGAAGAATTGATTCCTTTAAATGTGACGTTGGAGAAGTGTACTAAATATATCATAGACTGCCAAAAGAAAAAATAACATGTATGTCTTGGGAAAAGTGCAGCCAGAACGCTCCTTGGATTCCTGGTTGTAGAGGATTTATTTCCCATATTTTGGGCATTTTGATAGGAGAGGCTATTCTTTTGAAAGGACTATAAAGCTTGGGAATGTCAGTGAAAGAAGGAAACTTCCTCAGGGAGATTGACACAGTGACTTTAGTAATTGGCTCAAATGTATTAGACAGGATAAGAATAGTATTTAGATAAGTTGTTCATAGGGTACCTATACATGGAACTTAACAACAGCTAACAATAACAACATTACTAATATCTGAGAACTCAAGATTTTATTCTGATGTTACCAGTTTGCATTTGTAGGTATGTTGATTTTTGGTTTGTTTTCCCCCTATTACTGTTTTTTTTTTTATTTTAGGATATGATTCAGAAGACTGAAATATATCTAGCTTTTTATAGATTTTTTAATAACTATTTTTATTCTTTGTTTAGTCTCCTATTGTGTCATTTCTCAATCTGTTTCTATTGGCTCATATTTTCATGTTCTATTACAAGTCTAATACTTTTTGTCAATTATGACTCTGCATTTTGACTGCTACAATTTTCTTCCTTTTTAAGTTCTTTTGCTTTTTTCTTCCATAAGGCAATCAAATTATTTCCCCTTTCCCTTAGTCTACTGTATATCTAGTTTTATACTTCTTAAGGATAGATCTAAAGTAACTTTTCCTTTAAGATTAATCCTCATTTCTAAAATATAGCATTTCTAGTAAGTCAGCTGAATTTCTACACTGTTCAATGAGCTCTCTTCATTCTCATTATTTAATTTGCAATTCCAAATTATTCTTGTTCTTTGAAACCAGTAGAACATCTCTTTAGCCAAAGAAGTTGTTTTTGTGTTGCTCATTTTGTTTGTTTGTTTGTTTTACTATACATGCCAAGTCTTATAGATTATCCTCTAAATATACAGTGTAATTTAATGTTTGACTATAGAATCAACCTATCTTCTTGAGTATGTCTCAGACTCACTCTCAGCCTGGATGCTTCCTTTTAGGTAGCCTTCTTCACAAATCAAGCTCCCATTAGAAACACTTAACTGTGTGTTCTCTACCTGGAGAGATAATTTCTTTCCCTTTGGCTTCTTTTTCTTCTATTTCCTATTCTATGTGTTGAAAAGTGCCATAATGAAAGTTAGTAATCATGTTTCTTTTTGCTCATGGAATATAAACTTGAATTTCTAGTTGTACAATTTCTAAAACCTACTGCTTCTTATGTTTTGAACAATTTAGGGTTGTTCATGGCAGGGAACAGTCTAATAGCTAATAGTCTTTCACAGCAAGAAACAACAATTCCAGTATGTAAATTTAGAGCAAAATATTCCTTTGAGGGACCAAGAACTTAAAGTACATCAAAGTTAAAGTGAAATTTCTTATTTCCATTAGTTGGATTTTTTTATGATTTCATTTTAACAAATTTAGTCTTTATATAACAATTATATAAAATGGAAATTAATTCCATTTTTGTGCATTTATTTCTAGAGAATAAAATTTGTAACCTAAATTATTAAGTTTGATGGTTAAATTTTAGTCCAACTTTAATAGAATCTTTTAACTTTTTTTTTTTTTTTTTTTTTTGTTTTTTTAATGTGGAGCATTTTCTTCTTTTCTGAATTCATCTTGAATATCTGGCAGTTTCTTGTTGGCGTAATCCTCAAACCATTCTTTTGTAATATTCAGCAGATTTTACTCGCATGTAACATTAATTCTATTGCCAGATTATATTTGTATTCTACTGGGTCACCTTCTTTGGGAATAGGAACAAATATGTATTTTTTGCAGTCAGTTGAGCAGTTGGTATCTTTCTCCCTGATTCCTGGGCATAAACTGGAAAGGATGCTCAAGGCTATTCTTTTAAACACTTCAATTAGTATTCTATCAATCCCTAGGGCTTTATTTTTTAGCCAGTACCTTCAGTGCAATTTGAATTTCTTCATTACCATTGGTTCTTGGTCATATACTACTTTCTGAAATGGTTCAGTGTTAATCAATTCTTTTTAACAGTGACTGTACATTCCTTTCAACTTTTCTGATGCTTTCTGCCTCATTCAATATTTTGCACATGAATCACTGGATGAATGAATTTGTACTTACGTTCTTCCAGCTTAAGAAATATCAAGGATTTCTTTGCTTTTGATTTACTCATTCCTGCTTAATGTACATTTTGTTACAATGCTTTCTATTCCTTAATAGGGAATGCCTGTTTGAAAAGAATTTTGGTATAGTTTTCAAAACTAAACCTACAACCAGAGAACAAAATGTTAGTAAAAGATATAAAGCTTATTGATACAGAAATTTTCATCCATTATAAATAATGGTAATTTTGCCTAAAGATTTGTATTACTTGCTGTTTCTTCCACCTCACATTCCTTTTTATTTCAATGATAATCTTGAAATCAGAGCTATACTTTCAGGTAAAATTTTACACAACTTAAAAAACCATTTTAAAGCTCCTGTGTTTAAAAAAGAGGTAGTGAGAGATTTTGCCATTTTTTGATACCATACTATTATCTTAATTTTAGAAAAATGAAAATATGATTCTATCCTTTCTTTTTTTATACCTAGATTTTTGTTTTACTACCTTTTTTGTTGTTGTTGTTGTTGTTGTTATGTGCCCTCGAGTCACTTGCAACTCATAGCAACCCTGTGTACAATGGCCCTGAAAACGTGCTCTATCCTGTGCTAACTTTATATACAGCTTTCAATATGGATTGTATCTCAACATCAAGAAGACAACTTCACCATTGCACAGATAAGCAACATCCTGATTGTCCATTAATTCCTGGGACTTACTTTATGCCAGTGCCTTCAGTGCAGGGTAAATTTCTTCCTTTATCTTCCTTTCTTCCTTTACTGGTTATTGATAATATGCTACTTCCTGAATGGTTCTACTAGCCAATTATTTTTGGTACAGTGACTCTGTGTATATTTCTCATCATTTTTTCATTCATCTTGAAGCATTCAAGATTATGCCCAAAGCTTCCTTCAGTATTATAAATCAAGGCTTGAATTTGCTTTTCAATTTTTTCAGCTTAAGAACTGAAGAGTAAGTTCCTTTTTCTTATTTTTTGATCCCACCTTTTTGTACACTTCACTATAATACTTTGCTTTGCCAGAGCTCCCAGGAGAAATGACCTTTTAGACTCTTCAAATATTTTGTTTTGTTTTGGTTTTGACAGTTTGTTTGTTTTATTTTTCTAGAATGACTAAATTGTGTGTCCCTGCTTTTATGCTTCATTGGGGATTTCACAACTTACTCAGACTTAAAATAGTTCCTACTCATGTTGCTGTTCTCAAGTGCCAGTGAGCCCTATACTACTCACAGCAACCCCATGAATGAACAACAGATCTGAGCCTTATCTTGCAGCATCCTTATCATCCTCAACACGTTTCACCCCATTGCTGCAGAAACTATATTATCTCATCCCTTTAAGGATCTTCCTCTCCTTCACTAACCATCTTTCCAAGCATGATGTCACTCTTCAAGGAACAGCCCATCTTAAGAACATGTCCAAAGTATGTGAGGTTAAAATTCACCATCTTGCTTCAAGGGTGCACTCTGGTTGCATTTTCTCCAAGACATATCTGTTCAGTCTTTTGGCAGTCCATAGGATAGATAGTCAGCATTCTTCTCCAATACCACAACTCAAATTAATCAAACTCGTAGTATCGCTTTATAACTCAGAGCTTTATTACTTTCAGAGCTTGTAAATGGTAATAACAGGAATCTGCCTATGTATCGCCCATAAAACTGCTGGTGCATTTGAACCACTGGAGATACCTGACTGGATCAGCATCACATTCACTGAGTGCTGTAACACTTAGCTTTTTTAAATTCAAATTAATAAGATAAATTCTAATCATTCAGGCAAAATATCATACTTGAAGAGAAAGAATTGTTGAATATAATAATATTTAAACCACATCAGATATGAAGTATTCTCTTCCTCTTGTATGTGGAATCAGTATAGGAAAAACAAACATACAAAGTTTTCTTTTCAAGACTTATCTTGAATTTTATGTACCTCCACTCTTAAATCTTGCAAAATGATAGTTAAAATACTAATATTGTAATGATATATTGAAAAAGGAGAAATGTACTTCTAGATTAAAATGGAAGTGTTGTAAACATAATAAAATATGAATGTATTATTTGAGATTTTTAAATTTTTTGTTGTATAGATTTATCATTGTACACAATGTTGTTGTATCTTTGACATAATTAGTGATGGAACAGTAAGGCTTATACTACCATTTTAGAAGAATAAACAAAAATCATTAATAAAATAAAAAATTCTAATATATGTGAATTATTAATTTTTTGTCATCTCTTTTTCATCTTGTGTAAAATTAGTAAAATATTTATAATATTATGTTTATATTTTTAATTAATTGTATGCTGATCCATGGAAGTGACAAATTAGGAGTTTGCACTGTCATTTGCATAGACATGCGAAAAAAAATCAGCACTGAATAGATAATTTCAAAATTTAAACATAGCATTGTTAAATATTATTTTTCTTCTAGGAAGGCAGTATAAATAGCAATCTATTTCAAGCAAATCAATGTCTACTATATACTCAGCTTAATTGAGGGTTATTTGTACGTAAAGCCTATAATCTCTTGATACTCTATTTGAAAAAGAATTTATATTTTTGCCTTTCTATATTTCGTTGGTGGATCAAGTAGACACAATGTATTGAGTATAAAATAGTTTCTGTAAACCTACAAGTCACTCCCATTCCAATCAAGTTGATTCCTTGCAAGTCCATATTTTTACTATGGAGCTGCTGTAAAAATGTTTCTTACTTGTTATGTTTAGAGGAGTCAACTGCTTCACTGGTTCCAAGTGAGTTTGAAATGCCCATCTTTAGTTGAGCCACTGGGTACATACTATTTGCAAACAATGACTGAAATTTAGAATAACACTTGAAGGTTGATCTTTTAATGCAATTCTTAGAAAATCTGAAAGCACCTAAATGTAAGAACCACCTTCCTTGTTACTCAGTGCAACACAGTAAATTTTAAATTGTGGTCCT
This sequence comes from Elephantulus edwardii, assembly GCF_000299155.1. Lineage (NCBI taxonomy): Eukaryota > Metazoa > Chordata > Mammalia > Macroscelidea > Macroscelididae > Elephantulus > Elephantulus edwardii. The sequence goes on along the minus strand of NW_006399751.1, from coordinate 29,113,481 downwards.
TTCAGGAGCATATGTGCAAATGATTGGCATGTATTATTTTTTATTGAATCTTACCATTGAATATAATAATATTAAGTCGTGTATGATGATGACATTGAACAGTTAAAGTGTTTATGGGTTCCTTTCCCTTTCTTTTAATTTTTTTCTTTTTTAATCCTGTTAAAAAGAAAAAAAGAAATCTCATTATTGTGAACTATACCTTCAAAGAATAATTTGGACCATCTGGCTTTGTAGCAGATGGTAAATATTTTAATTAGGGAATGCCCCACATTAAGTCTCCGTTTATTAAATATAAGCCATTACAGCTGTCTTTTATATCTTCCCTGTTTATTTTCACTGTTATTGTCTAGGCAGTGGGCAATGACACAGACAAAATTTTTAATATTATAGTCAAAAAGATGTATTCCAGAGTAGAATAATTTCATTACATAAACATGATAAAAATTACAGTGACTTAATGTGAAGATTGGATTATTCCATTTGTCAAAAATTGCTTAATATGACCTACTAGTTAAAATTAATATGGCCAAATTTCAAATAAGATGTCACTTTGAAGTGTAAGATGTCTTTTACTCAAGCCATTGTATTTTGAAACACATAGTGTGTATATGAATACTAAGCAATGAATAAAGGGTACCAAATAAAAATTGATGCATTTGAATTATGATTGTGAAAAGTATTTAATGAATTGTTAAAAGAACCAACAAATCTGCCCTTGAAACAATCCAGCCACAATGCATCTTGGAGGTGCGAGTAACAAAATTTTGCCTTGTGGATTGTGGGTATGTTGTTAGAAGGGATGAGACACCTCAACAGGCTATGACAAGAAATCAGAAGGACAACTACCCAGCCAACTAACTGGAAGATATACATATTTATTCCCATTCTAAGAAAAGATGATACACCAGAGTGTGGAAATTATCAAACAATAACACTAATGTCACACAAAAATTAAATCCTGCTGAAAATTATCCAAAAATTAGTGGAATAGTACATGGACAGAGAAGAACCAGAAATATAAGCTGGGTTTAGAAGAGGCCATGGTATGAAAGAAATCATAGCCAATGTCAAATGGATCTTAGCTGACCACAGAGAATGTACCAGAGGAATGTTTATCTTTCATTGACTAAGCAAAAGCATTTGACTCTGTGGATCACAACAAATTGTGGCTAGCCTTGAGAAGCCTGGGAATCCCTGACTGAACACCTGATAGTATTTATACTTGGACTAGGAATTAGTCTTCAGAATAGAGTGAGGAAACACAGTATGGTCCAAAATCAAGAAAAGAGGGTATCCTTTTAAATCTATATGAAGAACAGATAATTTGAGAAGGTGGACTTTATGAGGAAGTATATAGCATCAGGATTGGAGGAAGAATTCTAAAAAAACAGCATTACGCAGACAATACAACCTTGCTTGCCAAAACTGAGGAGAACTTGAAGATTTTGCTGGAGAAATTCAAAGACTGCAGTCTTCAATATGAGTTGGAGCTCAGCATTAAAAAAAAGAAGATTCTCAACACTGAGCAAATTGGCAGCACTATTATAGGCAGAGAAAAGATTGACACTGTTATCAATTTCAGTGTACTCACTTCTACAGTCATCACTTTTGGTATCTGTAGTCAGGAAATCAAAAGACAAACTATTAGGAAAATCTGCTCTTAAGGACTGTACCAGAGTGTAGAAGAGTAAAAATGTCAGTCTAGAGACTAAGGTGCACCTGATCCAGGTTATGGTTTTCATAATTACTTGCTGTTCCAATGGTGTAGCAGTCCCAAAGCCCCATCTCAGGTAAAGCCACTAGTTTGGTTATGGCTGCTTCTGCTGTTGCGTCTGATCTTGGAGGGTACCCTCTATTGTCTTGCTTCCTTTTTTATCATGAGGGCGGGAAAAGTCTAATTCTCCTCTTGCTGGGTTGCTCAATTTAATGGTAAGACTAGCCAATCTTCTTGTGGATTAGTGAGACTAGCCAATACCTTTGTGGGTTGGTAGCTATCCAATTCCCTTTTGGACAGGCTAGCACACCCCATTCTCATAGTGTCATCCATCTACATAGTAAAGTCAAATGACGGCTAGGAAAACTATATTGAAAGATAAAATCCACATGCTCCATGGAGAAGAACATTGTGCTTAGAAAAGTAGAGGATCAGTGTAAGAGAGGGAGATCCTTTATGAGACACATTGATAGTCAATACAAAAATGGGATTAAGTAAAATAAATATTGTTAGAGTGGCACAGTATTGGGCAGGATTTTTATTCTGTTGTAAATAGAAGGTTATCAGTTGGAGTTTAATAAATTACACCTAAAAGCATCTATAAATTCTGAATTATTTATTTCACATATACTAATCTAGAACTTGATGACAATGAAATACTTTCTCTAACAATATCCCATCATCATGGGTAATAATAAATTGGTATAAAATGTTATGGATCCTACAAATTTCACTTCTTAAGTACTCAAGAAAATGTGTATGAACTGAAAGTGTTTGTGTTTAATTTTGGTTTCTTCTAAATGCATGAATATACAAATATTGTTGTATGTCTTCCATTGATATTTCACAAAACTTAATTCAAATAAATTGCGTTCCTCTTAAATCAGAGCCATATTCACTTATACCAATAGTGAAAAGAAAGACCAACTCAGTATTTCTCAAGCTGAAATAATTGAAGACTCAGACACCAGTTACAAAAGTGAAGGTTCCTATCGGGAGAAGAAAACCAGCAAATGATGCAGAAAGCATCAAAAGAAGATGAAACTAATAGAGAGTTACAGTATCAGAATGAATTGGTACATCCTCAAGAATGGCATGAAGTAGATTTAATCAAGAATCAATGACATGGAAGGAAAAGATCCACAATGATTGGAAGACAGTGTAGGAAAGCAAACCTCCATGAATCAACAGATTGACAGCTGAAATGTGTTGACGAACATGCAGTGCTGGAGGTGCTTGCTTTCCATGCTGATAAATTCGACAGAGAATTCCCTGGCCAGACACCTGGAAGTGTTATGCCTTCATTAGTGCTCATTCCAAAGAGATGTTATCCAATAAGATAAGAACAACAACAACAAAAATAACATTTTATCTTAAAACAAATTAATTTTATTTAAAATAAAATTTTCCTAAGTGTAATTTAAAAACAGTTGCATAAGTATATCTATAAAGAACTGTTATTAATCCAAGCTGATTTTAGAACTTATGGAAGGAAGAGTATCATTGCTGACGTTAGGTGGATCTTAACTGTGACTGAGGATATTAGAAGAGTGTTTACCTCTGCTTATTTGACCATGCAGAGGAATTTGTGTGGATCTGTCAAAACATGGGTAACACTGGGAAAAAGGAGAATTTGAGGACATGTCATTCTGCTGAAGGAAAACTTGTTTTTAGAAAGACAAAAGCAGTCATTTGAATAGAATAAAGAAATACTGCATGGTTTAAAGCAAGGGGGTGGATCTTTTCATCATGCTTAATCAACTTGTATGCTAAACGAATAATCTGAGAAGCTGGAATAATCTGAGAAGAAGAATGCATCATTATGGGTAGAAGAATATGATAAGTAAAACAGAGTCCTTAAAGAAAGTCTTATTTTTCACTAATGTCAGATTATGGTCTGATACAAAGCAACTATAGTTGCATGAATCTTTAAGTCAGTAAATGTGCTCAGAAAAGACAAAAAGGAATCCTAAAGCAATTGAACAGGAAATCAGGGAGACAGAATGGCCTTGTATTTCATATAAACTGGTTATTTGATGCTAGTTAGAAAGCCAAGCAAGCACTCAATTATGTCTTAGAATACATGGTTTTGTTGAAACTGCTGAGCAGATATGTAAATAGTATTTAAGTATTGTCATTGAAAGATAACAACAACACATTTTTAAAATTGGAAAAAGGAAAAGATTTTTTTTATTTATGAAAATCTGCACATGAGCAACATCCTTTGATCCATAGCAATTATCAAGTTCACTCAAGAGCAGAAAATATCAAACTTAACAATATGTAATCATTATTTTGACACATAAAATAGATTTCTTTACTCTAATTTCCAAATATGAACACCATAACCATTTATTTATATGAGTGAATCAAGTTAAATAAACATTCCAGTATAATTTCTTTCTACCGCAAACACTTGAAATAAGCAAAGAAATGTGTATCAGAAAAGGAACGTTAGCTGTGACTAATCCTCTTCTGCTGCCAATTCTAATTCAATTATGCTATTTAGTATTTTATAAATTGATTTCTCACTTTTTGAAATTTATTTTCTCCTCAAGTATGCTAAGTAATATTTTATGATTTCTGACACTTTAAGACAGGGCAAAGTTTATATTTTGTTATTTAATAAGTAAAATTCAAAACCAAACTTCTTGTCAGATGCTGTCAAGTTGGTTGCAACTCATAGTTACCCATATGCAACAGCTCTGAACCCTGCTCTATCCTGAGCCAAGCTTATTGTCTCTGACACGCCCACAACATTACCCCAGTTACTGAGTCAATCCATCTCATCAAATGTCTTCCACTCCTGCACTGTTCCTCCACCCTTCCAAGTACGAGGTCTCTCTCCAAGGACTGATCCCTCCTTGCAACATGTCCAAAGTATGCCAGAAAGAGCGTCAGAATCCTTGCTTCCAGGGAGCAGAGCCTGGCTTCAGGCCATTAAGTCTATTGCGACTTAAGGTGGCTCCCCGTTGAAGAGTAGAACCGAGTTCCATACAGTTTTTAAGGCTGTGATGTTTCAGAAATAGAACACCAAGTTTTCTTCCAAGACACCTTTGTGAAGGTTAGAAATCTTGACTTTTCTGTAGTAACTGCTTGTACCACCGAAGGACTCTATTGTTTCAGAGTCTATGACTAGTAATTAAAAAAATAAAAGGAGCTAGATGATGCAAGTATTTCATGATCGACTGTTACCCTGAAGGTTAGTAGTTCAAACCCACTATGTGGATTTGCAAAAGAAAGGCTTGACAAATTACTTTCATAAAAATTATAGTCAAGAAAATGTGTTCTTTTGTGGAGTACTTATATTTTCTATGTGTTGGTTATCAACAGCAGCAGCTAAAATCAAACATTATTTCCAAAAGCTAAAAATTTGTAGTTTTCTTTATTTTTAAAATTTTACTTATTTTATTATTTTGTGTGTGTATACCGTTAAATCAGATCTGACTGGTACAAGAGGAGATTGTCCCTCCTTCTCCAGTAGAGCATCTGGTGGATTCGAACCTTGTACCTCTGGGATTGCAGTGCAGTTTCTTGCCACTAGGCCACCAGATCTCCCTATGTAGCTTTCTTTTTATGGTTTGTTTATTTTACCTGTTCTTGCCCATAGCACCTTACTACTACAGACTATGGGTGGTTATTGCTTGTATACCACTTGTCACTTTTGAAAAATTATTGTTGGGACTTTTTTAGATAATGGTGGACAATTTTTCTTTTGATTTATTTTTGTTTACCATACTTACTAGACAATACTTCTTTTTCTATGTTCCAAGGCCTATGGAGATGACCATAGTTCTTATTTTCTAACAAGGCTACGCCAACTCTTGGCTATTTCACATATAGCAGAAAAAACAAACAAACAAACCTGACAAAACCCAAAGTAACAACAAAAACACACCTATAATCAGTTGCATATCACCAATGTACTCTCTAGGGATATTATTCCTTGATTTTTAGAAGTAGACCATCAAAACCTTATTCTACTCCATCTTACTGTGGAAGTTCCACCAAAAACTGTTTGTTAAAGTAGTATTTAAGTCTGTACTCAAGGAAGAGTGTCATGTTTACATTAGACGCTTTAGTTAGGAACCAAAGCTTCAGATGTAAAGTTATAATTCTATCATGGAGTCACATATACCTCTACACTATGATATAAACAGTTCACTATTATCTAGTCAGTTCTGATTCATCGTGGCCCTGAACCAGGTTTCTGAGGCTATGCATCTTTACAGAAGGTCACTGCCACACCTTTCTCCTGTTGCATGACTGGTAGATTCAATCCAATGAACTTTTGGTTAGCAGAATATACTACAATGTTCTATGTCACTGGTGTTCCTCACATAGCATTGAATATCATTAAATATATAGCTTTAACTTTGCCACCTCTGATGATTTTTATCTCAACTATCTTTATACCACATCCTTTTCTCCTGTGATCTATTAGATGATAAAATAAACTTTTAAATTCTCTGAGAAATATTGTACAATATCAAAGTTGTGATCTTTTTATGCCCTAGTACAACGTTAGTGGTATCTACTATTAGTCTTACCACTTTGTACAAGCCTTTGCAGGCTCCTGACTTCTGTTCTCAGTGTAAATAAGCCAAAGCCACAATTAAATGTATATAGAGGATCAAATATGCTCATGAGAAATATAGTTTCAGTTCTGTAGTACTCGACAGAGCAATCAGTGTCCCTTCTCCTGAACTATCTTGTCAACTCAATACTAACTTAGCGGCACTCCAGTGTTTTAAAGGATATTTATAAACATATTTTTCTAGAATTTTAAATACATCTTAGTTATTACAGAAAACAGAAGTACATCACATATATATATACTTCACATATATATACTTCATATATATATACTTTTCACATATATATACTTCACATATATATA
>NW_006399751.1:29105135-29106693 GCF_000299155.1 Elephantulus edwardii | reverse complement strand
GTCTGATGAAGTTATTTTTCTTCCCAATGTAGAAAGCCTGGAAATTTTCATATATTGGAGTGATTAGCTGAATACTCTGACAGAATGTAGAGGAATTAGTACACAACTCATAGCAACCTTATAAACAATAGATCTGGACCCTTTTTAATCCTGTGATGTCTTCATGATCTATTATGCTCCAGGTCATAATATCTTACTAAATGCAACATTCTAATGTCACAGATAAACAGATGAATCCACAAGCTTTATGAATATGTGTGTAGAGGGGACAGGGCATGGAAAAATGTTCATGTTCAAGGAATAGTAATAAGATCAACACCAAAGTCAATTGTAGGCACTAAAACACAATGGAAAAAATATTTTCCCAGTTTCAAAAGACAAATTAAGGGAGCTCTGGTGGCCTAGTGGCAAGAAGCTGCACTTCAACCCCAGAGGTGCACTGTTAGAATCCACCAGGTGCTCTGCTGGAGAAGGAGGGACAATCTCCTCTTCTTATACCAGTCAGATCCAATTTGACAATATACGCGCGCGCGCGCACACACACACACACACACACACACACACACACACACACAGAATAATTATTAAAAAAACCTCATAAATTAGTTCATCATTAAAATTAACCATTTTTTTTCATAAAAGATAAAGATATCTTCAGACTTGAAAAGACCATAGAATATATATTCCCAATGCCTTGCTTTGGGAAACTAAATAGGAATGTAAGAATGTATGAATATATAGCAAAAAGAACACTAATACTACCATAATAAGATCTAGTACCCTAAAGGTAGAGACAAGAGAATAGTTGGGGGGCGGGGGGAAGAAATGTATAACCATAATAACTAAAAAAATGGAAGTCATCAGAGCAACAGTCCTAAAAAGCTATTATATTTAGCAGAAAATGCAGATATCAAACAAAAATGCACAGGAACAAAAACTTTAAAAATTAAGGAAAAAGTGTTGGAAGCCAATACTAAATATTTGTAATAAACTGAATGCTATTTCAGGATGTGTGGGGGAGGTGTGTTCAAGCTAGAGTTCATCCTGAGGCACCAAGGCCTTAAGGGTTTACTAGGGTTTACTAGATTCTTATCTTTGCTTACCACACCCTCCTGAGTCAGGTAGACTGTTTTCAATAGAAAAAGCTTGGCTCATTTGCATTGAATTCTCTTTGTGATTTTCTTCCTGATAATTTTCAATAAAGCTGCAGGGAAGCTGGGAGGGGCGCCCTTCAGTCTAGAACTGCTGGCCCTCTGTTTTTCATGCTCTCTGCTCTATCTGTTCCTGGCTGTCTGTGTCATTATTAATAATGATAAAAATACTTAACCCTCGGTCTGCAACAAAGTATGTTGTTGTTATGTGCTGTTGAGTCACTTGTGACTCATAGCAACCCTATGTACAACAGCCCTAAACCCTGCTCTATCCTGTGCCAATCTCACTGTCTCTGACACACCCATCCCGATTACCCCAGGCACTGAATCAATCCACCTCAGAGAGTCTTCCCATCCTATGCTGTCCTTTCACCCTCCCAAGCATGACATCCCTCTTCAAGGATCCA
>NW_006399751.1:29101666-29104280 GCF_000299155.1 Elephantulus edwardii | reverse complement strand
TTTCTCCCTCCTCTGCTTCAGTGCAGTATACATTATTGAACCCATCTTACTCAGTCTCTCCCCAACCCCGAGGTTAGTCCCATTCTACTGTTGTAAAATTAATTTTCATGAACATTTACAGAGATTTTGGATTTTCATTCATGAACCTATTCTTTTTCTTAGCAATCCATGATACATTTAATACTCTTCTTCAGCACCATCGTTCAAAGGCATCAGTTCTCTTTCTATCCTCCCTAGTGATTGTCCAGCTCTCTGATGCATAGTAAGTGATTGCAAAGAACATGGCATATAACAGGCACACCTTAGTCTACAGAGTGACACAATTGCTCTTCAGTACTTTGGAGAGGTCTCTAAACAGCGGGCTTTCCCATTGCAATATATCTTTTAATTTCCTGGCTGCTGGTGCCAAGAGTGGAGCCAAGCAAACTAAAGCTGTGAACAATCTCAATCTTTTTACCATCCATCCTGATGCTGCCAATTGGCCCAGTGGTGAGAATCTTTGTCTTCTTGATATTGAGCCTTAATCCATATTGAAGGCTGCAGTTGTTTTTATGAAACAACATAATGAGCAAGAGCCCATGGTGATGAAAGAAGAAGTTCAAGCTGCTTTGAAGAGATTATAAAAAAAAAATAAGGCCCCAAGAATAGATGGTATACCAATTGACGTATTTCAACTAACAGATGCTGCCCTTGATGGGCTCATCAAGTTGTGCCAAGAAATCTGCAGAAAAGCCACTTGGCCAACTGACTGGAAGAGATTTATATTTGTTCCCATTCCAAAGAAAGGTGACCCAACAGAGTTTGAAAATTACAGAATATCATTGATATCACATGCAAGCAAGATTCTGCTAAAGATTATCCAAAACCAATTGAAACAGCACATCAACAGAAAACTGCCAGAAATCCAGGTTGGGTTTAGAAGGGGTCTGCAGTCAGGGACCTCTCCGAATTGTTGAGGAGCAATGATTTCAATTTGAGAACCAAGATGTGCATGATTCAGGCTGTGGTCTTTTTAATCACTTACTGAGCCTCTGAGAGATGGACAATGAATAAGGATGACAAGAAAACTGCCACCTTTGAGCTGTGTTGATGGAGAAGAGTATTGAATACTCCATAGACTGCATAAAGAATAAACATATATGTCTTGGAGAAAATGCAGCCAGAGTACTCCTTGGAGACAAAGATGAGAAAGTTTATCTTACTTATTTCAAGTATCCAGCTTTGTTGTTATGTGCCGTCAAGTCGCCTGCGACTCATAGCGACCCTATGTACAACAGCCCTAAACTCCACTCTGTCCTGGGCCAATCGCACTGTCTCTGACACTCCCATCCCGATTATCCCAGTCACTGAATCAATCCACCTCATAGAGGGCCTTCCTCTCCTGCGCCGTCCCTCCACCCTCCCAAGCATGATGTCCTTCTCCAAGGACCGGTCTCTCCTCACTACATGTCCGAAGTAAGTTAGACGGAGCCTCAGAATCCTTGCCTCCAAGGAGCCACCCGGTTTAACCCTCTCCAGGACAAACCTGTTTGTTTTCCTAGCAGTCCATGGTATTCTCAGTACTCTTCTCCAGCACCACAGCTCAAAGGCATCAATTCTCTTTCTAGCGTCCCTATTCACTGTCCAACTCTCCAATGCATAGCACGTAACTGCGAAGACTATAGCCTGGATCAGGCACACCTTAGTCTCCAGCCTGATATCGTTGCTCTTCAGGACTCTTGAGAGGTCACTCACAGCTGACTTTCCCAATGCAATTAGTCTCCTGATTTCCTGGCTGCTGTTTCCAAAAGTGTTGACTGTGGAACCAAATAAACTAAAGCTGTGTACAATCTCAATCTCTTCACCATCCATCCTGATGCTGCCGATTGGTCCAGTGGTGAGAATCTTTGTCTTCTTGACATTGAGCCTCAATCCATATTGCAGGCTGCAGTCCTTGACACTCTGCAGCAGGTGCTTCAGGTCCTCCTCAGTTTCAGCAAGCAGGGTATGAGCAAGCAAGCAAACTGAGTATGCAGCTAGGAAAGGCTATTTCTTGGAGAGGGACATCATGCTTGGAAAGGTGGAGGGTTGACAAAAGAGAAGATAATCCTTAATAGGTAGATTGAGAGTGACTGTTGCAACGGGCTTGAGTTTCTCAGAAAGTTTGAGGATGGCACAGGATAGGACAGGGTTCAGATCTGTGGTTCATAATGTTGCTATGGGTCATACTCGCCTTGACGCCAGCTAACAATAATAACAACAATGTTGACGAAGTATAATTATGCATAATATTTGAAAATGATATAGATAAGTTTTCAAAGAGATGAAGCTGAATATTTGGTGTTGAAAGGTGATACTAAGTTGAGGCATATTAGTATTATTGATTTTTTTTCTTTACAATTTTCGGTATATTTTCATCAATATACATATGCATTACTTTCACAAGGTATGCCCATATTTATATGTTAAATTATTGTTGTTGTTGTTATGTGCCGTCGAGTTGCTTGCAACTCATAGTGACCCTATGTAAAACAGCCCTATACTCTGCTCTGTCCTGTGCCAATTGCACTGTGTCTGATACACCCATTCCGATTATTCCAGTCACTGAATCAATCCACCTCATAGAGGGCCTTCC
>NW_006399751.1:29080148-29100604 GCF_000299155.1 Elephantulus edwardii | reverse complement strand
ACCTTCTCCAGGACAAACCTGTTTGTTCTCCTAGCAGTCCATGGTATATTCAACACTCTTCTCCAGCACCACAGCTCAAAGGCATCAATTCTCTTTCTAGCGTCCCTATTCACTGTCCAACTCTCCAATGCATAGCACGTAACTGCGAAGACTATAGCCTGGATCAGGCACACCTTAGTCTCCAGCCTGATATCGTTGCTCTTCAGGACTCTTGAGAGGTCACTCACAGCTGACTTTCCCAATGCAATTAGTCTCCTGATTTCCTGGCTGCTGTTTCCAAAAGTGTTGACTGTGGAACCAAATAAACTAAAACTGTTGACTATCTCAATCTCTTCAACATCCATACTGATGCTGCCAATTGGCCCATTGGTGAAAATCTTTGTTTTCTTGATGTTGAGCTTCAATCCATAATGAAGGCTGCAGTCCTTGATAATCTGCAGCAAGTGCTCCAGGCCTTCCTCAGTTTCAGTGAGCAGGGTTGTATCGTCTGCATAACACAGGTTGTTGATGACTCTTCCACCAATCCTGATGCCACATTCCTCCTCTTAAAGCCCAGCCTCTTGGATGATCTGTTCTGCATACAGATTGAAAATGTATGGAGACAAAATACATCTCTGCTGGGCCTCTTTCTTGATTTTGAAACATGTAGTGTCTCCTTGCTCTGTTCTGACAACTGACTCTTGGTCCAAGTATAGGTTTCACATTAGCACAATCAAATGTTCTGTGATTTCCATTCTTCTCAGAGTCAGCCATAGCTTGTTGTGATCCACACGCTAAGAAGCCTTTGCATTGTCAATGAAGCACAGATAGACATTCTTCTGATATTCTCTGCTTTCTGCCAAGATCCATCTAGCATTAGCTATAATATCCCTAGTACCACGAACTCTTTAAATCCAGCCTGCACATCTGGCAGATCTCTGTTGACATATTGTTCCAAACATTTTTGGAATGTCAGGCCTTCAAAAATCCTATGTACATTAGAGCACACTTATACTATCACTTGGACTAGCAGGCATGGCAGTTGAGACTGAGATCTTAGAAATGGAAACACAGAGAAGAAGGAACAGCTGTAAGTAGGTACTAGTGACTGAAACGTGGAATGTGAGAAGCATGAATGTAGGAAAATTGGACACTGTTAAGGAAGAAATGGAACACAAAAATATTGACAGGTGTTGCCAAAATGAGATGGCTTGGCATAGGACATTTTGAATCAGATAATCATATAATTTACTATGCCTGGATGAAAAGGTGAGAAAAAATGGATTGGTTTCATAATTAAAAAAGTAATTTCTAGATCCATCCTGAAATACAATGTGGTGAGCGACAGGATAATATCCATATACATACGAGGAATCCAGTGAATACCACTGTCTTTCAAATATATGCAGCAACAACTATAGCCAAAGAGGAGAAAATGGCAGATTTCTACCCACTTTTTCAGCCAGAAATTGATCAAATATGCAATCAAGATGTATTGATAATAGTGGGCAACTGGATCACAAAAGTTGGGAACAGGGAAGAAGGATCAGTAGCTGGAAAACACGGCTCGGTGAGAGAAATGAGGCTGGAAACAGAATGATAGTTTTGCGCTTTCTATGATTTATTCATTGCAAATACTCTTTGTAAGAAACATAAATGCAGGCTATACACATGGATTTCACCTGATGGTATGCATAGAAATCAAATCGATTACATTTGTGCAAAGACTCACTGGAGAAGCTCAATATCAGCAGTGAAAACTAGGCCGGGTGCTGATTGTGGACAGACCACCAACTACTTATATGAATAGAGAAATGTTAAAGAAACCGAATAACATACTGATCAATGAAAGTCTTTGAACTAAATTCATTTCGCAGGAAAAGACTATGGTTGCACAGATGAGTTCTACAAAGCACAATTTCTGTCCCTAATTCTTGTACTTGTAAAATATAGACCTCATTAATTAATTTTATATTTGATTTGGTGCTGGAGAATTGACTTTTACTGTTAAATTCTTAAAACATGGTAATAAACAGGACTGAGTGCCGCATTTTCATACTGAAAATGCAGATATCATCCACTGTGTTTATATATATATATACAAATATATATTATACTTAGTGTTTAAATTTGATTTATTTTTAATATCTACAAAAGGGAAACATGCAGCCAAATATATTTGAAGAAAATACTGAAGGGAACTCTCTGCAGGAATGAGATCTCTGGGAACTCAGTTGTCAGTATTAGTTAACTATGAAAGAACAAAAGATGGGTATGACATTTTGAAATTATTGTCTCAGCTTTCATCAATCCATTCATACATGGAAGAAATATTTTCTCCTTTTCTGAGCTTCAGTTTCAGATATGTACTTGTTCATTTTGTCATTATTTCATACAATACCAGTCTAAATTATGATAGTGACAGTATAAGTATATGATGTGTCTAAATGATCAAATACCAATTCTTGCCAAAAGTGATAAAGCAATATACACTCAGCATCATTTGTGAAAGATACTGCAGTTCCTCGGCTACAGTTCTTTCTTAGCTGAAAAATAACACCGATCTAGTTACAAGATAATATATAAGCTTTTGATAGTTTTGTTTTTGAACAGTCAGAAATATAAAAGGTTCAATCTTCTTATTATGATTTTAAATAAATTTTTTTTTCATTGTGGAATTTTTTTTTTAATTTAGCACAATAATCTCCATGAATTCCTAGGAACTCAAAAAGAAATGACAATTGTTCTATCTGAAATAATACTGAAAACCATATTCACATATGGGACAAATAAGTGTGTCATCATCGAAATTTTAAGAACTATTCATGACAGTAAACCATCACCTGTCAAAGTTCATATATGCCAACGTCTAATCTTGATCCAATTGGTACAATAGATGATGCCAGGACATAATTTTAATATAAATAGATTGAACCTGGTTTCATTAATTACATTTTGAAATAAATATATCTAGTTTAATTTTTATATCAAATCATTGTATTTTCTATTTTATAGAAAATTAAGAGTCTAGTACAAGTCAACCACAGCTTTATGGTAATGACTATATATGGTATATTTATAAATTAATGTTGGAAATAAGAGCAAAATGAAAGAATTCCTTTGTAAAGCAAAAAAATGAAATGATAAAATGTCAATTATAAGTAGAATGTGAAGAATTATGAATGCGTTTTGCAATCTTTAGCAAAAAATATCTTCAATAAACAAATGCCATTAATAGCAGCAACAAAAACTATGTACATTGGTATAATAAAAAATAATTTGTCAATATATGAAAATTTTGAGAACCTCAATGAAATTTTGCTGTCAGACTGTTACATGCTCTATGGTTACATATCAATTACATTGTTTTTTTTTAAAAAAAATAATTGCAGTGAGAACAGAACTTTAGTTGCCAGAAATCTGGGGAAGAGGTGATATGAAAATAAAGACAAACTCTCCCAGAGGTGCATGGTTCAAATCCACCAGATGCTCTGCTGGAGAAGGAGGAACAATCTGGTTTGATGGTACACACATCCACAAAAATAATAACACAAAAAAAATTAAATTAAATTTAAAAAAAGGAAAATAAAGAAAATGTCTAAGGAAGTTTTTTCAAGTGATAAGTATTTTCTATAGCAATACTGTATGGGGATCATATAAATTGCATATACAACAAAATTTATAGTATTTTACACAAAATAAATTAAGGCCATTTTATTGTATGAAAATTTGGAAAATATTTTTAAAATAATAAATTTCAAAAAGTTCACTGAGTTAGTGGGTAAAACTTAAATTTTGAGGTACTCTTTCAACTTTTAAATATATTAAGAAGTACTGTGTTTTTTTAGCCACTCTACAGCCAAGCCATGCTCTTTTCAGTAATTTCCTATGCATCTGAAAGTAGAACAATGAACAAGGCTAGAAAGAGAATCAATGAGAGTGACTTGTAGTGTTGGAGAATACTAAACTCCAAATGAACAAACAAATCTGTCCTTATTGTTAATTAGAAAAATGTATTATGACTTTCAACTGTGAATCTATTAATATAATTTTTACTTGTTGTTATGTACCGTTGAGTCGCTTAGGACTCATAGAGACCCTATGTACAAGAGCCCTAAACTCTGCTCTACGCTGTGCCAACCTGTGTCTGACACACCTCCCGTTATCCCAATCACTGAATCGATCCATCTACTGAGGGTCTTCCTTTCTTGCACTGTCCTTCCACCTTCTCAAACATGATGTCCCTTTCCAAGAACTGGTGCCTCCTTGCAACATGCCCAAAGTACATCAGATGGAGCTTCAGAATCCTTGCCTCTAAAGAGCAGCCTGGTTTAACTCTCTCCAGGACAAACCTGTTTGTTTTCCTACTAGTCCGTGCACCATAGCTCAAAGGCATCAATTATCTTTCTATCATCCCTAGTCACTGTCCAGGTCTCTGATGCATATAGTTCACAATTGTGAAGACTATGGCCTGCACCAGGCGCACCTTAGTCTCCAGAATGACACTGTTGCTCTTCAGTATTCTGGAGAGGTCCCTGACAGCTGACTTTCCAAATGCAATTCTTCTCTTGATTTCCTGTCTGCTGGTACCAATAGTATTGATTGTGGAGCCAAGCAAAGTAAAAGTGTTAACAAGCTCAATCTCTTCACCATTCATAATGATGTTGCCAGTTCGTCCAGTGGTGAGAATCTTTGTTTCCTTGATGTTGAACTTGAACATAAGAAGTAATCTTATCAAAGGGTATAATATACTTAAAAAAATTTTCATTTTCTTTATAAGAATTACAATATTGAAGATATATCATTTAAAATCTCTCAGTTATTGATAATATAAATTTCTTCTATTTGTGTCAATTTTAATTGGAATAATGATTAGAACAAAAATGTCATTTGTGATATCTCAAAATGTATAGTATAAAAATGTATTTCATACTGACCAAGTTCATTTGTTTGCATGCATAAGATAATGCAATATATTCAGTTGATTTAAAAAGAAATAGATCGTATTAATGTATAATATGATGTTATTACAGGAAACTTGAATTTTCATGAGCCTGTTTGATTTGGATGAGTCAAGACAGGCATAACACAATTGAGTCAATTAGCAAAAATTTTGCAATCAATGTTGATTAAGAAAATGGGATGATGGTAGTACATAATTTGGAGACCTTCCCTGGCTTGAAATTAATGTGATAAACATTGCAATTTTTATGGTAGTACCTTAGCCTTAAATAAAATTTCATGTGCTGAATACATGTAAATAATACAAGTCTAAATATCTTTTATTGTATATAAGTGAATATTTATTTGAAGTACATCTAAAAATGAGAAGCAATAAATGATTCTGCTTTTACTTTCCAGTAAATCATACTATTAACCCTCTTACTACTAATCATATAAAGGAAAAAAAAAATAGGGAACAGACACAGAATTATTGTGATTAGAATTTTGTCCTATTTAACACTGATGAGTACGTACTCTCACTTTAGTATTTGTTCCATTTACTTTGAAAATTGTGTATAGTGCTATTCTGTCAGTGTTAAATGCATTTTCTTGTTTAAAAAAATGAAATAAAAGTATACTTAATCAAATTAAATTTAAAGTTAAAATGTTTTGTATCTATTCATTCTTTATGTTGCCATTATTTCCTCTTTAATATATTTCTTTTTACTCTTTCTTATATTTCATGTTGGGTCTGGTTGCATTTTGCCTTCTCTTAATGTTCTTTTAAATTATAATTTAATTTCTTCATTATCCTATGTAATATAATATTTTTACTAAGAATGCTTGGAACATTGTATTATTTCACATGATAAAAGTCAATATTCAATGTTAATTTTCTTTGATAATACAGTTTTTGAAGAAACAGGAAAAAACTGTTCACATCTTTAATATGAGAATTCAGAACAGAAAAAAGCAGTAATTGATATTAATTCAAATAAATAAAAGATAATAAATTTAAATATGACGTTATAATGTGGAGAGAACAACTGGATAGTATATTTAATACAGCAAAAAAATATACATATAAAATAATAAAAGTAGTCTTAAAGAAGAATGTGTTTTACTATAAAAAAATCTGCTATGTATCAAAAGTATCCTTGAGTAACTTGCTCCTGATTTGATTCCTTTTTTCCAGGTAATTTGGAATTAATCAATGAAAGCAACCTAAAAAACACCCATTAGCATATTCTTTCTACTTATTATTTAAAATCATGTTTGCTTTTTCAAATAGTATAAAATATCACAAATACAATTGAAAGAGATTATGAGTTCTCCCACATCACTATGCAGAAACGTACCAGCATTGTCTCTGTTGTGTAAAAATAAAATATTTTCTTTTTTCTGATATCTCTCTGTGGAGACACATCTTTATTTTTGCTTATTTTTCCAATAAGAGAAGGATTTTAGCACAGTCTGTTCCAGTTGAATTGACAAAATGGAGTAAGGGCATTTAAATGTGGCTTTAATGAATGCAAATACTCATACACTATCTTCAGGATATTCTCCTGATGTTTATAATTTTTCCTGTATGTTAATTTTTTTTTGTAAAATTATGGCTTGTTTAATGACAGAGAACTTATACAAGGTCATTTATTCCACATTGTGATAGATACCAGGGTTATCTTGAAGATAAGCTAAGCATAGTTACTGTTGTAGAGGAGAACACAAATTCAAGTAGTATAAAAGAAAAATATATTGCTGCTATGACAATGTAACATTGTTGTCATGCTTCACTTTGATACAGTCGTGTTGTTGTTGTTGTTGTAATTGTCTTCATATTATGATGGACCAAATGAACAATAGGATCTTTAGTGTTTTCATTAAATTTTCAAGAGTAGATTGCCAAAGCTTTCGCTGCATCTAAAACTTCGCTGAAACTATTTCAGCATCAGAGAAGCACACATTACTTAAAAATGAGTGGTTGAATGAATGGGAATCCTAAGTTTCTGTAAGCGTTCATTAAAATTAATAATAATAAAAATAAATGAGTGGTGACTCAGCTGAGATCCTTGACTAGAAGTTGAACTTGGGTCTCTACCATGGAAGGCAAGAATCCTATCAATGAAAAAGGATGTGTTATTGTTATGTGCCTTTGAGTATCTTGCAACTCATAGTGACCCTCTGTACAACAGCTCTGAAATCTGCTTTATCTTGAGCCAACTTCGTTGTCTCTGACACACCTACCCTCTGACCCCTGTTAGTGAGTTAATCCATCTTATCCACAGTCTTCCTCTTTTGTGCTGTTCTTCCACCCTTCCAAGCATGATGTCCTTCTCTGAGGACTGGTACCTCCTGGTAATATGCCCAAAGTATGTCAGAGTTTCAAAACCGTTGCCTCTAAGGAGCAGTCTACTTTCATCCTTTCCAGGCCAGACCTGTATGTTCTCTTCGCAGACTATGGTATATTCAGCATTCTTCTCCAGCACAAGTCAAAGGCATCTATTCTTATTTTTTTTTCCTCTCTCATCCTTAGTCATTGTCCAACTCTCTGATGCATAGTAAGTTATAGTGAAAAGCACATCTTGGTCTCTAAACTGACATCATTGCTTTTCAGCACTCTGACAGCAGATTTTCCTAACACAATTTGTCTTTTTATTTCCTGGCAGCTGGTATCAAGAGTATTCATTGTGGAGCCAATTAAGCTGAAGGTATTAAGAATCTAAATCTCTTCTCCATCTATCATGATGCTGCCAATTGGCCAAGTAGTGAGAGAATCTTTGCTTTCTTGATGTTGAGCTTCAATCCATACAGAAGGCTGCAGTCCTTGATCTTCTCCAGAAAATACCTCATGTCCTCCTCAGTTTCAGCAAGAAAGGCTGTATCATCTGCATAACGCGGGTTATTAATGAGTCTTCCTTCAATCCTGACGTCACATTCCTCAGAGAGCCCAGGCTCCTGGATGATCTGTTCTGCATATAGATTGAAAAGGTATGGAGATAAGATTCATCGCTAGCCTACACCTTTTCTGATTTTTTTGACCATGCAGTGTTTCCTTGCTTTGTTCTGATGACTCTTTCCTGGTCCAAGTACAGGTTTTACATAAGAACGTGCTCAAATGTTCTGGGATTCTCATTCTTCTCAGAATTAGCCAGAGTTTGTTGTTAGGGGTCAACAATTCAGTTTTAACTCACAGTTGTTATTGTTAGGTTAAGGACTGCAGCCTTCAACATGGATTGAAGCTCAATATCAAGAAAACAAAGATTCTCACCACTGGGCCAATTGGCAGTATCATGATAGATGATGAAGAGACTGAGATTATTAATAGATTCAACTTGCTTGGATCATCAATCAACACTTTTGGTAGCAGCAGCCAGGAAATCAAGAGACAAATTGTATTGGGAAAACCAGATGTCAGAGAGCTCTCCAGAGTACTGAAGAGAAACAAGGTCAATCTAGACACAAGGTGTGTCTGATCCAGGCCATGATCTTAGAAATTATTTGCTATGCATCAGAAAGCCAGACAATGACTAAGAATGATAGAAGGTTGATTGAAACCTTTGAGCTGTTGTGCTGGAGAAGAGTTTTGTATGTACCATGGACTGCTAGGAGAACAAACAGATTCATGCTGAAGAGGGTGAAAGCAGGCTGCTCCTTAGAGGGTAGGAATTTGAAACACCATTGAACATACTTTGGACATGTTGCAAGGAGGGACCAATCTTTGGAGAGGGACATCATTCTTGAAAGGGTCGAGGGACAGCACAAGGAAAACCCTTGATAAGATGAAATGACACAGTGAGTAAGGTAATGGGGGCAGGTGTATCAGAGATAATCAGGTTGACTCAAGATTGAGCAGGGTTCAGTCGCAAGCTACTCAACAGTACATAAAAACAACAACATCTATCTACATTATTATATATGAGGTATTTGATTACTTACATCTTTTAAATATGAATTTTACCTTTGTGCTTGGTAACACACTTATGTAATGAATTTTATATCTGTGAAATGCATATTTTTAAATGTAATAATCATCTAATTATAATATTTTGAAAGGACTTCTCATATTTGTATATGAAGCAGAAATTTTATTTTAGTGGATATTAACTATAAAACACTGTTTCTCATGACACTTAACAGATACTAAATATTATGCAATGTGTAAATTTCTTAATTAAAGTAAAAGCCATTCATGTAGTAACTTATCTATATTGCAGAATTTAATTAACATTTCCATATTTTTATGTAGCTTTTTGTCTCATATTATCAATGTTTTAAATTTATAGTCAGGTAACTATAAATTCAATAAGGAAATGAAAATTACCAAAGATTGGTTCTTACAACAGCATAAACTGCAATCAATCATTTTTAAAACCTTAGAAAAGTCTACTTTTTCTATTACTAGGTGTTTACTAATTATCTGCATAAAAAGTAGCTATAATTTTTTAGGTTGTAATTAGTTATGGTGACTGATTCAGATCAAGTGCTGGGCCGTCAGCTGTCTTGGATTATGAATGCAAGACATTACTTGCTCTCTTCCAGTCAAGGCAATTCATTAGTTATGCTGTTTGAGAGCAGCTGTACCCTTTGAGATGTGATTTATTCTGATTCCCTCAATATTATTGGAGCCACATGGGGAGATAAGTGATTTGAGGAGACTATGTATTTACTGTCAAATACTATTATGCTTTGAACATGCAATAACAGCGTTTTAAAGGCAAAGGAATAAGTCAAATGAAGAAAGTCTAGAAAAATCTGAATATACAAAATTGTGTCTCCCATGGTTATACATGCAGATTTTAAATAGTGCCGTAGAAATTATTAAATTTTTATTTTTCCATTTCTTTTTATTTTTTTGTGAGGTATGTAAAAATAAGAAATCACATACTTTTTACTTTTGTGAATTTTTACGGTTTTTCATTAAAAATTATAATTACTGTGTTTATAAGCATGGCTTAACTTTACTTTGACTGTTTACTCCTTAATAATAACAAAAAGAGGAACGTGGCCTGGCCAACCCTGACTCAAGCCCACAATCTCTGCTATGCTTCAACCCATTGTTAAACCCATCGCTGTGACAATTTATCTCATTGAGGGTGTTCCTCTCCTTTTCAGATCCTCTACCTTTGCAAGCATGATATCCTTTCCAAGAGACAAGACCTGCTTTACATCATGCAGAAGTATATATGACTACAGAGAACCTTGGCTCTACCTCCTAGAAGAGAGAATTGTTTTTTCTTTTGCCAATCCATGTTCATATGCCAAACATATTAAATGTTCATTAAAATATCACAATTCGAAAATATAAATTTTTTTCTGGTCTTCCTTTTTTCATCGCTCAACTTTCATAATGTTGTTGTTGTTGTTATGTGCCATCGAGTCATTTTCAACTCATAGCGACCCTATGCACAATAGCCCTAAACCCTGCTCTATCCTGCTGCCAACCGCACTGCCTCTGATACACCCATCCCGATTACCCAAGTCACTGAATGAATCCATCTCATAGAGGGTCTTCCACTCCTGCGCTGTCCCTCCGCCCTCCCAAGCATGATGTCCCTCTCCAAGGACCCGTTGAGCCAGGCACACCTTAGTTTGTTTTTATTTATTTTTTTTTACAACTTAGTTTTTAAACTGGTATCTTTGCTTCTAAACACTTCGAAGATATCGTTGGCAACAGATGTTCCAAACATAATATGTCAGTTGATTTCTTGACTGCTCTTTCATAGGTCTTAAGATGACTGGACCAGTAAGCCAAAACACTTAGTGATGGATTTGTTGTTTTGTGCCGTTGAGTCACCTGCGACCCATAATGACCCTATATACAGAAGCTCTGAACCCTGCACTGTCCTGAGCCAGTCTCATTAATTTCACTCACCAACCCCATTGCCCCCATCACTTATCAATCCGCCTCATCCATGGTCTCCTTCTGCACTGTCCCTCCATTCTTTCAAGCATGAGGTCCTTGTCCAAAGGTTGGTCCCTCCTGGTCATATGTCCAAACTATGTGAGACAGAGCTTCAAAATCTTAACCTCCAAGGAGAAAGTTAGTTTTTTTGTTTTCTTGGCAGTCCATGGTATGGTCAAGACTCTTCTCAGTACCACAATCCAAAGGCATCGATACTTCTTCTGTCATAGTAGGCTTGATAAATATGGACAACAGGTCCAACTATTTAAAACAAAAACCTTTGATACAATATGATTTATTAGTTCAAAACACCAGTTTTATAATCAGAGATGGAATAGATAACAGATGAGGTGTATTTTTGGATAGAATATCATATCGCTTGAAATGTTCATTTTCTCAGTTATAAAATAGGAAGAAAAATGCTAGATATTTAAAAGATTAAACATAAAACATATGTAAATAGCAGCATAATCATTGCCATGGAATGGATTATGACTCATCATGACCTTGTGATTGGAACCTGTGATTGCCTTATCCTGAACCATCATCACAGTATCTTAACTACTCAAGCATGCTGCAGCCACTGTGTCAATCAATCTCCTTGAGAGTCTTTGTCTCTTGTTGACTCTCTAGCCAACCATCTTTCCCAACATGATGCCTTTTTCCAAGGTCAGCGACCTTCAGACAACATGGCCAAAATATATAAGTTTTACCATCCTTACCTGTAAGGAGCACTTTTAAAGGTACCTCTGGTGCTGTAGTCTGTAGGAAGGAAGTTGCTTGTTATCCAAAGGTGGCAAGTCTCTGGTGGTGTGAACTCACCGGCAGTCCTGTGAAATGAAGATGGCCAATCTTATCCTAAGTGATTTACAGGGTCCAAAAACGAGCTGAAGGAAAATGAGTTTTGCACTCTGGCAGCTTAGTCAATTCCAACTTTATGGTAAGGCATTTAACAACATAATGCCATATATTATTAATTGAAAAGTCATGATTCTTTTTATAAAGAATAATTAAGGAACAAAATTCAGATGTGAAATAAACTAAGATAAAATCTATTGTATTGTGATTTAAAACTTATACGAGGTTTCATCCTATTAAACATATAAAAGTCTAAATGTTCTTTTAGTTTGGTCAAATATGAATCATTTTTAAGAACTCGTGTCCTTTTGTTACGATCTGATTTCTCTGTCAAATATAAAGAATAAAAATTATATAAAATAAATATTTTCTACAGTATGTTGTTGTTGATGTCATGTGCCATTGAGTCACCTGTAACTCATAATGACCCTATGTATAATAGCTTTGAAGCCTGCCCTGTCATAAGCCAGTTTCACTGATTCCAACATACCAACAACCATTGCCCCAGCATTGCATCAATCCATCTCATCTGGGGTCTTCCTCTAGTGTATGGTCCCCACCCTTCCGAGCATGATGTTCTTCTCCAAGGACTGGTTCCACTGGCCACGTGCCCAAAGTATATGAGTTGAAGCTTCAAAACTCTAGCCTCCAAGGAGAAACTTGGTTCCACTCTCTCCAGGATGGACCAATTTGTTTTCTTGGCAGTCCGTGGTATGTTCAAGACTCTTCTCCAGCACCACACTTGAAAGCATCCATTCTTTTTCTATCATCTAGTAGCAAGAAGCTGTGCTAAAATCCCAAAGGCAAGCACTTCAAGGCCACCAGCTGCTCTACAGGAAAAGGATGGACATTCTCCTCCCTGTGCAATTAACTGTCTCTGAAGACCCACTGTGAGTCAGCTATGGGTTGATTCCAACTCGACAGTACACAACAACTTGTATGTGTATAGATAGTGTCTGATCACTCACAGCATTGTATTTTTGGATAAATCTTGAAACGTTGTTCTACAATACATAGATTATATAAATCCTCAAAATTTGTTCATGACTCCAATTTTCTTTTCAAGACAGTTCAACTCATTTTAATATTATTTCTGTATTTCTGTGTAATGTTTTCTGAAGTTATATTAAAGTACTATATAATTTTGTTTTAAGTGTATCTCTTTTTTTTTTTTTATTAAACTTTATTTTATTGTGATTTTAGGCGAAAGTTTACAGAAAAGTTGCATTTTCATTCATCCATTGTTGCACATTAAGTGTATCTCTTAATGATTTAATTTTTAAATCTTTTATATACAATTTTGGGACTATGAGTCAATTTGTCACCATTTATGTCAGAAAGCTTTCTGAGATCAATTATGTAAAGCAAGAAACTTAAAACATAAAACCATCTGAAATATTTTGTACTAAAATAATTATATACATGCATTGACTTTCCAAGTGGAAGTTACAGTTTAAATTAGTTACAATGAGTAATGAATGCCATTATTACCATACGCCCCTTATGCCTTACTGGAATAAGATCATTAAATGGTAATCACATTGCTTCCCCACCCCCCAACATATGTTATTTTCTTTCTAATTGAATCTGAGAGACAAAATTAAAGTATTCAGGAAAGCTAAAACAAAAAGCTCATAATGCTCAATAATTGCCATTATTTATTGAATGTTTTTAGGATATTAGATAGTGTTTAAATAGTCTGATCCTTATAAGACTCTCAAAAGCTAGGTAACACCAGCATTATATCTATTTTCCAAGTAGTAAGACATGGACAGAAAAAGCTTACGTATCCTGCTACAGGGAGCTCTGGTTGCCATGAGCTTCAAATCCACCAGCTGCTACTTGGGAGAAAGATGAGTATTTCCTCCCATGTGATTTACTGCTTCTGAAAATCTGCTGCAAGGTCAGCTATGACTCTGTTCCAAACATATAACAACAAATATAGCCACATTCAAGATGGACAGAAAAATGGCAGAATTCTAACCCAGATGGTTTGGCTCTTCCATGAAATAATCATTTAACCACCCTTAATATGTCTCTATTAAAGAGATGCCTAAGATT
Organism: Elephantulus edwardii; assembly: GCF_000299155.1. Taxonomy (NCBI): domain Eukaryota; kingdom Metazoa; phylum Chordata; class Mammalia; order Macroscelidea; family Macroscelididae; genus Elephantulus; species Elephantulus edwardii. Next base: position 29,086,860 of record NW_006399751.1, on the reverse strand, counting down.
GAAGTGAGGAGTGGTCAGGGAGATAGATATCAATGGTAAAAGTAAGGAAATAAAAAAAAAATTTAACAAAATAGTTAGGAAATCATCAGTGCTAAAATCATACATTAAAATTTCCTTGAGAAGAAACAAGAACTCCAGAGTGAGAATAATCTGTGTGTGTTAAGTCATTTATGAGAGTATTATTTTACTTGGGCTGTATCTCTTTAAATTGTGATCTATTTTATCTTGATTATACAATTGAAGTGTAGATGATTTTTATTAACACACAACACATATAAATCAGGATAAAATGCTTATGCAAACTAAAATAAGTTTTTTAAATTTTTTGTTGTTAGGTGCTATTGAGAGGACTCTGACTCATATTGCTCTTATGCACAAAAGGAAGAAACTCTACCAGACTTTTTGTGCCTGCTCACAAACTCTGTTATGTTTAAATCCATTATTACAACAGTTGAGGTCTTTATTTTGCTCACTCTATTTTTTCAAGCATGTTATCTCCACAGACTAGTTTTTATTAAAAATATGTCTAACGTATGTGAGACTGTCTTGCTATTCTTGCTTCTAAGGAGTATTTTAACTACATATATTGCAAGACAGATTTGTTTATTCATTTGACAATTGATAATCTATCCAATGATATTCATCAAGACAGTATTTTGAAAGTATCAATTCTCTTTGGTCTTCCTTTTTCAGTGATAAACTTTCATATGCATAGAAAATCATCAGAAAGACTATAGTTTAAATGGTTTCCTTTTATTCTGTAAGTTATTTCTATTTTTATGTTATTATAACAGTTTGATTACGCAATAACAAAATTCAACAATTTTTTTTCTCTGTATATTCCACTTGTGATAATAGGGACTTTTGTCCCTCCCAAGTACCTTCTAATTCTGGTAGCTCAACATGAACCTGAGAATGATTGGTGTTAAAGAATTAAATTGTTTTTCAGTGCTACGTAGTATTCTATTGTATTAATATACCATAGATTTTCTATCCATTCATATGTTGATGGACACTTGGGTTGCTTCCATCTCATTGCTATTGTATATTATACACCAACACACATGGCTGTGCATATATCTGTTTGGTTGATGGTATGGTTTCCTTAAGGTATCTTTCTAGTAGTGGAATTGTTGGGTCAAATGATACTTCTATTTTCAACATTTTGAGAAAGAGCCAAATCACCTTCCATAGTGGTTGCACTATTTTACACTTCCATCAGTAATGAACAGTGTTCCAATCTCTCCACAAATTTAACAGCATGTATTGCTTGCTGCTCTGTTGAACTTTGCTATTGTTACTGGGATGAGATGGTATCCCGTAGTGGTTTTTGTTTGCATCTATTTGATGAACATTTCTTCATGTGTTTGTTTTCCATCTGAATGTCTTTTTTCTTTGTGAAGTATCTATTAATATCCTGTGACCATTTTGAAATTGGGTTGCTTATCTTTTTCTTGTTTAGGTGCTGGTATTCTATAAATTTTAGATATCAGTCCCTTATAAGATATGTTCTTAACCAAATATTTTTTTTCTCAGTCTGTGGGTTTCCTTTTGATACTGTTGGAGAAGTTTTTTTTTATATGTATAGGAATTTGACTGTTGGACAATCTCATTTATGTATTTTTTTTTCTGTACTGGTTATAGGAATATTGCACAACATGGGGGACCCTGAATGACATCATCCTGATTGAAATATTTCTGTCAGAAAAGGAAAAATACTGAATAACAAAACTGTTATAAAGCAGATCTGCAATGGGGAGTTAGGAAGAGAATAGGATAAGACTGGATAGATAATGGCCATTACAATGGAGCAGATGAAGAACTGTTTAAAGGGAATATATGATTAGGCATTATTTGTATGACAATAGTCCAGAATAAGAGATACATCATTCCAAAGAGATATGGGAGGAGAGCGGAGGAGGTTGGTATTTGTACAATAATTTATAAATATTAAAAAATAAAGGTGAAATGACGGGAGAAGGGAGAGATAGAAGGTAAAATGTGCAACAGTGAATGAATGAAAATCTAACTTCTCTATAAACTATCATCAAAATCACAATCAAAATAATTTTTTTTCCTTTTAAAAAGAAAGAATCAAATTGCTAAAGTCCCATTCTCATGGATCAGAGTCTATACCTATCATTTCCTAACAACAGTTCCATGCATATCTTCTTTCTAGTAAACTGTTCTATTCTATAATAAAAGTCACCATTTTGTAATTTTCCTTCATTCTTTGAGCATAACAATTTTTATAAGAATCAGTCTTCTAAAGGTAGTCATCACTATGCACTATGCCTGTAGTTGTTACTTATATATTACTAAAGGTAGAGGGTCCAGGGCTCCCCAAGACCATTCCCTCTGCTCCAGGCCTTCACTGGCCCAGCCACATTGCCTCTACCTCCTGTGTCTGACAAGATGTACCAAGTTCTACTGCCTCTGGTCGAGGATGGGACCCTGGTTCGGCTCTGCTTCACTCTGCTGGCCCTGGCCACAGTCTGCTTTCTACTTGTCGCCTTACTCCTCTGCATCTTCTGGTCCCTGGCCTTCCACTTCAAGGAGACAATGGCCACACACTGTAGGGCAGGGCTGGAGGGACACTGGTATTCATTCAGGCTCATCTGAGTGTTTTGTTTTTTTAAATCTGTTTTTTTCTGAAAAGATATAGTTGTTGTTTTCCATTAAGGATTGTGCTTTCTCAGGGACCACACATTTTCTGTAAGTTAAAAAGGACTGACACTGGACATACACCTTAAATTTGCCTCTTTTCTTGTCACACATATATTTTCTTAGTTGTTGTTGTTATGTGTCATTGAGTCACTTGCAACTCATAGTGACCCTATGTACACTAGCCCTAAACCCTGTTCTGTCCTATGCCAATCGCACTGTCTCCGATACACCCATCCCGAATACCCCAGTCACTGAATCAATCCACCTCATAGAGGGCCTTCCCCTCATGCGCCTTCCCTCCACCCTCCCAAGCATAATGTCCTTCTCCAAGGACTGGTCCCTCCTTACAACATGTCCAAAGTATGTCAGACGAAGCCCCAGAATCCTTGCCTCCAAGGAGCAGCCTGGTTTAACCCTCTCAAGGATGAATCTGTTTGTTTTCTTAGCAATCCATGGTACACTCAATACTCTTCTCCAGAACCATAGCTCAAAGACATCAGTTCTCGTTCTATCCTCTCTAGTCATTGTCCAACTCTCTGATGCATAACAAGTGATTGCAAAGACCATGGCCTGTACCAGACACACCTTAGTCTCCAGAGAACACCATCGCTCTTCAGTACTGTGGAGAGGTCCCTACAGCAGACTTTCCCATCACAATACATCTTTTGAATTTCCTGGCTGCTGGTGCCAAGAGTGTTGACTGTGGAGCCAAGCAAACTAAAGTTGTGAACAATCTCAATCTCTTCACCATCCATCCTGATGCTGCCAGTGGTGAGAATCTTTGTCTTCTTGACATTGAGCCTCTATCCATATTGAAGGCTGCAGTCCTCGACCCTCTGCAGCAAGTGCTTCAAGTCCTCCTCAGTTTTAGCAAGCAGGGTTGTGTCATCTGCATATCACAGTTTGTTGATAGGTCTTCCACCAATCTGGACCCCACATTTCTCCTCACAGAGCCCAGACTCCCAGATAATCTGTTCTGCATACAGGTTGAAAAGGTATGGAGACAGGACACATCCCAATTTTGAATCATGCAGTGTTTCCTTGCTCTGTTCTGATGACTGCCTCTTGGTCCAAGTATAGGTAGACATTAAAAATAAAGCATCACGGGATTACATGTTTAATTATTCTTCCTATATTTCAGCTTCTCAATTGATTTTTTTTTCAGCATACATATTGAATAGTTATGGAGAAAAGATTCAGCCCTGATACATATTGTTCATGATTTTAAACCATGCAGTGTTCCATTGCTTTGCTTGGACAACAGATTCTTGGTCTAGGTACACTTTCCATATTAGCATGTTTAAGTGTTCTGGAATTCCCTTTCTTCTCAATGTCATCCACAATTTGTTAGGATCCACAAAAGCCAATATTTCCTGGTAGCTGATTTCTCATTTCAAATCATGCCACACAATTTGTTCACTAAATATTTGTAAATATAATTCACAAAAAAGTTATTTATTAAAGCAGGGTTCAGAGCTGTTGTACATAGAGTCTCTAGGAGTCACAGGCAACTTGACAGCACATTGAAAATGTTGAGTATATATGGCAAATATTCAAGGTTTATTAATACATGGACTGAGCTGGAATCAAATAACTAAACAGAGTGAATACAGCTATAAGAAGCAAGAACAATGTGAGGAAGGCTAAGTCTGACCTCTTCCAACTCCACAAATGAGAACTGTCCTTATCAAATGTATCCACAGTAGCAAACAGTTATAAGATTAGACTTGCCTCTCCGACTCTCTTGCACCTACTCCTAATAAACACTGTCTCTGATGTTCATTACAAATGGACACAGACTTGACTCTACTAATAGTTGCAGGTTTTATTAAGGAAACATTGGATGGAGAGTGAGGCAAAGGATATCACACAATGAAAGTGGAGATTCAGTCACGCAACACAAATGCAAAAAGTGTCTGACTTTCTCAATGGTTCAGCAAGCTTTGTTTCAAAGTGATGACAAGTCAGTTCTTCCTTTAATCATCTAGCAAGCAGAACCCTTAATTCTGGCTCTGTTTTCAGGCTATGCCTTGTCAAGGGTTTTCCATACTTTGGCCAGTTCTCGCTTTTATTTTGGCCTCACAGCTGTTGATGATTTTGAAGATACTGATCACTGGGTGAGCCATGTGTCTGCAGTTGAGGCAGCTAGAGACAAAGGCCCCAGAGAGAGCTAAGGTAATGGATATAAACATCATTTTCAAAGGCTCTAGTACCACACAAACAATAAAAGCTCTTCAGTGTTTAGAAATCTTATCAGTATAATGTATTATAATATTTGAAACAATAAAAGCTACAAGTTTTAAAAGACACATTACAACAAATTATACACACACACACACACACACACACACACACACCCAAAAGCTTCACTTTATCAGTCAAGGTATGTGTCTAATGAGCAGATGAGCAGAAAATGAGACATAGGGGCACAGGGCCATGAGTATCTCTCTGAAAGGGCCAGAAGAAGTGAGAATAACACAGCCCTTCACTGCCTCAGAGCAGAAAGCAGATAAATAGCCCATAGATGAGCCCATGGTACCTCTAGAGCCATACCACAAGCAAGAGGTTCATTTATTTGTGTTGCCTCACTGACTGGTACCAAGAGCAAGGTTTAATAGGGGATTACGTTGGAGAGTGGAGGAGGCAAATAGTATTGCCCAATGTGTATCTAGGTTTTACCTCAGCAGTCCCAAGGACCAATTCCTCAATTAGTCCAGTCTCTGGTTTTATTTTAATAGTCAGACTTTTCCTTCCTTCATCTGGCAATAACAGCAAAACCTTTAACTGTGACCTTTCTCTGAGGGCTCCTCTGGTTACATTACAATCTCTCCACCACAATCACCAGGTTCTCACAAACAGAATCTCACTCTCACCTGTGTTTTACTCTCACCAAGGTCTTCCTCCAGTCTCCCTCAAGTCTTGTTGGAAGGATTCTCTCTCGTATCCTAGTCCCACAGCTATTGATGAAGTGTAAGACCACATGTCTGCAAATAAGGTAGCTGGAGACCAGAAAGTGCTAAAGAAATGGCTAGAAAAAAGAACTTTTAAGCTAACACAGAAGTATGAAAGCAATTATCACAAATTATTTTCAAATATTCGTTTTCAAGGAAAAATAATTTCTTACTTAATAGGCTCAATGGTCTTTAGTTAGAGTTAGGGTAGGAACAAATAATTTCTAAATTGCCCCAAAACAGTCGACTGTTTAAACTTATTTTTACTCATGATTTCTTCTGTCTAGCCTACTTCTGGAACATTTACACCCAAATTACATTCAAGTAAAAACATAGATTATGGAAAGGTAAATTTAGTTTCAACTAATTTTCACAAGGCCAGATATATGTTTCATTTATGTTCTACATGGGAATAGTAGTCACATAGCATTATCAACCTGAAAAATGCAGCCTAAAAATACACTAAGTTAAAAAAAAAAAACACTGTTGATGGTGAACATATAAAAATTCTAGAATAGCGCTCTAATATAATAATAAATCCAGGAACCAGTACTGGGTATAATATTTGTTAAATTTTTTAAAAGTTAAAATATTTAATAACTCAGCTGTTGTCAAGTATTTAAAAGTGTCTGGGAAAATTAGTCTACTAAAAATTTTTAAAACTAAGTCTACTTTTCCCCCTTTATTGACTATGTGGAGGCATTTGACTATATGTATTATAACAAATTATAGTTAATATTGTGAAGAAAGAACGCTTAATTAAGCTGATGTTAAACCCATACCTAGATGAAGAGACTGTTGTCTGAAGAGAGCAAGGAAACAGGACATGGTTTAAAATTGGGAAATGTAGACATCAGGGATGTATCTTCTTTTCATACCTATTCAATCAGTATTCTGAGAAAATTATTCAAGAAGCTGGAAGAATTATTAAGAAGAATGTGCTATTAGGAAGAGAAAAAGACTTATCAACAACTTGCATTATGCTGATGACACAACCTTGCTTGCTGAAAGTGAGGAAAACTTGAAGTGCTTGCTGTTGTTGTTGTTGTTATGTGCCATCGAGTTGTTTCCAACTCATAGCGACCCTATGCACA